>NC_135236.1:561752583-562055614 GCF_051348905.1 Ranitomeya variabilis | reverse complement strand
TTAAGCTGTATGGATAAATAGTTTAAATGCAACAATCTTGTTAGTATAGTAGGGAAAGGGGAAAATATCCCTAATGGTCCTAGGTGCGTGTAGCTATGGAGGATGTACTGAGTACGGTATTGGAGTCCCCATATAGGTGGTCACGTAAGTGATGTATTTGGACACATAGGCAAGGTCCCATAAGGTGTGTCCCTGAACAGAGGAAACAGGAAAGGAGTCTTAGTGTGTGTATCAGTGAGATGTCCATTAGTCTGTTGCCGGTCCCACGAAGTGTGCCCATGGTAATATGGATATAGAGTATGGTGGAATATATGGTAAGGAAGGGGGGGAGAGGAGAGGCTCCATTGAATACCTTGTTGCAGGGCCAGATATATTCTCTGTGTCCCGGGTGGATGGAGCCTGATTGAGAGGGGCGTCACAACATGAAATGGCCTGTCAGTTGTATAGTTGACCGATGCACAGTGACACCATCTGCAGCAAGTTGATGCTGCAGCTTTCTGGAGGTGGTCTGAGGATTGTCCTTGACTGATCTTACCATTCTTCTTCTCTGCCTTTCTGATGTTTTTCTTGGCCTGCCACTTCTGGCCTTAACAAGAACTGTACCTGTGTTCTTCCATTTCCTTACTATGTTCCTCACAGTGGAAATTGACAGGTTAAATCTCTGAGACAGCTTTTTGTATCCTTCCCCTGAACAGCTATGTTGAATAATCTTTGTTTTCAGATCATTTGACAGTTGTTTTGAGGAGCCCATGATGCCACTCTTCAGAGGAGATTCAAACAGGAGAACAACTTGCAAGTGGCCACTTTAAGTAGCTTTTCTCATGATTGCATACACCTGGCTATGAAGTTCAAAGCTCAATGAGGTTACAAAACAAAAAAAAAGTGCTTTAGTAAGTCAGTAAAAAGTAGGTAGGAGTATTTAAAACAAGAAAATGATAAGGGTGCCCATACTTATGCACCTGTCAAATTTTGTTTGAATGCAGATTGCACATTTTCTGTTAGTACAATAAACCTCATTTCAAGGCAGAAACATTACTGTGTCCAACAGTTATTAGATATATGAAACTGAAATAGCTGTTGCAAAAAAAACAATTTTTATAAAACATTAAGCTTAAGATTAATAGGGGTGCCCAAACTTTTTCATATAACTGTATAAGATTACATAACCTCATATATTGGCAATTTCCTCATCTTTGAGATTATATTACATCATATATGGGATATTACCCCGTATATCAGATCTTACCTCATACATCAGATTATATTACCTCAAATATTGCCTGTTTTCACATATATGGATTAATATTACCTCATATATCGGATCTCGCCTCATATATCAGAATATATTACCTCATATATTGGCAATTTCCTCATCGTCATGCCTCACAGGAGCACCTCCATTTTAGACACGGCGGAGCTAGATGTGGCCTGTGCCTGCCGCGCACTGATACTCTGAAGGCGGCGGCCCTGATTGTAGCTCGCAGCGGCTGGGACTTCACAGCCGGTGAGTTTTGCAGGGTGGCTTTGGAGATGAATGTGTCTTCGCCCGTGTGTGCTAAAAACGTGAGCCGTGTGGACGGGCCTTTGCATGTGTAGTGAGTGGCTATGTGGAGTGGGTGTGGCTCGATACATACACACACATACAGTACAGACCAAAAGTTTGGACACACCTTCTCATTTAAAGATTTTTCTGTGTTTTCATGACTATGAAAATTGTATATTCACACTGAAGGCATCAAAACTATGAATTAACACATGCGGAATTATATACTTAACAAAAAAGTGTGAAACAACTGAAAATATGTCTTATGTTCTAGGTTCTTCAAAGTAGCCACCTTTTGCTTTGATGACTGCTTTGCACACTCTTGGCATTCTCTTGATGAGCTTCAAGAGGTAGTCACCGGGAATGGTCTTCCAACAATCTTGAAGGAGTTCCCAGAGATGCTTAGCACTTGTTGGCCCTTTTGCCTTCACTCTGCGGTCCAGCTCACCCCAAGCCATCTCGATAGGATTCAGGTCTGTGACTGTGGAGGCCAGATCATCTGGCGTAGCACCCCATCACTCTCCTTCTTGCTCAAATAGCCCTTACACAGCCTGGAGGTGTGTTTGGGGTCATTGTCCTGTTGAAAAATAAATGATGGTCCAACTAAACGTAAACCGGATGGAATAGCAAGGCCGCTGCAAGATGCTGTGGTAGCCATGCTGGTTCACTATGCCTTCAATTTTGAATAAGTCCCCAACAGTGTCACCAGCACAGTGTCACCAGCAAAGCACCCCCACATCATCACACCTCCTCCTCCATGTTTCACAGTGGGAACCAGGCATGTAGAGTCCATTGGTTCACCTTTTCTGCGTCGCACAAAGTCACGGTGGTTGGAACCAAAGATCTCAAGTTTGGACTCATCAGAGCAAAGCACAGATTTCCACTGGTCTAATGCCCATTCCTTGTGTTCTTCAGGCCAAACAAGTCTCTTCTGCTTGTTACCTGTCCTTAGCAATGATTTCCTGGCAGCTATTTTGCCATGAAGGTCTGCTGCACAAAGTCTCCTCTCAACAGTTGTTGTTGAGATGTGTCTGCTGCTAGAACTCTGTGTGGTATTAACATGGTCTCTAATCTCAGATGCTGTTAACCTGCGATTTCTGAGGCTGGTGACTCGGATAAATTTATCCTCAGAAGCAGAGGTGACTCTTGGTCTTCCTTTCCTGGGGCGGTCCTCATGTGAGCCATTTTCTTTATTAACAAAGGAATGGTGCACAAAGACCACAAACTGAGTATAATCCAAAAATAATGTCTTTATTAATAACTTAAAAAATGAATACAATAGAGACTAGAACTACTGGACACCAAGTCATAGGGACCGAATTCAACCAACACACAGTGACAGCCTTTTATACATTTAGAATGACGCATACACCAAAAGAAATGACTCACTAACCGCTAAAAATAGCTGAGTTAGATGTATGTTTCATTGGCCATACAGTATGGGTAGAAAATCTCAGGCAAGCGGTAATCCAAAGAGGAGTAGCGTACAAAAAAAGAGTGCTAGTGCCTATCACTTAGTCCAAATAGAACCGTTGCACCACATAACCCAGAGGTTTTAGGAGAAATGGGACATATCTTACCAATACAAGACTTCCTCAGGAGGCGTGCATTAGGGAGGGGGTCCCTGCTATTTAAATATAACCCGGCCAATAGGCAAACAACAAGACACCCATGTGTCTGAACTCACGTGTTTGTAACCAACGAAATGACTGTAACGCATAGCTGTCCATCCCGTCTCAGTGGCAACCCCGAGGACCTTCACATGAGCGGCAGTGGAACGCAAACACGTGCCACCGTCAAGGAGATGGCGCACCCGTGATGCATCCCAGGCGCCACCCACATAAAGATCCGAAGCCACAGAGACCGCGCACGCGCAGCGGGATACCCAGTGCACAAACCGTCTATTAAAGTATTAGGCTACGTTCACATTTGCGTTGTGCGCCGCAGCGTCGGCGCCGCAGCGCACAACGCAAACGAAAACGCGGCAAAACGCATGCTAAAACGCTGCGTTTTGCGCCGCATGCGTCCTTTTTGGCCGAAAGTTGGACGCAAAAAAAATGCAACTTGAAGCGTTTCTTGCGTCCAACGCTTGCGGCCATGCGGCGCAAAACGCAGCACAACGCATGTCCATGCGCCCCCATGTTAAATATAGGGGCGCATGATGCATGCGGCGCCGCTGCGGCGCCCGACGCTGCGGCGCTGGCCGCAAATGTGAACGTAGCCTTATAAAGTGCCAATAAAGATTAAAATGTGTAAATACCCATTGTTGCACATAAATAATATAAAAAAATAATACAAATATTATGATATACAAGCAATAATCTCAAAATAATAATGATATATAATGATTGTGAAGAAAAACAGTGAACCTTGTTATAGTGAATATATACAAAGCATATCATAAATACTGGGTACACGCTATTATACTTATAAAAAATACTTATACGAAATACTTATTTCTCACTACAAAATGCAAATTTATAAAGTTTATACAATGTGATTTTCTGGATTTTATTTTTGATATTCTATCTCTCAATTTTAAAATTAACCTCCCCTTAAAATTATAGACTGTTCATGTCTTTATCAGTGGACAAACCTACAAAATCAGCAAGGGATCAAATACTCATTTCCCCCACTGTAATTTCTACATTATTGAATTTTTTCATATCTTTCTAACATATAGTATATTCATAATGCATTCCTCTGATTTATAATTTTACATTGCAGCACTAGATACCGATGATATATATTTTACATCATCACTTGGTGCTGTTGTATTTATTTTTATGCATTATTTATATGATAATCATGGAGTTATAAATGTTTATTATTTGTTTTGTTGTTCAGTGGATAGAATCCTGGTTTCCTGAATCGCCATGTCATGTCTTCTTATAGTATTTTTTGTATTACTCCTTTACTGCCTGATCAGTAAGGTTCATGCTGATTAATAACTACACCAATGTGGGATTTGACATCCATCACAATACCTTTCTGGGGTTTTATGAGCTGTTTTTAATCATTTTTTTTCTTTAGTATTGTGTACTTACTTGTTTGTTACACTCAATAACATTTAGACATTTGTATACAAATACAGAGCAGATTTGTTTTTTTCTAAAGAGTAATTTATAGGAATGAATTCTTGATCAACCCTGCTTCCTACCCAGGAAAATGGTAGTTACTTCCAGCAAACTGTACACTTGCCCTTCTTAGAGCCTGGTCACGTGCATATGACGTCACTGCACAATCGTTAGTCCAATAGGATTTAGCATCTACCCTGTCAGCGATTATCAGTCCTGTGTGCTGCCACTGTCTGGCATGAGTCATCCCTCCTGCAGCAGGGAGAAAAGAGAAAGAGTTGTGAAAGGGGCGGAACCTACATCAAATTACCGAGGAGCCGCGCGTGGGATGATGTAAGGAGACCTGCTGGCCCCTGGGATAATGGAAGGAAGCCTTGTGGCCCCGAGGAGGAGGTGAGGAGAGTTTGGCTGCAGACCGAAATGCTCTGCTGTATTCCATCAACTGTATGCTTGTTACTGGTTAATAGGTGGTCTTATGAACCCGCACCTCGCCACTAGGGTTGAGCGAAACGGGTCGGCAATTTTCAGAAGTCGCCGACTTTTGGCAAAGTCGGGTTTCATGAAACTCGACCCGACCCCTGTGTGGGGTCGGCCATGAAGTCGGCGATCTTCTGAATCTGGAATCGGAATTCCGATACCGATTCCCGATATGTTTAAGATATCGGGAATTGGTATCGGAATTCAGATTTAAGTGTAAAATAAAGAATTAAAATAAAAAATATCGCTATACTTACCCTCTGACGTGCCCTGGTACTAACCGGGAACCTTCCTTCCTTAGAATCAGCCTTCCAGGACCTTGCGGTGACGTCGCGGTGATGTCGCGGCTTGTTACATAGTTACATACATAGTTATTAAGGTTGAAGGAAGACTGTAAGTCCATCTAGTTCAACCCATAGCCTAACCTAACATGCCCTAACATGTTGATCCAGGGGAAGGCAAAAAAAACCCATGTGGCAAAGAGTAACTCCACCATGGGGAAAAAAATTCCTTCCCGACTCCACATACGGCAATCAGACTAGTTCCCTGGATCAACGCCTTATCAAGGAATCTAGTGTATATACCCTGTAACATTATACTTTTCCAGAAAGGTATCCAGTCCCCTCTTAAATTTAATTAATGAATCACTCATTACAACATCATACGGCAGAGAGTTCCATAGTCTCACTGCCGTATGTGATTGGTCGCGCGGCCGCCCATGTGACCGCTCGCACGACCAATCACAAGCCGCGACGTCACCGTGACGTCACCGAATGTCCTGGAAGGGCTGATTCTTAGGAAGGAAGGCTGCTGGAACGAAGCCGAGGGTGAGTATATTCCTATTAGGTATATACTCACCCTCGGACACGCCCTGCTTCTTTCCGGCAGCCTTCCTTCCTAAGAATCAGCCCTTCCAGGACCTTCGGTGACGTCACGGTGACGTCGCGGCTTGTGATTGGTCGTGCGAGCGGTCACATGGGCGGCCGCGTGACCAATCACAAGCCGCGACGTCACCGCAACGTCACCGCAAGGTCCTGGAAGGCTGATTCTAAGGAAGGAAGGTTCTCGGTTAGTACCAGGGCCCGTCAGATGGTAAGTATAGCGATATTTTTTATTTTAATTCTTTATTTTACACTTAAATATGGATCCCAGGGCCTGAAGGAGAGTTTCCGCTCCTTCAGACCCTGGGAACCATTGGAAACCCAATGCACTGCATTGGATTTCGAGTTTCGGCTGACCCCGACTTTTTTATAGGATCGGCCGATTTCACTCGACCCGACTTTTGAAAAAGTCGGGTTTCGTGAAACCTGACCCGATCCTATAAAAGTAAAGGTCGCTCAACCCTACTCGCCACCACTATTACGTCAGATGGATAACATAATGCAGTCTCCCCTCTTTCATCAATGTGATGTTCCGCACCCTCTGGGGATACGAAAGGTCAGATTGGTACAGTTTTACACAGACGGCCCCTGTCCACAAGGGCCCAGGCAAGCATGGGGACTGAGAGGATGTGGCCCATGCAGTTAGTAACATGGCACCACACTCGCTTACAACCCTGACAGGCTGAGACACCCCTTTTCCAAGCAGCAGTGAAAGAGTGCTTTCTGCCCGGTAGGACTGCCACCAGTTCCTGATTATACATAAGCCCGGTCCATTAACGGGATTATAACAGGCCAGAAACCAGCTCCAGTAGCATGGAAAGTTAAACCGAGAAACGGATGTGTGCATTCGTGGATCGAGATAAAAGAGCAGTCCGAGGATAAATTATAGATTTATTCTCCTTAAGGGCATACCAGACAATACACAATATACACGATGGTTATACATATACAATGGTCAAATATGCATATACAATAGTGGTAGGACAAAACATATAAGCAGTGGATCATGTCAATTACAGGGTTGATGTTCAACCATGTGTGGGCTGGGCCGCAGGGGGCATTGGCTGCCAGCTCGCTCCTAGGTCCTTCACAGCACGTTTACTCGACGTGACCTCCCTTTCAAAGAGGACTGCATATGGAGCAGCCCCCAAACGCAGGGCAGCAGGGTACTCGGTACCGGGTCTCTCTCGGTTCTGGGGATGTCACGGTGGCCTGACCCGGTCTGTGGCCCTGCTAAGGGGCGCCCAATTAAAGATGTGGGTGCAGGTGTAGGTCGCAGTAAATGACGAGGACACAGGGTTGCAGTCTCTTTATCTTGACTGAAGGCTTCGGCATCCGCAATCCAGAGCACTGCTAACAGGGCTGGCTGAGACCGGCCGGTCCGAAGGCACATCCAGAGTTCCCTTTGCAGGTGGAAATCAGTAGCCTACCTACTAGCGCCTGGGTTTTGTAGTACTTCCCTGCTGAGCACCAGGGGATAGTCCTCACAACTGTCGTGCATGTTTCTGTTATTTCTCTCCGTCCCCCAGATGATATGGATAGGACGCACCCGTATGACGGGGTAGGCCTGGAGTTATTTTATAGGGACCGTAGAGACGCCCCTCTCCCACAATTGCCTCCGTTGTCTTCATTAGGTGATTAAGGTGAGACAGCCAACCTAAAGTTAACTGCCCTGCCGTAGTTCGAAGTAATGCGTAGAGTCTGTTACTTCCTCGGCGTTCCGACCGCCGGCTTCGCGCCTCAGAAGGATGTTGCCGATCTCGGGGCACGACTCCTACTGGTTCTATCGCCTTTGTGCTGTGATCTCGTTTCTCACTTCTCCACAATATACTTCGCTTCGTGTCCTTTCTTAGGATGCCGCCGCAATGAAGTGCAGGCGCGGCTCCGTAACGATCTGTCCTTTTGCTAGGCCACTGTCAGGATCCCACCCCTGACAGGGACCCCCCTGAATCTTCCCAAGCAATGCTCTCCTCTCACTAGATGTTACCTGGGCAAAACCCAGTCAGCTTCTCCCTAACTTCCTATCCAACCCCCAGTTTTACCAGAGTGTGAGGAGTGGCCTAATACATAGAACCCTTTGCTCCCCCTGGTGGCCAGAGTGTGAAGTGTAATGTGTGACTGTGATACCTGGTCAGGTGAACTCCTTTAGTGCAATCAGACGTAACATCACTCCCCTTAGTGGCAGAGCGACATTACTGCAACGACCAGGACTCTGGGGTGCTGCAATTCCCCCCCCCCCCCCCGGTTAAATCCAGTACTCCCGGACTGGGAAAGAAGAACAACAATACATGTTAGCAAAAGACATACAACATTTTGAAATGCTGTAAACAGTAAATTTTTAACAGTGCTTCCCTTTATGGGAGGTGAGGACACTTGAACGTTACAAACAGAAACATATTTACATAGTGCTTAAGATTTTAAATAACACTTATTAAATAACTGACTACAAATAACCATTATTACCCAGCCGGGCATTCTATCTACCAAGTGCAAATTCTGAACAATAATTTAACTTTTCCTTTAAGGGCGTAAGGGCAGGTACCCACTAAAGGCATACTATAAAACGCTATAGTACCAATTAACTTTTCATATCTTATTCACCAGCCATCTTCTTATGGCTTTCCGGAGGACTCACTAACCCCTACGGGTTCACTTTATTGAAACTCAGTTTTCAACTTTCCTTTGTCCTCAGTCTTAATCATTAAACATTTTCCTATTACTAACTAACTACATACTATTCCTATGTAAACATTATTACTACTTAACTTTCTTAATGCAACATTAGATTTTGGCTAAGTGCAACGATGAACATTCCCTTTAAGAGGGACATCTCAAGTCTCTTTGCGGTAGTGCAAACTCTCAATTTGCAAGTCCGATAAAGCAAGAACTTCTGCGCTGTAATCCGGAACAGTCTCTTCAAAAAGCTCTTCTTTTTGTAAAACCAGTAGGGGGCACCTTTAAGAAGGTGCAACTACAGGTCCTTCTCAAAAAATTAGCATATAGTGTTAAATTTCATTATTTACCATAATGTAATGATTACAATTAAACTTTCATATATTATAGATTCATTATCCACCAACTGAAATTAGTCAGGTCTTTTATTGTTTTAATACTGATGATTTTGGCATACAACTCCTGATAACCCAAAAAACCTGTCTCAATAAATTAGCATATTTCACCCGACCAATCAAATAAAAGTGTTTTTTAATACCAAACAAAAAAACCATCAAATAATAATGTTCAGTTATGCACTCAATACTTGGTCGGGAATCCTTTGGCAGAAATGACTGCTTCAATGCGGCGTGGCATGGAGGCAATCAGCCTGTGACACTGCTGAGATGTTATGGAGGCCCAGGATGCTTCAATAGCGGCCTTAAGCTCATCCAGAGTGTTGGGTCTTGCGTCTCTCAACTTTCTCTTCACAATATCCCACAGATTCTCTATGGGGTTCAGGTCAGGAGAGTTGGCAGGCCAATTGAGCACAGTAATACCATGGTCAGTAAACCATTTACCAGTGGTTTTGGCACTGTGAGCAGGTGCCAGGTCGTGCTGAAAAATGAAATCTTCATCTCCATAAAGCATTTCAGCCGATGGAAGCATGAAGTGCTCCAAAATCTCCTGATAGCTAGCTGCATTGACCCTGCCCTTGATGAAACACAGTGGACCAACACCAGCAGCTGACATGGCACCCCACACCATCACTGACTGTGGGTACTTGACACTGGACTTCAGGCATTTTGGCATTTCCTTCTCCCCAGTCTTCCTCCAGACTCTGGCACCTTGATTTCCGAATGACATGCAAAATTTGCTTTCATCAGAAAAAAGTACTTGGGACCACTTAGCAACAGTCCAGTGCTGCTTCTCTGCAGCCCAGGTCAGGCGCTTCTGCCGCTGTTTATGGTTCAAAAGTGGCTTTACCTGGGGAATGCGGCACCTGTAGCCCATTTCCTGCACACGCCTGTGCACGGTGGCTCTGGATGTTTCCACACCAGACTCAGTCCACTGCTTCCTCAGGTTCCGGTCACCTCTTCTCGTTGTACAGCGTTTTTTGCCACATTGTTTCCTTCCAACAGACTTACCATTGAGGTGCCTTGATACAGCACTCTGGGAACAGCCTATTTGTTGAGAAATTTCTTTCTGGGTCTTACCCTCTTGCTTGAGGGTGTCAATGATGGCCTTCTTGACATCTGTCAGGTCGCTAGTCTTACCCATGATAGGGGTTTTGAGTAATGAACCAGGCAGGGAGTTTTTAAAAGCCTCAGGTATCTTTTGCATGTGTTTAGAGTTAATTAGTTGATTCAGAAGATTAGGGTAATAGGTCATTTAGAGAACCTTTTCTTGATATGCTAATTTATTGAGACAGGTTTTTTGGGTTATCAGGAGTTGTATGCCAAAATCATCAGTATTAAAACAATAAAAGACCTGACAAATTTCAGTTGGTGGATAATGAATCTATAGTATATGAAAGTTTAATTGTAATCATTACATTATGGTAAATAATGAAATTTAACACTATATGCTAATTTTTTGAGAAGGACCTGTATATACAACAACAGTTTGTGAATCATTCACCGTCCATGATTCGGCAGTCTTTCAAAACACTGATGCAAAACAAACATAAAGCATTAGGAATCCCGGGTAAACGAAGGGATCCCTTTAAGAACTAACCCTGGACGGGTTTTAGCAGCAACACAGGAAAACAAGCAGTTAACTAATTACATACTCGTGGCTCCGAGGTTTATTCTCATAGTAGGTTGCGGGGCATCAGTCGGTAGTGGACGCTTCCTGACCGGGGAAGTTTCGGTTTCGTGTTCGCATCTGATGCGGTGTCAGTATCAGTGGTTCGTCTCTCCGGTGCGGTCAGGTCACCCAGGGTCTGGATTCGAATGTCAGCTTTGGTTGCACGTTCAGTAGCGGCAATAACGCACACAGTGGTGATAGTAGTAGAATTTGTCAGATCAGAGTTAGGTGTAGTCAAGGCAGCAGGTGGCGCCACTGCAGGCTCGCATCGTTGGATGTTCCGAACGCACCATCCTTGCGCACTCTGATGGCGAGTGTAGGTCACCTGGTCCCCTTTACATAATAGTGGATTGTCACATCGGTTGCGGAATGGGGTTTTCACATTGTAGCTGGTAAAGAAGACTTCAGTCGGCAGTCCCGGTTCTTGTATACAGCCCCAACCCCGTTTCGGGTGAAAGGCTAATACAGTCCCCTGCTTCTCCAAGTTTTCCTTACCAAGTTCTGTCTTTGAGTTTTGTACTTTCGGTGGGTCATTTTGTTCAGTCTCTTTTCGGTTTTTCCAGTGTAGGATTAAGCACTGTTTGTATTGTTCCCAGGTGAGCACAGCAATGCTGAGGCCCTCCTGCCTGGCCCCGTCTGTCCCAATCCTCGGGGTATCCCATTGGAAGATCACCCCCTCCGAGCTCACATCTAGCAGTTCTCCCATAGTTGTCGGTAACGGAGGCACCAGCTTCTCCATAGTATCGGGGGTTACCATTACTAGCTCAGCGGAGAAGAATCGGTCATTGTCAGGACGGGGAGCGGTCACGGGAGCAGGATCGGTCGGGGGAGCAGGGGCGCTTTCCATACCTGCGTCTGATGTGGTTCCACCGATGCCGGTCTGTTCCACTGATAAGGACACTGGAGTCGGCAGCGGCTCGGACCGCGGTTCTTCCGATGCGACCCTCTGGGACAGCTCCGACCTCCATCGCTTCACATCTGCTGGCTCCGTGTTCGGGATAGGTTGACTCGGCTCCTCAGCCTGCGGCTCCGAGAGGTTCAGATTCTCCAGCTGCGGTGGGTTCGGATCCGCCCCCGGTCGGTGGGGATAGTCCGGGATCACTTCGTCGTCTTTCAGGTACTCACTGGTCACCCTCGCTGTGTCGCGGTCGGCAGCTACACATACACATGGTTCCGCCATTTTCTCGGGGTGGAGCTTCTTCTTGTCTTGGTTCCCGCCGCAGCAAATCAGAGGGCGGTTCTCCTCTGCTTCGAGGCTGGTCATCCTCTCGCAGCAGTAGTTGGAGGGGGCGGTCGTCACTTCTGGCGCCACATTGATAGTCTCCTCCCATGGCACGCCCTTCTTCTTTCTCTGAGCTCCGCGTTGCACTGTAATGGCGGCGGTTTTGGTGGGAATTTTTGGCGGCAAATAGCAATACACAGTCTTTGCAATAAATCACGGTTCAAGCACAATTCAATCACAGTTCCAAGGCACACATGACCTGATTCTTCAGGCTTAAATAGATCCTGTTCATGACGCCAAGTTGGAGCGGCCCCCAAACGCAGGGCAGCGGGGTACTCGGTACTGGGTCTCTCTCGGTTCTGGGGATGTCACGGTGGCCTGACCCGGTCCGTGTCCCTGCTAAGGGGCGCCCAATTAAAGATGTAGGTGCAGGTGTAGGTCGCAGTAAATGACGAGGACACAGGGTTGCAGTCTCTTTACCTCTTTACTGAAGGCTTCGGCATCCGCAATCCAGAGCACTGCTAACAGGGCTGGCTGAGACCGGCCGGTCCGAAGGCACATCCAGAGTTCCCTTTGCAGGTGGAAATCAGTAGCCTACCTACTAGCGCCTGGGTTTTGTAGTACTTCCCTGCTGAGCACCACGGGATAGTCCTCACAACTGTCGTGTATGTTTCTGTTCTTTCTCTCCGTCCCCCAGATGATATGGATAGGACGCACCCGTATGACGGGGTAGGCCTGGAGTTATTTTATAGGGACCCTAGAGACGCCCCTCTCCCACAATTGCCTCCGTTGTCTTCATTAGGTGATTAAGGTGAGACAGCCAACCTAAAGTTAACTGCCGTGCCGTAGTTCGAAGTAATGCGTAGAGTCTGTTACTTCCTCGGCGTTCCGACCGCCGGCTTCGCGCCACAGAAGGATGTTGCCGATCTCGGGGCACGACTCCTACTGGTTCTATCGCCTTTGTGCTGCGATCTCGTTTCTCACTTCTCCACAATATACTTCGCTTTGTGTCCTTTCTTAGGTGCCGCCGCAATGAAGTGCAGGCGCGGCTCCGTAACGATCTGTCCTTTTGCTAGGCCACTGTCAGGATCCCACCCCTGACAGGGACCCCCCTGAATCTTCCCAAGCAATGCTCTCCTCTCACTAGATGTTACCTGGGCAAAACCCAGTCAGCTTCTCCCTAACTTCCTATCCAACCCCCAGTTTTACCAGAGTGTGAGGAGTGGCCTAATACATAGAACCCTTTGCTCCCCCTGGTGGCTAGAGTGTGAAGTGTAATGTGTGACTGTGATACCTGGTCAGGTGAACTCCTTTAGTGCAATCAGACGTAACATCACTCCCCTTAGTGGCAGAGCGACATTACTGCAATGACCAGGACTCTGGGGCGCTGCACTCCCCCCCGCTTAAATCCAGTACTCCCGGACTGGGAAAGAAGAACAACAATACACGTTAGCAAAAGACATACAAATTTTTGAAATGCTGTAAACAGTAAATTTTTAACAGTGCTTCCCTTTATGGGAGGTGAGGACACTTGAACGTTACAAACAGAAACATATTTACATAGTGCTTAAGATTTTAAATAACACTTATTAAATAACTGACTACAAATAACCATTATTACCCAGCCGGGCATTCTATCTACCAAGCGCAAATTCTGAACAATAATTTAACTTTTCCTTTAAGGGCGTAAGGGCAGGTACCCACTAAAGGCATACTATAAAACGCTATAGTACCAATTAACTTTTCGTTATCTTATTAACCAGCCATTTTCTTATGGCTTTCCGGAGGACTCACTAACCCCTACGGGTTCACTTTATTGAAACTCAGTTTTCAACTTTCCTTTGTCCTCAATCGTAATCATTAAACATTTTCCTATTACTAACTAACTACATACTATTCCTATGTAAACATTATTACTACTTAACTTTCTTAAGGCAACATTATATTTTGGCTAAATGCAACGATGAACATTCCCTTTAAGAGGGACATCTCAAGTCTCTTTGCGGTAGTGCAAACTCTCAATTTGCAAGTCCGATAAAGCAAGAACTTCTGCGCTGTAATCCGGAACAGTCTCTTCAAAAAGCTCTTCTTTTTGTAAAACCAGTAGGGGGCACCTTTAAGAAGGTGCAACTATATACAACAACAGTTTGTGAATCATTCACCGTCCATGATTCGGCAGTCTTTCAAAACACTGATGCAAAACAAACATAAAGCATTAGGAATCCCGGGTAAACGAAGGGATCCCTTTAAGAACTAACCCTGGACGGGTTTTAGCAGCAACACAGGAAAACAAGCAGTTAACTAATTACATACTCGTGGCTCCGAGGTTTATTCTCATAGTAGGTTGCGGGACATCAGTCGGTAGTGGACGCTGTCATGTTCTCAATGGCAAGAGAACATAGCATCAGCATATATAGGAACTAGCTCTTGGAAGATGGGAACTGAGCTGACCATGAACTAAACCTAACGCACAACTAGCAGTGGCCGGGTAGCATGCCTACGTTGATTCTAGATGCCCAGCACCAGCCGGAGGACTAAATAATGCTAGCAGAGGAAAATATTAGTCCTAGCTCACCTCTAGAGAAATACCCCGAAAGGAGACAGAGGCCCCCCACATGTATTGGCGGTGAATCAAGATGAAATAACAAACGTAGTATGAAAATAGGTTTAGCAAATTTGAGGTCCACTTACTACATAGCAGAAGACAGAAAGGACACTTTCATGGTCAGCTGAAAACCCTATCAAAATACCATCCAGAAATTACTTTAAAACTCTGGCATTAACTCATAACACCAGAGTGGCAATTCCTGTTCACAAGAGCTTTCCAGACACAGTAACGAAACTACAGCTGTGAACTGGAACAAAAATGCAAAAACAAACATGGACAAGAGTCCAACTTATCTAGTAGTTGTCTAGGAGCAGGAACAAGCACAGAGAGGCTTCTGATAACATTGTTGACCGGCAAGCAACTAACAGAGCAGCAAGGTTATATAGCGACTCCCACATCTTGATGGGAACAGGTGAGACAGAGAAGATGAAGACACCAGTTCAATTCCACCAGTAGCCACCGGGGGAGCCCAGAATCCAAATTCACAACAGTACCCCCCCCTCAAGGAGGGGGCACCGAACCCTCACCAGAACCACCAGGGCGATCAGGATGGGCCCTATGAAAGGCACGAACCAGATCAGAGGCATGAACATCAGATGCATTCACCCAAGAATTATCCTCCTGGCCGTATCCCTTCCACTTGACCAGATACTGGAGTCTCCGTCTGGAAACACGAGAGTCTAAGATTTTCTCCACAACGTACTCCAACTCACCCTCAACCAACACCGGAGCAGGAGGCTCAACGGAAGGCACAACCGGTACCTCATACCTGCGCAATAATGACCGATGAAAAACGTTATGAATAGAAAAGGATGCAGGGAGGTCCAAACGGAAGGAAACAGGGTTAAGAATCTCCAATATCTTATACGGGCCGATGAACCGAGGCTTAAACTTAGGAGAAGAGACCCTCATAGGGACAAAACGAGAAGACAACCACACCAAATCCCCAACACAAAGCCGAGGACCAACACGACGGTGGCGGTTGGCAAAAAGCTGAGTCTTCTCCTGGGACAACCTCAAATTGTCCACCACCTGCCCCCAGATCTGATGCAATCTCTCCACCACAGCATCCACTCCAGGACAATCCGAAGATTCCACCTGACCAGAGGAAAATCGAGGATGAAACCCCGAATTACAGAAAAACGGGGACACCAAAGTGGCAGAGCTGGCCCGATTATTGAGAGCGAACTCTGCCAATGGCAAAAAAGCAACCCAATCATCCTGGTCAGCAGACACAAAACACCTCAGATATGTCTCCAGGGTCTGATTAGTCCGCTCGGTCTGGCCATTCGTCTGAGGATGGAAAGCGGACGAAAAAGATAAATCTATGCCCATCCTAGCACAGAATGCCCGCCAAAATCTAGACACGAATTGGGTCCCTCTGTCCGAAATGATATTCTCAGGAATACCATGCAAACGAACAACATTTTGAAAAAACAGAGGAACCAACTCGGAAGAAGAAGGCAACTTGGGCAGAGGAACCAAATGGACCATCTTAGAGAAACGGTCACACACCACCCAGATGACAGACATCTTCTGAGAAACAGGCAGATCTGAAATAAAATCCATCGAGATGTGCGTCCAAGGCCTCTTAGGAATAGGCAAGGGCAACAATAATCCACTAGCCCGAGAACAACAAGGCTTGGCCCGAGCACAAACGTCACAAGACTGCACAAAGCCTCGCACATCTCGTGACAGGGAAGGCCACCAGAAGGACCTTGCCACCAAATCCCTGGTACCAAAAATGCCAGGATGACCTGCCAACGCAGAAGAATGAACCTCAGAGATGACTCTACTGGTCCAATCATCAGGAACAAACAGTTTATCAGGTGGGCAACGATCCGGTCTATCCGCCTGAAACTCCTGCAAGGCCCGCCGCAGGTCTGGAGAAACGGCTGACAATACCACTCCATCCTTAAGGATACCTGTGGGCTCAGAGTTACCAGGCGAGTCAGGCTCAAAACTCCTAGAAAGGGCATCCGCCTTAACATTCTTAGAACCCGGTAGGTATGACACCACAAAATTAAACCGAGAGAAAAATAATGACCAGCGCGCCTGTCTAGGATTCAGGCGCCTGGCGGTCTCAAGATAAATCAAATTTTTGTGGTCAGTCAATACCACCACCTGATGTCTGGCCCCCTCAAGCCAATGGCGCCACTCCTCAAAAGCCCACTTCATGGCCAAAAGCTCCCGATTCCCAACATCATAATTCCGCTCAGCGGGCGAAAATTTACGGGAAAAGAAGGCACAAGGCCTCATCACGGAGCAGTCAGAACTTTTCTGTGACAACACTGCCCCAGCTCCGATCTCAGAAGCGTCGACCTCAACCTGAAAAGGTAGAGCAACATCAGGCTGACGCAACACAGGGGCAGAGGAAAAACGGCGCTTAAGCTCCCGAAAGGACTCCACAGCATCAGGGGACCAATCAGCAACATCAGCACCCTTCTTAGTCAAATCGGTCAATGGCTTAGCAATATCCGAAAAACCAGCAATAAATCGACGATAAAAGTTAGCAAAGCCCAAAAATTTCTGAAGACTCTTAAGAGAAGAGGGCTGCGTCCAATCACAAATAGCTTGAACCTTGACAGGATCCATTTCAATGGAAGAGGGAGAAAAAATATATCCCAAAAAGGAAATCCTCTGTACCCCAAAAACACACTTAGAACCCTTCACACACAAAGAATTAGACCGCAAAACCTGGAAAACCCTCCTGACTTGCTGGACATGAGAGTCCCAGTCATCCGAAAAAATCAGAATATCATCCAGATACACAATCATAAATTTATCCAAATAATCGCGAAAAATATCATGCATAAAGGACTGGAAAACTGACGGAGCATTTGAAAGACCAAAAGGCATCACTAAATACTCAAAGTGGCCCTCGGGCGTATTAAATGCGGTTTTCCACTCATCCCCCTGCCTGATTCGCACCAAATTATACGCCCCACGAAGGTCAATCTTAGAGAACCACTTGGCCCCCTTTATGCGAGCAAACAAATCAGTCAGCAACGGCAATGGGTATTGATATTTAACAGTGATTTTATTCAAAAGCCGATAATCGATACATGGTCTCAAAGAGCCGTCTTTTTTTGACACAAAGAAAAAACCGGCTCCTAAGGGAGATGACGATGGACGAATATGTCCCTTTTCCAAGGACTCCTTTATATATTCTCGCATAGCAGCATGTTCAGGCACAGACAGATTAAATAAACGACCCTTTGGGTATTTACTACCCGGGATTAAATCTATGGCACAATCGCACTCTCGGTGCGGAGGTAACGAACCAAGCTTGGATTCTTCAAAGACGTCACGATAGTCAGACAGGAACTCAGGAATTTCAGAGGGAATAGATGATGAAATGGAAACCACAGGTACATCCCCATGAGCCCCCTTACATCCCCAGCTCAACACAGACATAGCACTCCAGTCGAGGACTGGGTTGTGAGATTGCAGCCAAGGCAATCCTAGCACCAAATCATCATGTAGATTATACAGCACCAGAAAGCGAATAATCTCCTGGTGATCCGGATTAATACGCATAGTTACTTGTGTCCAGTATTGTGGTTTATTATTAGCCAATGGGGTGGAGTCAATCCCCTTCAGAGGAATAGGAGTCTCCAAAGGCTCTAAATCATACCCACAGCGATTGGCAAAGGACCAATCCATAAGACTCAAAGCGGCGCCAGAGTCGACATAGGCGTCCGTGGTAATAGATGACAAAGAGCAAATCAGGGTCACAGATAGAATAAACTTAGACGGTAAGGTGCAAATGGAAACAGATTTATCAAGCTTTTTAGTGCGCTTAGAGCATGCTGATATAACATGAGTAGAATCACCACAATAGAAACACAACCCATTTTTCCGTCTAAAATTCTGCCGCTCGCTTCGGGACAGAATTCTATCACACTGCATACTCTCTGACGACTTCTCAGTGGACACCGCCAGATGGTGCACTGGTTTGCGCTCCCGCAAACGCCTATCGATCTGAATAGCCATTGTCATGGACTCATTCAGACCCGCAGGCACAGGGAACCCCACCATAACATCCTTAATGGCATCAGAGAGACCCTCTCTAAAAGTCGCCGCCAGGGCGCACTCATTCCACTGAGTAAGCACAGACCATTTACGGAATCTTTGGCAGTAAATTTCCGCTTCATCTTGTCCCTGAGATAGGGACATCAAAGTTTTTTCTGCCTGAAGCTCCAAATGAGGTTCGTCATAAAGCAACCCCAAGGCCAGAAAAAACGCATCCACATTGAGCAACGCAGGATCCCCTGGTGTCAATGAAAAAGCCCAGTCTTGAGGGTCGCCCCGGAGCAAGGAAATCACAATCCTGACCTGCTGTGCAGGGTCTCCGGCAGAGCGAAATTTCAGGGACAAAAATAATTTGCAATTATTTCGAAAATTCTGAAACCCAGATCTATTCCCCGAGAAAAATTCCGGCAAAGGAATTCTCGGCTCAGATACAGGTGCATGACAAACAAAGTCTTGCAAATTTTGTACCTTCGTGGCGAGATTATTCAAACCTGCAGTTACACTCTGAAGATCCATTACAAACAGGTGGACACAGAGCCAAAAAAAAAAAAAAAAAAAATCTCAGCAGACTTCTTATTTCTCTCCTTTCTCAGCCAAGGATTTTAACCCTTTAGTGGGCCGGTCAAACTGTCATGTTCTCAATGGCAAGAGAACATAGCATCAGCATATATAGGAACTAGCTCTTGGAAGATGGGAACTGAGCTGACCATGAACTAAACCTAACGCACAACTAGCAGTGGCCGGGTAGCATGCCTACGTTGATTCTAGATGCCCAGCACCAGCCGGAGGACTAAATAATGCTAGCAGAGGAAAATATTAGTCCTAGCTCACCTCTAGAGAAATACCCCGAAAGGAGACAGAGGCCCCCCACATGTATTGGCGGTGAATCAAGATGAAATAACAAACGTAGTATGAAAATAGGTTTAGCAAATTTGAGGTCCACTTACTACATAGCAGAAGACAGAAAGGACACTTTCATGGTCAGCTGAAAACCCTATCAAAATACCATCCAGAAATTACTTTAAAACTCTGGCATTAACTCATAACACCAGAGTGGCAATTCCTGTTCACAAGAGCTTTCCAGACACAGTAACGAAACTACAGCTGTGAACTGGAACAAAAATGCAAAAACAAACATGGACAAGAGTCCAACTTATCTAGTAGTTGTCTAGGAGCAGGAACAAGCACAGAGAGGCTTCTGATAACATTGTTGACCGGCAAGCAACTAACAGAGCAGCAAGGTTATATAGCGACTCCCACATCTTGATGGGAACAGGTGAGACAGAGAAGATGAAGACACCAGTTCAATTCCACCAGTAGCCACCGGGGGAGCCCAGAATCCAAATTCACAACAGGACGCTTCCTGACCGGGGAAGTTTCGGTTTCGTGTTCGCATCTGATGCGGTGTCAGTATCAGTGGTTTGTCTCTCCGGTGCGGTCAGGTCACCCGGGGTCTGGATTCGAATGTCAGCTTTGGTTGCACATTCAGTAGCAGCAATAACGCACACAGTGGTGATAGTAGTAGAATTTGTCAGATCAGAGTTAGGCGTAGTCAAGGCAGCAGGTGGCGCCACTGCAGGCTCACATCGTTGGATGTTCCGAGCGCACCATCCTTGCGCACTCCGATGGCGAGTGTAGGTCACCTGGTCCCCTTTACATAATAGTGGATTGTCACATCGGTTGCGGAACGGCGTTTTCACATTGTAGCTGGTAAAGAAGACTTCAGTCGGCAGTCCCGGTTCTTGTATAGAGCCCCAACCCCGTTTCGGGTGAAAGGCTAATACAGTCCCCTGCTTCTCCAAGTTTTTCTTACCACGTTCTGTCTTTGAGTTTTGAACTTTCGGTGGGTCATTTTGTTCAGTCTCTTTTCGGTTTTTCCAGTGTAGGATTAAGCACTGTTTGTATTGTTCCCAGGTGAGCACAGCAATGCTGAGGCCCTCCTGCCTGGCACCGTCTGGCCCAATCCTCGGGGTATCCCATTGGAAGATCACCCCCTCCGAGCTCACATCTAGCGGTTCTCCCATAGTTGTCGGTAACGGAGGCACCAGCTTCTCCATAGTATCGGGGGTTACCACTACCAGCTCAGCGGAGAAGAATCGGTCATTGTCAGGACGGGGAGTGGTCACGGGAGCAGGATCGGTCGGGGGAGCAGGGGCGCTTTCCATACCTGCGTCTGATGTGGTTCCACCGATGCCGGTCTGTTCCACTGATAAGGACACTGGAGTCGGCAGCGGCTCGGACCGCGGTTCTTCCGATGCGACCCTCTGGGACAGCTCCGACCTCCATCGCTTCACATCTGCTGGCTCCGTGTTCGGGATAGGTTGACTCGGCTCCTGAGCCTGCGGCTCCGAGAGGTTCGGATCCTCCAGCTGCGGTGGGTTCGGATCCGCCTCCGGTCAGTGGGGATAGTCCGGGATCACTTCATCGTCGTTCAGGTACTCGCTGGTCACCCTCGCTGTGTCGCGGTCAGCAGCTACACATACACATGGTTCCGCCATTTTCTCGGGGTGGAGCTCCTTCTTGTCTTGGTTCCTGCCGCAGCAAATCAGAGGGCGGTTCTCCTCTGCTTCGAGGCAGGTCGTCCTCTCGCAGCAGTAGTCGGAGGGGGTGGTCGTCACTTCTGGCGCCACTTTGATAGTCTCCTCCCATGGCACGCCCTTCTTCTTTCTCTGCGCTCCGCGTTGCACTGTAATGGCGGCGGTTTTGGCGGGAATTTTTGGCGGCAAATAGCAATACACAGTCTTTGCAATAAATCACGGTTCAAGTACAATTCAATCACAGTTCCAAGGCACACATGACCTGATTCTTCAGGCTTAAATAGATCCTGTTCGTGACGCCAAGTTGGAGCGGCCCCCAAACGCAGGGCAGCGGGGTACTCGGTACTGGGTCTCTCTCGGTTCTGGGGATGTCACGGTGGCCTGACCCGGTCCGTGTCCCTGCTAAGGGGCGCCCAATTAAAGATGTAGGTGCAGGTGTAGGTCGCAGTAAATGACGAGGACACAGGGTTGCAGTCTCTTTACCTCTTTACTGAAGGCTTCGGCATCCGCAATCCAGAGCACTGCTAACAGGGCTGGCTGAGACCGGCCGGTCCGAAGGCACATCCAGAGTTCCCTTTGCAGGTGGAAATCAGTAGCCTACCTACTAGCGCCTGGGTGTTGTAGTACTTCCCTGCTGAGCACCACGGGATAGTCCTCACAACTGTCGTGTATGTTTCTGTTCTTTCTCTCCGTCCCCCAGATGATATGGATAGGACGCACCCGTTTGACGGGGTAGGCCTGGAGTTATTTTATAGGGACCCTAGAGACGCCCCTCTCCCACAATTGCCTCCGTTGTCTTCATTAGGTGATTAAGGTGAGACAGCCAACCTAAAGTTAACTGCCCTGCCGTAGTTCGAAGTAATGCGTAGAGTCTGTTACTTCCTCGGCGTTCCGACCGCCGGCTTCGCGCCTCAGAAGGATGTTGCCGATCTCGGGGCACAACTCCTACTGGTTCTATCGCCTTTGTGCTGTGATCTCGTTTCTCACTTCTCCACAATATACTTCGCTTCGTGTCCTTTCTTAGGATGCCGCCGCAATGAAGTGCAGGTGCGGCTCCGTAACGATCTGTCCTTTTGCTAGGCCACTGTCAGGATCCCACCCCTGACAGGGACCCCCCTGAATCTTCCCTAGCAACGCTCTCCTCTCACTAGATGTTACCTGGGCAAAACCCAGTCAGCTTCTCCCTAACTTCCTATCCAACCCCCAGTTTTACCAGAGTGTGAGGAGTGGCCTAATACATAGAACCCTTTGCTCCCCCTGGTGGCCATACCAACTGGGGGACGGAGAGAGAACATCAGAAACAGATACAAGAGTTGTGAGGACTATCCCGTGGTGCTCAGCAGGGAGGTACTACAACACACATGCGCAAGTAGGTAGGCTACTGATTTCCACCTGTAAAGGGAACTCTGGATGTGCCTTCGCACCAGCCGGTCTCAGCCAGCCCTGTTAGCAGTGCTATAGATTGTGGATGCTGAAGTCTACAGTAAAAGGTAAAGAGACTGCAACCCTGTGTCTTCGTTGCACCTCCCACCATCACCTTTAATGTCTCCTTCAGACCCTGGGAACCATCCAGGATCATTTCCGATATTTGTGTCCCTTTGACTTGTATTGGTATCGGGTATCAGTATCGGCGATATCCGATATTTTTGGGATATTGGCCGATACAATCAGCGACTTGGATTCCATGAAAGACAGAGGCTGCGACAAATGAATATCCGTGACAGACAGAAGGACAGACAGAAAGACGGAAGTGACCCTTAGACAATTATATAGTAGATTATGTATAGAAGTTCTGCAGCAGTTTCCCGAATGAGGGACCAATTCGCAGAAGGGTCAGTAGGTAGCGGTGAATGGGTGGAGAAAGCAAGTGAACGAGTGGACAGGAAACTGGGAGTTGGGTTAGGAATTTGGTATGATGGAGGGGTGTAGCTGATGAATTGGGAGGCAGAAGCAGTAATAGGTGGAGAAGAGGGTTGGGTTAGTGACATGATGGGTGAAGGAGGCTGGTGGTAGTGGGCAGGGGGAGGCACGGAAGATGTTGTTGGGAACTGGTATGGGGCGGGATGTTCATACTGGTCTGGATGGTGGGACGGGGCACAGGCGGGATGTTGGTAATGGTCTGGATGGTGGGACAGGGCATGGGCACGATGCTGGTAGTGGTCTGGATATTGGAACGGGGCACGGGCACCATGTTGGTAATGGTGAGGTTGCTGGGATGGGGCACGGGCAGGATGCTGGTATGGGTCAGGAGGATGGTAGTGGCTGTAGTTAGGGACAGTGGCTGAAGGTGGGCAGGTGCAGGAGTGGGAGCAGGTGTGGTGGCTTGGGAGGCAACGAGCGCTAGAGTAGACTGGCAGGCTTCCATTACTTGCATCTGCTGCTCAGTAGATAGCTTATCCATGCGCTCGAGTACTGACCGGAAAAAAGTATGGTTTGGTGACTGACTTGCCTCTGAATGTATCCGTAGCAGAAGTGTATACAACTTGAGAATGCTTTTAGTCATTAAATTAAAACCTGCAACCATTTGCTCAGACAAAACTTTGAGACAGTTCTGGAAGGATGCATTCAGGTGCAAGAACTCGGGCGCATAGCTCTGTACCTGACCCCTCTGCCGCTGCCGCCCCGAAGCCACAGGTGTACTAGAGGTGGCAGCAGCAGAGGGGTGGGGTACAGGAAAAGCTATATCCTCACCAGATTCATGCAATGGAACCAGCCAGGATGCTCCAGTGCTGGTGGATGGGACTGAGGGATCAGATGTGTGAGAAGGCTGGGAAGGTGCAAAGTGGGAAGGTGCAGAGGGGTCGGGACTGTCGAAGTGTCCCTCGGTGGCAGACTCCTGAGGGATCGCCCCAGAAGGGATCAACTCAGCTGCAGGCTCCCGAGTGCTCCCGACTGTGCTGTGGAACAAAGAGAAAAAAAATATAATTAATATACTGATATTGCATGGCCCTGGCTGAAACAGCAAAAGACGGTTAGACATGTAAAACATTGGTTATTACATGTGGTGGGTAATATTTACCTTCGGGTCACCATCGTTGACCTGATGAATGACAGGGCTTGGGCATATTTGTATCTGCTCCTGTGTCCTCCAGAACCACTCGGAGCCCGCATCTCTTTGTTGAACTCCTTCTTAAAGCGATCCTTGATCGACCGCCACCGCTTGACAATCCTCTCACCTGTTAAAAAAGGAGAAACACAAATTGGTTAAGATACAATACTTTGAATCCATCAACATAACTGAACTATGTATACTTAAGTGCTTCATTCTGGGCCAGAACATCAAGGTCCTCCCAGTTGTCTACCAGCTGTTCGCAGACTTGCTCCCAGAGTCAACGGGTCACTATGACATCAGCATGGCGGCGGTCACCCATGTTCCACAGCGGCTCCCTGTCTCGGATCAGATCGATGAGGAGGTCAATATTGAGGCCGACCTCCTCACCGTCCGAATCAGGAGCACATTGTGAAGCCTGTTATAAAAAAGGTAAAAAAAAAAAAAAAGTTAGATTCAAAACAGCATAAGGAAAATAAAAAAAAAGGTGCTTACACGATGACGGCCGCCCGCACTCTCACGCCGACGACCCTGGGAGCCACTCAGATGACCTCTGGATCGAGCACCAGAATCCGAACTCTAGAAGAAAAATGACATAAAAATTATGTGCTTGTAGTTAGCCTTTTTAGGTGTTGTGTGCATTTTGATATCTATAATGATCATTCTGTTTATGTTGTGTGATGTCTCTAATGATCTGTTTCTATGTGTTGTGTGCAGTGTTCTTTCTGTAAGTATCTTTTGCTTTTATGTGTTGGGTGTAGTGTGTGGTTTGTAGTTCCGCGATGCATGAAAGAAACATACCAATTGTGATCCAACTCCAGGTCTCTCTCCACCCCTTCAGTCTTCATCTGGAAGCACCTCTTCTGCTGCAGCAGCAGCTTTCTACAAAAAAAAAGATTGAGAAATATATTAATATATACAGTACAGACCAATAGTTTGGACACACCTTCTCATTTAAAGATTTTTCTGTATTTTTATGACTATGAAAATTGTACATTCACACTGAAGGCATCAAAACTGTGAATTAACACATGTGGAATTATATACTTAACAAAAAAGTGTGAAGCAACTGAAATTATGTCTTATATTCTAGGTTCTTCAAAGTAGCCACCTTTTGCTTCGATGACTGCTTTGCACACTCTTGGCATTCTCTTGATGAGCTTCAAGAGGTAGTCACTGGGAATGGTCTTCCAACAATCTTGAAGGGGTTCCCAGAGATGCTTAGCACTTGTTGGCCCTTTTGCCTTCACTCTGCGGTCCAGCTCACCCCAAGCCATCTCGATTGGGTTCAGGTCTGGTGACTGTGGAGGCCAGGTCATCTGGCGTAGCACCCCATCACTCTCATTCTTGGTCAAATAGCCCTTACACAGCCTGAAGGTGTGTTTGGGGTCATTGTCCTGTTGAAAAATAAATGATGGTCCAACTAAACGTAAACCGGATGGAATAGCATGCCGCTGCAAGATGCTGTGGTAGCCATGCTGGTTCAGTATGCCTTCAATTTTGAATAAATCCCCAACAGTGTCACCAGCAAAGCACCCCCACACCATCACACCTCTTCCTCCATGTTTCACTGTGGGAGCCAGACATGTAGATTCCATCCGTTCACCTTTTCTTCGTCGCACAAAGACACGGTGGTTGGAACCAAAGATCTCAAATTTGGACTCATCAGACCAAAGCACAGATTTCCACTGGTCTAATGTCCATTCCTTGTGTTCTTTAGCCCAAACAAGTCTCTTCTGCTTGTTGCGTGTCCTTAACAGTGGTTTCCTAGCAGCTATTTTACCATGAAGGCCTGCTGCACAAAGTCTCCTTTTAACAGTTGTTGTAGAGATGTGTCTGCTGCTAGAACTCTGTGTGGTATTGACCTGGTCTCTAATCTGAGCTGCTGTTAACCTGCGATTTCCGAGGCTGGTGACTCAGATAAACTTATCCTCAGAAGCAGAGGTGACTCTTGGTCTTCCTTTCCTGGGGCGATCCTCGTGTGAGCCAGTTTCTTTGTAGCGCTTGATGGTTTTTGCCTCTGCACTTGGGGACACTTTCAAATTTTTCCCAATTTTTCGGACTGACTGACCTTCATTTCTTAAAGTAATGATGGCCACTCATTTTTCTTTACTTACCTGCATTTATCTTGCCATAATACAAATTATAACAGTCTACTCAGTAGGACTATCAGCTGTGTATTCACCAGACTTCTGCACAACACAACTGATGGTCCCAACACCATTTATAAGGCAAGAAATCCCACTTATTCAACCTGACAGGGCACACCTGTGAAGTGAAAACCATTCCTGGTGACTACCTCTTGAAGCTCATCAAGAAACTGACAAGAGTGTGCAAAGCAGTCATCAAAGCAAAAGGTGGCTACTTTGAAGAACCTAGAATATAAAACATAATTTCAGTTGTTTCACACTTTTTTGTTAAGTATATAATTCCACATGTGTTAATTCATAGTTTTCATGCCTTCAGTGTGAATGTACAATTTTCATAGTCATGAAAATACAGAAAAATCTTTAAATGAGAAGGTGTGTCCAAACTTTTGGTCTGTACTGTAGCTGTCTGGGTAACTAAGATATACTCTGGTTTCTTCACATTGCTCCCCCATCTTAATTAACCAGACATGATAGGCTTCCAATCATCCTTCTCCACTTATAGGAGACAATCTGTTAACATGTCTTTAAGCAGAGACACGAATGTAAGGGGTTTCACCTTCATTAGAATGAAATTTTGTATCATCCAGTTTCCTCAAAGCATATCCCATCTCGTCCTTGCAAACAGACTACACAATCCCGGTGCCATCCTTGTGCACATCAGCATAGCAGACATCTCCAGCTTCTCTCATATGATCTTTTAGATCCTGCCAACTTCCCGAGGGGGGAAGATCTGAGACGAGGACTCTGTATTCACTTCACTGAGAGAGTGCCCCGTTCCTCCAGTGGAGTCCTCCATAACCTTCCCCTGGTCTCTTGCTTGACCTGGGAAACTCCACACGTAACTGATGAGAACAAAACTCATATCCATTACTTCCACTCACAGCGTTTTCTGCCTCCCGTGGATCATGGAAGGTGATGAAGGCGAATGATGTGGCACTGCCTCCCCCATGATTCTTCAGCTCGATCTTTTGGATCCTCCCATACTGATGGAAAAACTCCTCCAGCTCCTTCTCTCGTACATTGGCTGGTAAATTGCCCACACAAATGCACCTATTTCCCAGGCGCTGACCCCCAGTCCTGGAGAAGACCCCTTGACGGCCTGGTAAATGGTGCTCTGTTGGTACAATATCGGGGCTGGCTAGGGTTATGGGAGACCCAGTGCCGAGGTCCCTGGGCCTTGATATCACTGACCTTGACTGGCTGGAGGTGGCTATGGAGGTTGGCTGGTGTAGGGTGGTCAACCTGCCATATAGTGTGAACAGGGTATATCACTTTATCCTTTGCTGGTGTATTCTGGGGATAGTGCCCCTCGGACCCTACTGGCTCATGTTGGCAGATGTTTACCGGCTGAGCTGGCAATCGGGCTCCAGGCATGGGGCCCCGTCCCTGGGAACAATCTTTGGCAATGTGTCCAAGGCACCCTCATGTATAGCAGCACCGTGGGCTGAGCAACTCATGGGTACTGTTGGTAACCCTTGGTCCTGGTTGTCGGTCAAAACTTTGGTTGAAGGGTCTTCTTGGATCAGTGGGCATATCGGGTCTCCAGCGACCAACCAATCGGGCTGCTTGCTCTGGAGTGTCGGGCTTCCGGTCTGCTACCCACTCTCGAATTTCTGGGGCCATCTTCTCCATAAGTTGCCCAAGCACGATCACATCCCGAAGGGCAGCAACAGAGTGGGCAGCCCTACTGTCAAGCCAGCGGTTGCAGTGTCTCCGGAGTTGACTGCCAAATTCTACATAAGAAACCCCCTGGAGAGACAATGTCCGGAACTTGGTGCGATACCTCTTGGGGGTGATGGTAAAAAGTGCCAGCACGGTGTCCTTAATAGTTCCATAATCCTGGCAGTACTGAGACCCAAGTGACCGGGCAGCATCTAGTGCCCGACCAGTCAACCTAGTCCACAGGTATTTAGCCCAGTCACCTCTGGGTACCTGGTGCATCATTATCAGAGTCTCGAAATCTTACAGATGTTCATCAACCTCTGTGTTTGACTCATTAAACACTGGCACGTCTTGGTAGCAAAGATGATTTCCTTGGTGGTGGGACATCATGGAGGTAGGGTCCGACGTTGGTGGTAAAGGTACAGGAACTCCCAAAACTGATTCAATAACACAAGCCCTCTCCTCACTGGAGGCTCTGGGTCTCAATGCAATCAACAATTCCTGGATTCTGGCAGCTGGGGACTGGGTATTAGATTCCAGATTACCACTGGATCCCAGATTCGGCAAGCAGCTTAAATCCTCTGGGTCCACTTCAGCAGGGTTTTCATCATCCTCCATGATGCTCTGGACATCCCAACAAACTAATTCCTTGATCAAATCCGACCGAGTGTCCGTGGTCTGGTATTCAATCCGTCGAAGCTGGCACAGCTCCTGTAGGTGTCGTTTCTTTTTACGGCTATACATCCACTCTGGTCCTCTTCCCAAGGCCAAGTTGGTGGGGTTGGACATTGTCTCGTCCGAAACCTACTGTGTATGCCCCATCAATGGTCTGCTGGGTCTGTCTGCCTCCCTGGTTGTGGAGCCCTAGATGGTGTCTACGAACATCAGTCCCCTGCAGCTCCCCCGGTTCTGCCGGGCTGAGTAGTGTCCCACTGCTGCCACCAATTGTGGAGAAACGGGGTCAGTAGGTGCTCTCGTCCGCTGGCCCAGCTGTCTTTAGCAAGACTGCATGGACCAGGGCTCATACCACTGAACGCCCGCTCTATCTCCCGGTGGGCAATACACTACACAGACAACACAGGGTTAAGGTAAAACAGTGTGGCAATACTTTATTGAACCACAACACCATAGCAAACAGAACAATCTCAGCAATTACACCAAGATGGTGCACATTAAAGGGCCTCACCTTTCCGCTGACTTGCCAAGATAATGGAAGATGTTACGTCAGAGCTCCCAGGTTCACTACTCCATCTGTGGTATACAGGCAGAGAGGAGGTAACGACAAGCTTAGGGAGATATCTGAGAGCAGTCCTGTGTTCAGGCAGCCGAGTCCGATGTACCCTCAGCTGAGATCCGGCAGAGAGTCCGGCTGGTAGCTCTGTGTTACTTCAGCTCCAATGATGTGATCTCTGAGTCTTTTTATACCCAAGGCATGTAAACTATTTTTAGAGTTACCCAGTGTCCTTCAGTCCAACATCAAGATAAGGTAAACAATGGTGATGTGATCATGTAGCACTACTTGACCATTCAATCTATTTGCATAGTCTTTCCCTCTCTGCTTTAGAAGTCACCAAGCTGGTTCCAGATTTCAATGTACAATTAGCATATCAGCACACATCAATAAACAAAGATAAACACACACTATGTACAAGTCATTATTACAGACTTAGGGTACTGTCTCACATAACGATTTACCAACGATCACGACCAGCGATACGACCTGGCCGTGATCGTTGGTAAGTGGTTGTGTGGTCGCTGGGGAGCTGTCACACAGTCAGCTCTCCAGCAACCAACGATGCCGAAGGCCCCGGGGCCGCGCTTAGTAACCCGATGTTTACCGTGGTTACCAGCGTAAAAGTAAAAAAAACCCAAACAGTACATACTCACATTCCGGTGTCTGTCCCCCGGCGTTCTGCTTCTCTGCACTGTGTCTGCGCCAGCCGGAAAGCACAGCGGTGACGTCACCGCTGTGCTCGCTTTCCGGCTGGCCGGCGCTCACAGTGCAGAGAAGCAGAACGCCGGGGGACAGACACCGGAATGTGAGTATGTACTGTTTTTTTTTTTTTACTTTTATGCTGGTAACCACGGTAAACATCGGGTTACTAAGCGCGGCCCTGCGCTTAGTAACCCGATGTTTACCCTGGTTACAAGCGAACGCATCGCTGGATCGCTGTCACACACAACGATCCAGCGATGACAGCGGGAGATCCAGCGACGAAAGAAAGTTCCAAACGATCTGCTACGACGTACGATTCTCAGCAGGGTCCCTGATCGCTGCTGCGTGTCAGACAGACACAGCGATATCGTATGGATATCGCTGGAACGTCACGGATCGTACCGTCGTAGCGACAAAAGTGCCACTGTGAGACGGTACCCTTACACAGTATGTTAAATGGTATATCAGTTTGCAAGTCTGTCTTCTTGAACCACCAGACATAAACACTTAAATCCACAAGCCAATATACAGATGAAAAGTCAGTTTTTATTGGTTTGCAAAAACATAGCTGTCTGGGTAATTAAGATATACTCTGGTTTTTTCACATTGGCCATCAACCTTTGTGCAGCATTATATGGGAAATTCAGCAAGGGCCTATTTGTAAATCCGAAAAAAATCTTTTATAGGAGTGCAACCGGATATAAACTCAAACATTAAAACATAGCTTTTACTAGATTATATTAAAAATATCTAACCTAAGGTGCATGTAAACCGTGCATTAGAAAAGTGCTGAGTGCAAAACAAATAGAAAACTGAAATAAAAAGGCGGTTTTAAAAAAATGAATACCACTATTATATTATAAAGGACCTATTCTTAGGGTACTGTCACACTCTGCAACTTTCCAACGATCACGACCAGCGATACGACCTGGCCGTGATCGTTGGAAAGTCGTTGTGTGGTCGCTGGAGAGCTGTCACACAGACCGCTCTCCAGCGACCAACGATGCCGAGGTCCCGGGTAACCAGGGTAAACATCGGGTTACTAAGCGCAGGGCCGCGCTTAGTAACCCGATGTTTACCCTGGTTACCAGCGTAAAAGTAAAAAAAAAAAAAAACGTACATACTCACATTCCGGTGTCCTTCAGGTCCCTTGCCGTCTGCTTCCCGCTCTGACTGAGTGCCGCCGTAAAGTGAAAGCAGATCACAGCGGTGACGTAACCGCTGTGATCTGCTCTTACTTTCCGGCCGGCAGTCAGTCAGAGTGGGAAGCAGACGGCAAGGGACCTGAAGGACACCGGAATGTGAGTATGTACGGTTTTTTTTTTTTTACTTTTACGCTGGTAACCACGGTAAACATCGGGTTACTAAGCGCGGCCCTGCGCTTAGTAACCCGATGTTTACCCTGGTTACAAGCGAAGGCATCGCTGGATCGCTGTCACACACAACGATCCAGCGATGACAGCGGGAGATCCAGCGACGAAATAAAGTTTCAAACGATCTGCTATGACGTACGATTCTCAGCGGGGTCCATGATCGCAGTAGCATGTCAGACACTGCGATATCGTATGGATATCGCTGGAACGTCACGGATCGTACCGTCATAGCGATCAAAGTGACACTGTGTGACAGTACCCTTACACCAGAGTGTCCTTTAAGATAGTCTAAGTGGTTGGAACACTCATACAAATTTATGTGTATACAGAGTCCTTTTGTTAGTTACTGCATATATCAGGATATTTTGTGTTACATTGGGTGTATAACCAGTATACCATCATAGCCTGGTCTCTATGAACAACCCTTTCTAACAAAATTATTCCACTTAGGTGTTCTCTTCACCTGAAAAGACAATTCCTAAATCATAACATATCAACACAGCTCCAATGACTTATGGAACTGATCCCATATCGGGGATTGATTGCTATCTTCGATCTCATATATATATGCAGTACTCGTAAAATAAAGCGTTTAGTGGTATATAATCAACATGCTCGTCTGCATATTACTCCAGAGATGTACCATCAATCACATCTCAGTCACGCAAATCTTTGTCTGCTATATATATATATATGAATACATCAAATGCCAGTATATATAGCATGGGTTCTAAATAGTGGACCAAATGTATTTTGCGTTATTAGTATACTCATCTGGGTCCGCGGGATTACTTCCTGAAAAACCCTTTGGTACAGGCAGGATCATCACCGGCAGTATTCATTTTGATATTGCTACACGATTCCCTTGTACCGTAATGTCTCCCGACGCGTTTCCTCACACTGATTCATCAGGGGATAGTGACATTATTCAAAAGGAGCAGAAGGATTTTTCAGGAAGAATTCAGGAGAATCCTCGGAGTGCTCAGTGCAGTGTGAAGATTCACAAGTCTGCAGTCACACAGCCCCTTTAGGTGTCACATGACAATTGTAGCACCACAGACATTAAAATACTGTACTGTGTGTGTATATTGAGTTCTAATATTGCATTGGTGGATTCCATATAAACAGCACTGGTAAAAATCAAGAGACCACTGCAAAATGTTCAGTTTGTCTAATTTCTCTCTTTATAGGTATATTTTTGAGTAAAATGTAAATTGTTCTTTTATTGTATAAACTTCTGACAACATGTATTCGAATTTCCAAGCAAGCAATACATTTTGTATTTTTTTTCTGACAAAGAAAAATGTTCAAAACTTAAAAACAAACAAAATAGTGCTTTCAGTCCTCAAATGCAAAGAAAACAACTTCCTAATCATTTAGAAACAACAATACTAATGTTTTAACTCAGGAAGAGATCAGAAATCAATATTTTGTGGAATAACCATGATTTTTAATCACAGCTTTCATGCGCCTTGGCATGCTTTCCACCAGCCTTTCACGCTGCTTCTGGTGCAAAAATGTAAGCAGTTCTTCTTTGGTTGATGGCTGACTATCCATCATTGTCATGGAAATTTGGTTTGGATAAATTTATCCCTGTGTGTGCTGTGGTCGTTCCCAAATTAGACTGAGTATTTGAGTGCTCAAGAATGACAATGTACACCCATGGTGACAGAATAACATTCCATCAATACTGGTTTATTGTACATACATGGTTTTATAATTGCACATAGAAAGGGGGTTTAGTTAATTACCATATGGTCAAGCTCCTCTGTAAGGCTACTTTCACACATCAGATTTTTTTATTCCGGCCGGTTACGTCTCTTTTGAGAAGAACCGGAACCGGCGAAAATAAAAACCGGAACCGTTTTTTTCCCATTGACTTGTATTAGCGCCAGATTGCGCCGCCTGGCCCAGCGTTCCTTTGGTTTTTTCCGGATCCGGCGAACATTTCGATTCAAGCGTCTGTAAAAAACAGTAACGTTTTTTGTCTGCGGCGAAAAAGCCGGAAGGGCCGGATCCGGCTCTTCCGGCTTTTCGCTACAATGCATGTCTATGGACTCCGGAATGCGTCGGATCCGGAAAAAGGCAGATCTGGCGGCCTGATCTGATTTTTTAATCAGAGCATGCTCAGAACCTATTGGCCTGCCCCCAGGACACATATAGTATATAAAACAATGCCATTCAGGCCCTCACTTATTTCTAGCCATACTGCCAGAGAGCCCACACCCTGCCTTCCAGCAAGAACCTGCCTGCAAAGAGCCTGCCTGCCAGCAAGAGCCTGCCTGCCAGCAGGCCTGCCTGTAAAGAGCCTGCCTGCAAAGAGCCTGCCTACAAAGAGCCTGCCTGCCAGCCTGAGAACCTAGCCAGCCAGCCTAAGAGCCTAGCCAGCCAGACACAGAGCCGAGCCTGCCAGCCTGAGAGCCTAGCAGCCAGACACAGAGCCGAGCCTGCCAGCCAGCCATCAGCCATGTCTTCTTCTGGGAGCCCTCCCCGGCGTCGGCAGCGCACTGAGGTAAATATATATATTTTTTATAGAACTTTTCTCTCGCTCTCTCTCTCTATATGTGTCTATACAGTATATTTTCATATTCCTATTTAACCCCTTACTTATATATGTATAACTTGGTATCGGATGTATGGGGTGGGCTCACAGGGTAAGCTTGTCCCATACTCTGCAGATGATGGCTGTGTGTTACAGCAAAAACCTGCCTCTAACAACCGCGGGTGGCAGAGTTTGACAGCATGCTGGCATGGGGGCGCATAATTCCATTGGGGTGCCCGTGACGTGATCACGAGTCGCTGATAGCTTGCTATGACAGCAGGGGTCTGTTGAAGACCTCTGTGGCTGTAATTAAGGAGCTCCCTTGAAACTTAGCCTATGACCGGGCTACAAAGGAGACCATGATTTTTACTATATGCAGCAATACTAAGGTAAGCACAAGTGTTCAGACGTTCGTAGCTTCAAGTCCCCTAAGGGGCCTAATAAATACTAATACAAATGAACCTCTGTACGCATGGGCACTTCCAAGGTCAGTGGAGTTCCAATCAGCTACCTTATCACACTGGCTACCTCACTGTTGAGTTCCACAGACGAGAAGGTATCAGAATGGGGACCAGGTAAGCGCTTAAAGAGCCAGAGATATACAGTGGGGCAGCATTGGGTGGGACCAGTTTACAGAAGGGGCAGCAGGCTCAGTATTGTTAAAGGGCAGCCCATTATTGAAGTGCGACTCAGTATGGAAAAGGTGGCAGCTTGGGGCGGTGTTACGCCGCCTAATACTTGCCTTTCCGGCCGGCGCGCTCCCGACGCTCCTCCTCGCTCCTCTCCGTCTGGATTCCCTGGTGCTCGTCCCTTCGGCGGTCCGCGCATGTGCAGACGGGCTCCTCTTACCGCTGGGGCTTCTGGGAGGTCGTGACCCGTTGGCTCCGCCCCCAATATGGCAGTGCCCGTCGGGTATTTCTCTCCTGCATCCATCCAGGTAAGACACCTTTGCGTCTATTGTGTTTGTCAGCTTCTAGCCGGTGTCCCTTTAGCTTCTTTGGCTCCACTAGCATTTACCCTGTCTAGGCTTGTTTCTTATTCTCATCTTCTGCCTTCTATGCCAGTCCTGTGTTCCTGCTGTCCTTGCCAGTCCTGTGTGCCACTCATCCTTGCCAGTCCTGTGTTCCTGCCGTCTTGCCAGTCCTGTGTTCCTGTCATCCCTGCCAGTCCTGTGTTCCTGCCGTCTCCGCCAGTCCTGTGTTCCTGCTGTCTCAGCCAGTCCTGTGTTCCTTTCGTCTCTGCCAGTCCTGTGTTCCTGCCGTCCCAGCCAGTCCAGTGTGCCAGTCTTCTCTGCTTGTCCTGTGTTCCAGCCGTCCCTGCCGGTCCTGTGTTCCTGTCGTTCCCCATTTATCGTGTATCTCCTCCATACCGGTCAGTACATAGTCTCTGCAGTCTCTGCCCGTCCGGTGTCTCTTTTCCGTTCTGTTTGCCTCAGTGGCTCCATATCTTTCCTGTCCTCTGACCCATCTTTGGTCCTATCTTCAGTCGTCCCTTTGGCTCCGGCAGTTGCGGCTTCACCCTCCTTGGGCCTGTCCCAAACACTCCCTGTACAGGGGGTGGCTCCATCTGGTCCGCTCGCCTTCGGGGGCTCTGAAGCCATGACCCAGGGGGTCCACTTCTCGGGTTCTAATAGGTGGGTTCAGTAAGTTTAATGGGACAGTGTGGGGTAGGCTTAGTTTATAAAAGGGACAGCATGGGGTGGGCTCAGTATGGACAAGGATCAGTGTGGGGTGCGTTCAGTATGGAATAGGTTTAGTGTTGAGCAGGTTTAGTATGGAAAAGGATCAGCGTAGGGTGTGCACAGTATGGAAAATGGGGCAGAATGGGGTGGGCTTAGTATGGAAAAGGATCAGTGTGGGGTGGGCTCATTATGGAAAAGAGGGCAACAATGAGTGGGTTCATGATGGACGAGTACTATGGGAGGCTCAGTATGGATATAGGACAGCATGGGATCATTATTATTATCATGGCAAAAAGTAACATGAGGGAAACAATTTGAAGAGGAGGAAGCATGGGAAGCATGGAGTGGGGAGAGTGCGAAGATCGTAGTTCATAAATAAGGTAATGGTAATGGTAATGCAATAGGTATAATTCATAAGGGGGCACAGTGTGAAGGTCATAGTATATAAGGGAGGATGGCATGATGATCATAGTATATAACAGGATGTCGTGGATAGGAAAGAATAGTGTGGAGGTCATGTACTATAAGAGGGATAGTGTGGGATCATTTTTTGTACAGAGATCACAGTGAGGGGCAGTTATTCATTTGGTGGCTTAGGTCTTCTTTAGGGCTTAGAAAAAACAAAACTGGATCAGATGTAAGGTCAATGAATAGTGTATATAACTGAAAATAGTGCAAAACATCTTTGTTGAAAATACAAGTTGGTGTGCAGTGGAAATGCAGGAGAACAGGCGCACACACTTGATAAATAAAATTTAAAAAAGTGACATGTGCAAATTGAAACTATTAGGTACATGTAGTCATGGCCGAAAGTGTTACCCTTGAAACTGATCAAGAAAATTGAGTACAGAAATTCTCCCAGAAAATTATTGCAATTACAAATGTTTTGTAGCACATGTTTTTTCCTTTGGGTATATAAGGACAACATAATTATAGTATAGGAACAGCACAAAAAAAAAACAGGGAAAAAATGCAATTTGGATAGAATTCCTCACAAAACTCCAAAATGGGCAGGACAAAATTTTTGGCACCTTTCCAAAATAGTGGGTAAACAACTTTGTTGCAAGCATTTGATGCTCGCTCAAAATCATCTATGAGAAGTAACAGGTGTGGGCAATATGAAAATCACACCTGAAACCAGATTAAGGCCGGAGTCACACTAGACCGTAATACGGACGAGTGCTATGTGATAAAAAATCACATAGCACTCAGACCAGTGTTAATATATGGGGCAGCTCCTATCATCCGTTGTTTTTTCGGCTGTATTATACGTGTGAGAGAAATCGCAGCATGCTGCTATTTTCACCGTATATCGGCCGAGAATTGCCAATGAAAGTCTATGGGTGTGAGAAAAACTCGCACACCACACGGACCATCAGTGTGACTTGCGAGAAATACGCATCGGTGTCCTATAGAAAAGCCGGCAATTCAGTACATTAAAATCACACTGACGGGTTAAAAATAGAATACATAAAATAAATGTTTACACATAGTATAGGTACTGTACATATTTACAGTATATGTCAGTGAGACATATATATATACTAGATTGTGGCCCGATTCTAATGCATCGGGTATTCTAGAATATGCATGTCCCCGTAGTATATGGACAATGATGATTCCAGAATTCGCGGCAGACTGTGCCCGTCGCTGATTGGTCGAGGCAACCTTTATGACATCATCGTTGCCATGGCAACCATTATGACATCTACGTCGATACTGTGCCCGTCGCTGATTGGTCGAGGCCTGGCGGCCTGTCTGTCTGTCTGTCTGTCCTCGACCAATCAGAGACGCGGGATTTCCATTATGACATCATCGTTGCCATGCTGTGCCCGTCTCTGATTGGTCGAGGCCTGGCGGCCTCGACCAATCAGAGACGCGGGATTTCCAGGAGACAGACAGACAGAAAGACAGACAGACAGACAGACAGACAGACGGAAAAACCCTTAGACAATTATATATATAGATATTTATATTTATATTTAATACAGAGCTAGATAGCAGAAAAGCCGGTAATTCAATTCTCGGCTTTTGCTGAATCACTACCGAACCCGACAGGATATGAGACATGGTTTACATACAGTAAACCATTTCATATCCGTTAGATTTTTACATATTCCTCACTAATAGTGTTAGAAGGAGACATTAAACCTGGTTAATAATGGAGAAGTGTCAATAAGACACCTATCCATTATTAATACAATAGTAGTAAAGGGTTAAAAATACACAAACACATTAAGAATAAAGTATTTTAATGAAATAATGTAACACACAGGTTTTTAATATCTTGAAGAACGAGGGCTTGACTTTGGATTGACCGTACAATAAGATATTAAAAACCTGGGTGTTTATTTCTTTCAATAAAATATTTTATTCTTAATGTGTGTGTGTATTTTTAACCCTTTACTACTATTGGATTAATAATCAATAGGTGTCTTATTGACACCTCTCCCTCCATTATTAACCAGGCATAATGTCACCTTACAATAGCAAGGTGACATTAACCCCTTATTACCCCATATGCCAATGCCACATGGCAGTGGGAAGAGAGAGGCTAAATGACAGAATAGGCACATCTTACATATGCGCCTTTTCTAGGGTGGCTGGGGGCAGATTTTTTTAGCCAGGGGGCAATAAACATGGTCCCTCTCTAGGCTATTATTATCGTCCCTCACTCACTGGCTTTCCCTCTCTGGGGGAGAAAATTGCACGGGAGCCCACGCCAGTTTTTTCCGTGAATTAACCCTTTAATTTAACACCTACAGCTCCCAAATTTTACACACAAACTCTTCTAACATTATTAGTGAGGGATATGTAAAAATCTAAGGGATATAAAATGGTTTACTGTATGTAAACCATGTCTCATATCCTGTCAAGTTCGGTAGTGATTTAGCAAATGCCGAAAATTTAATTACCGGCGTTTCTGCTATCTAGCTCTGTATTAAATATAAATATAAATATAAATATATATATATATCTACACTGACATATATATATATATATATATATATATATATATATATATATATAATGTGAGGCAGTGACCCCTGTTACAGCTAGGGGGCGCTGTATGTGCTCTCCAGAATGTGCATGGAAGCGTAGTGAGGCCATGAGGGCGTACTGCAGACACAGGGGTGGCTGTAATTAGAATAGTGGAGCAGTGACTGATTAAAAGCCCTGGAGTAGAGGGGGAGTTGTGTCAGTGTTGAGCTTGGAAGCATACATAGCAGTTGTCCGCAGAGCTCTCTCTGTGTGGAGCAACACAGAGGCAGAAGGAACCAAAGAGACTGACACCCTGCGTCTTGGGCTGTTTTGTGTTTACCCGCTGCAATCCGGAGGATAAAGAGTGCAGTGCACTGAGTGAGTACAGAGACTTGGTATCAGCGGGCGGTCGCCCCAGGGAAACTGGACAAAGGGAAGTCTGGCCTGTGTAGGGACTGCAAAGGTAAAGCCGGTTACTGTGTATTTCTTATGGACTGTGTTAAGAAGCCGTGTACTGTACAGGTCCTTCTCAAAAAATTAGCATAGAGTGTTAAATTTCATTATTTACCATAATGTAATGATTACAATTAAACTTTCATATATTATAGATTCATTATCCACCAACTGAAATTTGTCAGGTCTTTTATTGTTTTAATACTGATGATTTTGGCCTACAACTCCTGATAACCCAAAAAACCTGTCTCAATAAATTAGCATATCAAGAAAAGGTTCTCTAAACGACCTATTACCCTAATCTTCCGAATCAACTAATTAACTCTAAACACATGCAAAAGATACCTGAGGCTTTTAAAAACTCCCTGCCTGGTTCATTACTCAAAACCCCCATCATGGGTAAGACTAGCAACCTGACAGATGTCAAGAAGGCCATCATTGACACCCTCAAGCAAGAGGGTAAGACCCAGAAAGAAATTTCTCAATAAATAGGCTGTTCCCAGAGTGCTGTATCAAGGCACCTCAATGGTAAGTCTGTTGGAAGGAAACAATGTGGCAGAAAACGCTGTACAACGAGAAGAGGTGACCGGACCCTGAGGAAGATTGTGGAGAAGGACCGATTCCAGACCTTGGGGAACCTGAGGAAGCAGTGGACTGAGTCTGGTGTGGAAACATCCAGAGCCACTGTGCACAGGCGTGTGCAGGAAATGGGCTACAGGTGCCGCATTCCCCAGGTAAAGCCACTTTTGAACCATAAACAGCGGCAGAAGCGCCTGACCTGGGCTACAGAGAAGCAGCACTGGACTGTTGCTAAGTGGTCCCAAGTACTTTTTTCTGATGAAAGCAAATTTTGCATGTCATTCGGAAATCAAGGTGCCAGAGTCTGGAGGAAGACTGGGGAGAAGGAAATGCCAAAATGCCTGAAGTCCAGTGTCAAGTACCCAGTCAGTGATGGTGTGGGGTGCCATGTCAGCTGCTGGTGTTGGTCCACTGTGTTTCATCAAGGGCAGGGTCAATGCAGCTAGCTATCAGGAGATTTTGGAGCACTTCATGCTTCCTGGCACCTGCTCACAGTGCCAAAACCACTGGTAAATGGTTTACTGACCATGGTATTACTGTGCTCAATTGGCCTGCCAACTCTCCTGACCTGAACCCCATAGAGAATCTGTGGGATATTGTGAAGAGAAAGTTGAGAGACGCAAGACCCAACACTCTGGATGAGCTTAAGGCCGCTATTGAAGCATCCTGGGCCTCCATAACATCTCAGCAGTGTCACAGGCTGATTGCCTCCATGCCACGCCGCATTGAAGCAGTCATTTCTGCCAAAGGATTCCCGACCAAATATTGAGTGCATAACTGAACATTATTATTTGATGATTTTTTTGTTTGTTATTAAAAAACACTTTTATTTGATTGGACGGTTGAAATATGCTAATTTATTGAGACAGGTTTTTTGGGTTATCAGGAGTTGTAGGCCAAAATCATCAGTATTAAAACAATAAAAGACCTGACAAATTTCAGTTGGTGGATAATGAATCTATAATATATGAAAGTTTAATTGTAATCATTACATTATGGTAAATAATGAAATTTAACACTATATGCTAATTTTTTGAGAAGGACCTGTATATTTTCCTTTGGCCTGGATGAAGAAGCCGTTTACTATGTATTGCTAAATGACTGTGTGAATAACACAATACAGAAACGTTTTGTTTGAACTTGCTTGGGTCACTGCCGTTTCACTGCGTATGGTCCTACCGCTGCATCACATATGGTGGAAAGAATGCGGGCCATGTGAACTAAGGCATACCCCAGAGAGTGCTGCAGATTTTTGTGCAAGTCTGCTGGAGAAATGGAGGAACTTTTGGAGCAGGTTGTGCTCAATCAGCAAAGGCTTCAACAAGAGACGCTGCAGTTTCAGCGGTTTCAGCAAGAGGTTCTGAAGCAGCATGAGCTGCAGTTGCAGCAGCAGGAGCTGCAGTTTAAGCAGCGGTAGCAAGAGGCGCTACAGTGGAAGCTAGCAGAGCATCAGCATGTTAAAAAGGAGACCCTTAAAATGGGGGGTGAACAGCAGAGTCCTGAAGAGATCCCAAAGGTAAGGGGCGATCATTGGATGTATCAGTGGTCCTATGTAGAGACTCGGTCTGCCAGGTCTCAATCAAATGACTTGTTGCAATTGGTGGAGGAGTGGCTCCAGCCTGAGTTCTGTTCTCCATATGAGATGATGGAGAGAATCGTGGCTGATCGGATGGCGAGAGCTCTGTCGGCCGCCATGCAGCGTTGGGTCGGGCTGAGGGACCTGGGCCACCTGGAAGTGCTGATAGAATTGATTGAGTGGTATAAGTCCACTCAGGAAGTTGCACCAGAGCCCGGGCATGGGGCTAGTAACTGTTCAGTGACATCTAAGCCCATGGACTGCGGGAACACTGGTCAGGGGACTATGTATGCCCATCCTGTCTGTATCACCACTAAGGGCACAGCTGACAGCGAACCAGAATTGTGCCAGGTACTTGTGAATGGGTGCCGAACAGAGGCTCTCCTGGACACGGGGAGTAAAGTGACTCTGGTCCATCGTTCCCTTGTTGCTGGGGACAACATCAACAGACAGAAAGTGGAGGTGATGGGTATCCACAGGGAAATCCAGGAGTACCCGACCGCAGAAGTCAATGTTTCTACACTGTGTGGGGACATTAGACTTGTGGTGGGAGTGGCAAAGACCCTTCCATATGGGGCTGTGTTGGGGAGAGATTTGCCCCTCTTTTGGTCCCTGTGGGATCCCAGGTTCAACCCTCTCACGGAAAACTGGTACCAGGTGCAGAACCCAAAGATATTGAGATACCTGCCGTAGGGGTCGCCAACCTAGGAACAGAGTGTAATCCCGATAGGCTCCCCTAGAGGTAATGGCAGGAGAAACTAAATATGTTGTTTTGGGCATAGAACCCGAAGATCCTAAGATGTATGCCACAGGGGTCGCCAATTTAGGGTTAGAGTGTAATCCTGATAGGCTCCCTCTAGAGGTTGTGGCAGCAGAGGTTGTGGGGACCCCATTGAACCCTGAGCTGGAGGTGTTCCCTGGTAAGGTTAGGACAGCTCAGATCCTGTTTCCCACATGGAGACGCAGATATAAAAGATGCAGGTATGAGAAGAGCCGGGAGTGTATGGTCGCAGAGGTGACTGGGAATGTGTGCATGAGGAACCCTCTGCCTAGGGTCAAGGATGGGGCCAGGGGTCAGGGTAGATTAGATAGAGCGCTCGCTAGATAGCATTGTCGGGAGGCTCAGGTTTGGGTGCGGCGTAGTACAGATATATGCTTGGAGTTGCCAGCGCGGTCCGCAGCGTTTCAGCGTGATATGGTTACCGAGGCACAGGTAAGGGTACAGAGGAAACGTTACAAGGGGCCCAAAAGCAGATACTTAGGTGACTTGATGACCCGTGGGGTTAGTGTGCCCAAAATAAACAAGGTCGAGACCAACCAAAACTGGCCCAAACCTACGGCTAAACAGAAAAGAGGGCTTGGCTTCTGTAATGGAGAACGAGGGAGGTGGTCCCGTAATGAAGTGTCGAGGAGAAACCCAAAGGGGAGGGATGCATGCGCCGATCGATGGTTCCAGTCCCTACTTTGGTTTCTTAGTGTTGTGTTGAGAGGGGATGTCACAGGGGCATACCGATGCCCTGTCTCGCGCCCTTACGGGGTAACAAATGTTCAACCCCACAGGCATGAACAGGGGGGGAGGATATGAGGCAGTGACCCCTGTTACAGCTAGGGGGCGCTACATGTGCTCTCCAGAATTTGCATGGAAGCGTAGTGAGGCCATGAAGGCGTACTGCAGACACAGGTGTGGCTGTATTTAGAATAGTGAAGCAGTGACTGATTAAAAGCCCTGTAGTAGTGGGGGAGGTGTGTCAGTGTTGAGCTTGGAAGCAGAGCAGTTGTCCGCAGAGCTCTCTCTGTGTGGAGCAACACAGAGGCAGAAGGAACCAAAGAGACTGACAGCCTGCATCTTGGGCTGTTTTGTGTTTACCCGCTGCAATCCGGAGGATAAAGAGTGCAGTGCACTGAGTACAGAGACTTGGTATCAGCGGGCGGTCGCCCCAGGGAAACTGGACAAAGGGAATTCTGGCCTGTGTAGGGACTGCAAAGGTAAAGCCGGTTACTGTGTATTTCTGATGGACTGTGTGAAGAAGCCGTGTACTGTGTATTTTCCTTTGGCCTGGATGAAGAAGCCATTTACTATATATTGCTAAATGACTGTGTGAAGTAACACAATAAAGAAACGTTTTGTTTGAACTTCCTTGGGTCACTGCCGCTTCACTGCGTATGGTCCTACCGCTGCATCGCAAAATATATATATAGACTATATATATGTTTTCAAGAATATTTGAGCCCATGGATCCATTACATGTCCATTTTGCAAGCCGGCAAGAAAATCTCGCCATACGGATGCCATACAGATGAAACACAGATATTTTTTGGAGAAAAAAAATCGCATCCTGCACGCGGATCACTGTTCATGAAACATTTGTGCGATTCTCGTCCGTGTAAAATGGACCGATTTTTTTTTATATATATATGTTGCGTGTGACTCCAGCCTAAAAGGGAGAAGTTGACTCAGTCTTTGCATTGTGTGTCTGTTTGTGCCACACTAAGCATAGAGCTCAGATGTAATGTAGTGCCCAGTGTCTTAGAGCTGGGTTTAAGACCTAGGTCATGGGTCTTCCAGCAGGACAATGGTCACAAGCATATTTCAAATAACAGATGGATGGAAATGGATGGAAATAAAGCGCTGGAGAGTTCTGAAGTGGCCAGCAATGTGTCCAGATCTAAATCCCTTTCAAAATCTGTCGAGAGATCTTACAATTGCTGTTGGCAGAAGGTGCCTTCAAATATGACAATGAAAAATCCTAAGGTGATTAGCGCCACATTCGCTAGGAATGAAAAGGAGAAAAAAAGACCAATGCATGTATGGTTCGCACACCTCGGGATTATAGAAAGTAACAAAGTATTTTTATTATCAACCAAAACACACGCAATATGTAAAAATCATTAAAATCAGGAGAGCAGTAATACAGCACCCAGAGTGCCAGAGTGATCCATGTGGCCAAATGTATATTATTAAACCAGAAATGGAAATGCAAACATCAATAAGTGATTGCCACAAGTGATTACCTTCATCCATATATAGGTGCTTCTCACAAAATTAGAATATCATCAAAAAGCTAATTTATTTCAGTTCTTCATTACAAAAAGTGAAACTCTCATATTATATAGAGTCATTACAAACAGTGGAGTGTGTCAATGACTGCTTTCTGGACATCTGTCAAGTCAGCAATATTCTCCATGATAGTGGAGCCTACTGAAACAGACTAAGAGACCTTTTTAAACACTTAGGAATCCTTTGCTGTTGTTTCTTGTTAATTCTAATTTATTGAGATAACGACTTTTGGGTTTTCATTGACTGTAAGCCATAATCATCAACATTAACAGAAATAAACACTTGAAATAGATCACTCTGTTTGTAATGACTCTATATAATGTATGCTTCACATTTTGTATTGAAGAACTGAAATAAACTAACTTTTTGATGATATTCCAATTTTACGAGAAGCAACTGTGCATGTATACCTCTAATTGAATTTTCACTCATTATGTAGTGTACCCTACCTCCCAATTAGTACCCTTCAAATATGAGAGACCTGGAGCAGTCTGAAAATTAAGATTGGTCTAAAATTCCATTTGAGAGGTGTAAGAAGCTGGTTGGAGGTTATAGGAAGAAATTGATTGTAGTTATTTAATCCAAAGGGTGTGTAACTTAATATAAAGATGAGGGTGTCAACAATATTGTCCGGCCCATTTTGGGGGTTTAGTGTGAAATTATGTCCAATTTGCCTTTTTTCTGTGTTTTTTTTTCTAGTTGTTCCAATACACACAAAGGAAATAAACGTATAATAAAACGTGTAATTGCAATAATTTTCTGTGAGAAATATTTGACTTTCTGGAACAATTTCAAGGTTGTCACCACTTTCAGCCATGACTGTATGTATATTGAGTATACTGGCCATATAGTCAGTCACATGCTGAGGTAAAAATGCTAATTGTGTATGCAAAAATCATGACCATGCAATATATTGATTTTCATATTTCATCTAATATATAATTGCCTAGAATACTACTTCCTGCAATTTGTGCCAACTTCCGTGGCTTTGTCCGGAGCTAATGTCCGGAGCTAATGTCCGGAGATAATGTCCGGAGCTAAGTGACGTCACCAGTGTCCTACACCCAGGCAGAGCACAGTGGCCCCAGGCAGAGCACAGGGGCCCCAGGCAGAACATGGGGCCCCAGGCAGAGCACAGGGGCCCCAGGCAGAGCACAGGGGCCCCAGGCAGCATATGGGGCCCCAGGCAGAGCACAGTGGCCCCAGGCAGAGCACACACCAAATCGGAGGCCGAGGGGCCCCGCCAACCAAATCGGAGGCCGAGGGGCCCCGCCAACCAAATCGGAGGCCGAGGAGCCCCGCCCACCAAATTGAAGGCCGAGCGGCCCCGCCCACCAAAGCGGAGGCCGAGGGGCCCCGACCACCACATCGGAGGCCGAGGGGCCCCGCCCACCAAATCGGAGGCCGAGGGTCCCCGCCCACCAAATCGGAGGCCGAGGGTCCCCGCCCACCAAATCGGAGGCCGAGGGTCCCCGCCCACCAAATTGGAGGCCGAGGGTCCCCGCCCACCAAATCGGAGGCCGAGGGTCCCCGCCCACCAAATCGGAGGCCGAGGGTCCCTGCCCACCAAATCGAAGGCCGAGCGGCCCCGCCCACCAAAGCGGAGGCAGAGGGACCCCGCCCACCAAATCGGAGGCCGTGGGGCCCCGCCAACCAAAGCGGAGGCCGAGGGTCCCCGCCCACCAAATCGGAGGCAGAGGGACCCCGCCCACCAAATCGGAGGCCGAGGGGCCCCGCCCACCAAAGCGGAGGTCGAGGATCCCCGCCCACCAAATCGGAGGTCGAGGGTCCCCGCCCACCAAATCGGAGGCCGAGGGTCCCCACCCACCAAATCGGAGGACGAGGGGCTCCACCAACCAAATCGGAGGCCGAGGAGCCCCGCCCACCAAAAGTAAGTGCGGCTCCAAAAGTAAGTGCGCCCCCGGGTGCAAAAGTAAGTGCGCCCCCGGGTGCAAAAGTAAGTGCGCCCCCGGGTGCAAAAGTAAGTGCGCCCCCGGGTGCAAAAGTAAGTGCGCCCCCGGGTGCAAAAGTAAGTGCGCCTCCGGGTGCAAAAGTAAGTGCGCCCCCGGGTGCAAAAGTAAGCGCGCCCCCGGCCCCGGGTGCAAAAGTAAGCGCGCCCCCCAGTCCCGTGTGTGAAAAGTGCTGCTGTAAAGCTGGTAGCGCTGTTCAAGCACCATGTATTTCCTTCAGGAAATGCCCATCTAATATATAATTGCCTAGAATACTACTTCCTGCAATTTGTGCCAACTTCCGTGGCTTTGTCCAGAGCTAATGTCCGGAGATAATGTCCGGAGCTAATGTCCGGAGATAATGTCCGGAGATAAGTGACGTCACCAGTGTCCTACACCCAGGCAGAGCACAGGGGCCCCAGGCAGCATATGGGGCCCCAGGCAGAGCACAGTGGCCCCAGGCAGAGCACAGGGGCCCCAGGCAGCATATGGGGCCCCAGGCAGAGCACAGTGGTCCCAGGCAGAGCACAGGGGCCCCAGGCAGCCTATGGGGCCCCAGGCAGAGCACAGTGGCCCCAGGCAGAGCACAGGGGCCCCAGGCAGCATATGGGGCCCCAGGCAGAGCACAGGGGCCCCAGGCAGCATATGGGGCCCCAGGCAGAGCACAGTGGCCCCAGGCAGAGCACAGGGGCCCCAGGCAGAACATGGGGCCCCAGGCAGAGCACAGGGGCCCCAGGCAGAGCACAGGGGCCCCAGGCAGCATATGGGGCCCCAGGCAGAGCACAGGGGCCCCAGGCAGAGCACAGGGGCCCCAGGCAGCATATGAGGCCCCAGGCAGAGCACAGGGGCCCCAGGCAGCATATGGGGCCCCAGGCAGAGCACAGTGGCCCCAGGCAGAACATGGGGCCCCAGGCAGAGCACAGGGGCCCCAGGCAGCATATGGGGCCCCAGGCAGAGCACAGGGGCCCCAGGCAGCATATGGGACCCCAGGCAGAGCACAGTGGCCCCAGGCAGAGCACAGGGGCCCCAGGCAGAACATGGGGCCCCAGGCAGAGCACAGGGGCCCCAGGCAGAGCACAGGGGCCCCAGGCAGCTTATGGGGCCCCAGGCAGAGCACAGTGGCCCCAGGCAGAACATGGGGCCCCAGGCAGAGCACAGTGGCCCCAGGCAGAGCACAGGGGCCCCAGGCAGAACATGGGGCCCCAGGCAGAGCACAGGGGCCCCAGGCAGAGCACAGGGGCCCCAGGCAGCATATGGGGCCCCAGGCAGAGCACAGGGGCCCCAGGCAGCATATGGGGCCCAGGCAGAGCACAATGGCCCCAGGCAGAGCACAGGGGCCCCAGGCAGCATATGGGGCCCCAGGCAGAGCACAGTGGTCCCAGGCAGAGCACAGGGGCCCCAGGCAGCCTATGGGGCCCCAGGCAGAGCACAGTGGCCCCAGGCAGAACATGGGGCCCCAGGCAGAGCACAGGGGCCCCAGGCAGAGCACAGGGGCCCCAGGCAGCATATGGGGCCCCAGGCAGAGCACAGTGGTCCCAGGTAGAGCACAGGGGCCCCAGGCAGCCTATGGGGCCCCAGGCAGAGCACAGGGGCCCCAGGCAGCATATGGGGCCCCAGGCAGAGCACAGGGGCCCCAGGCAGCATATGGGGCCCCAGGCAGAGCACAGTGGCCCCAGGCAGAGCACAGGGGCCCCAGGCAGAACATGGGGCCCCAGGCAGAGCACAGGGGCCCCAGGCAGAGCACAGGGGCCCCAGGCAGCATATGGGGCCCCAGGCAGAGCACAGGGGCCCCAGGCAGCATATGGGGCCCCAGGCAGAGCACAGCGATATTTTGGACCACTGTGCGGTGTTTCAGACCCCCTGTGTGATGTCTGGGGCCCTGTTCTTAAGTATATTAAAGATTAAAGTAACGTATATTAAAGTATATTATAGATCAAATTTGACACGTTTATGAGCACCATTGAGTGATATACTCAAGAATGACATAATTTTTCAACATTTTATGGTTTCAAACTGTAAACACTCAGAGTTTTTTTTACTTCAACCAGAAAACCTTAACGGTTCATAAAAAACTTGACTGTTCAGGATATGATAAAAGTCATAGTATTCTGAATCTTTAACTTATAAAGATACCTTTACATGGGGTGATTATTGGTTCCAGAGAGGCTTTCGGCCGATAATCATACACATGGCTGGTGACAGGACAATACAATATAAACGTTCAAAGGTAAACACTGATAACATTAAAATCTAATATATAATTGCCTAGAATACTACTTCCGGCAATTTGTGCCAACTTCCGTGGCTTTGTCCGGAGATAATGTCCGGAGATAAGTGACGTCACCAGCGTCCTACACCCGCTCAGGGTGGACAAAGATATATGCCTTCGTGGTGCGCGGCACTTTTCTGATTGGTTGCCGCCTGCCGCGAGCGACCAATCAGAAATGTGCCGTACTGTCAAGAATTGTCAAGAGCTGGTGAGTGCAGCCATTTTTTGTTCTTTCTTACTATTATTTATTAATTGTATTATTCTTACATTTGAATAAATAAAGTATATATGGATTCTAGACTCCCGATTCTTTAGAATCGGGCTGCCATCTAGTAAATAAATAGTTTTGTTTCTTTTTGTGATTGCCATTATATAGTTGTATTTTGCGTGCATTTGACTCTTTATTGCCATCTTGTGGCCATTTTTAATAATGACCTCTGAGTCTTCATGTATTCGTTGAAGAAAGAACAAAGAGAGGGAAGGTCCAAAGTAAAAAGTACCCATTTTATTAGACATAATTTACAAAAAAGTACATAAATACAAGTACAATAGGAATAACCAAGATGCGCAGTGTGGAACAAAGGTGCAGAAAAGACGCTAACCCAAATGGTATAAGGTGGATGGGGGACCATATGGGAATAGCAGCATTACCAATAAAGTGCCAGTGCTACATACAGTTGCTATCCACTCATCCTATATCTCAGTTTAAGTTTAAAGCCTCCCTAACCAGACAAATGAATGTCACACCGTCCCAGCTCAGTGGTAATGATTCAGAAGCTTATACTAAGAGTCCCAGGAAGAAAGAGTGGTACTGGAGCACCTTGGGCCCACCAGAGAAAATCATTCTTTGGGCCCACTATGTAGCTACATAGAAATAAATACAAGACCACCAATTGTGCGGTAAAACACGCTAATATCAGGGTATAATATAAGGTAGTACACGTCTTAATTATGTAGCAGGGGTTGAGGTAGCCCTATCATAGAATATAAAGTAGCCCCCTCATAGGGTACAATGTATCCCCCTCATAATATATAAAGTAGCCCCCTCACAGAATATAATGCAGCCCCCTATGGAATATAATGTAGCCCCCCCATAGAATATAATCAACCAGCCTCAGAGTATAATGCAGCCCCCCATAGGGTATAATGTAGCCCCCTTAGAGTATAGTGCAACCCCCTCATAAGGTATAATGCAGCCCCCTCAAAGGTATAATGCAGTCCCTTCATGGAATATAATGTAGCCCCCTCATATGGTATCATGCTGCCCCCCCTCATAGGGTATCATGCTGCCCACCCTCATAGGGTATTATGCTGCCCCCCATAGGGTATTATGCTGCCCCCCCTCATAGGGTATCATGCTACACCCCATAGGGTATTATGCTGCCCCCTCATAGGGTATCACGCTGCCCCCCCTCTTAGGGTATCATGCTGCCCCCCCTCTCATAGGGTATCAAGCTTCCTCCTCTCATAGGGTATCATGCAGCTCACCCTCATAGGGCATCATACAGCTCCCCCATAGGGTATCATGCAGCTCACTCCCCCCATAGGGCATCATGCAGCTCACCCTCCCCATAGGTTATCAGGCAGCTCACTCCCCCCATAGGGCATCATGCAGCTCACCCTCCCAATAGGGTATCATGCAGCTCACCCAACCTTCCATAGGGTATCATGTAGCTCACTCCCCCCCCATAGGGCATCATGCAGCTCACTCCCCCCATAGGGCATCATGAAGCTCACTCCCCCCAAAGGGTATCATGCAGCTCACTCCCCCATAGGGAATCAGGCTGCTCACTCCCCCATAGGGTAATAATAATAATTTTTATTTATATAGCGCCAACATATTCCGCAACACTTTACAATTAAGCGGGGACATGTATAGACAATAAATTCAGTACGAGTTAAGACAATTTAAACAGTGACATTAGGAGTGAGATCCCTGCTCACAAGCTTACAATCTACAAGGAAATGGGGGGACACAATAGGTGAAAAGTGCTTGTTATTTCAGGTCTGGCAATTATAATACATAAGGATTTTCATACAAAACTGCATGATCCGGTCATCAGCCCGTGTGTTTAAGTGCAATAGTCAAGTATCAAGTGCAGTTAATCGTGTGCATGGAGGGTGTGGAGACAGATGAATAGTAGGGTGCAGATTCAGAAAAATATTTGGAAGGAGGGAACAGGGCAAAGTTAGTTTACTGAGTAGTTCATGTGGTAGGCTTGTTTGAAGAGATAGGTTTTTAAAGCGCGGGTTTTTAATAGGTCTGATCGTCTGGGGAAGTGCATTGCAGAGAGCTGGCGCTGGAGCTGGTATCATGCAGCTCACTCCCCCATAGGGCATCATGCAGCTCACTCCCCCATAGGGTATCAAGCAGCTCACTCCCCCCATAGGGTATCATGCAGCTCACTCCCCCCATAGGGCATCATGCAGCTCACTCCCCCCATAGGGTATCATGCAGCTCACTCCCCCCATAGGGCATCATGCAGCTCACCCTCCCCATAGGTTATCAGGCAGCTCACTCCCCCCATAGGGCATCATGCAGCTCACCCTCCCAATAGGGTATCATGCAGCTCACCCAACCTTCCATAGGGTATCATGTAGCTCACTCCCCCCATAGGGCATCATGTAGCTCACTCCCCCCATAGGGCATCATGCAGCTCACTCCCCCCATAGGGCATCATGAAGCTCACTCCCCCCAAAGGGTATCATGCAGCTCACTCCCCCATAGGGAATCAGGCTGCTCACTCCCCCATAGGGTAATAATAATAATTTTTATTTATATAGCGCCAACATATTCCGCAACACTTTACAATTAAGCGGGGACATGTATAGACAATAAATTCAGTACGAGTTAAGACAATTTAAACAGTGACATTAGGAGTGAGATCCCTGCTCGCAAGCTTACAATCTACAAGGAAATGGGGGGACACAATAGGTGAAAAGTGCTTGTTATTTCAGGTCTGGCAATTATAATACATAAGGATTTTCATACAAAACTGCATGATCCGGTCATCAGCCCGTGTGTTTAAGTGCAATAGTCAAGTATCAAGTGCAGTTAATCGTGTGCATGGAGGGTGTGGAGACAGATGAATAGTAGGGTGCAGATTCAGAAAAATATTTGGAAGGAGGGAACAGGGCAAAGTTAGTTTACTGAGTAGTTCATGTGGTAGGCTTGTTTGAAGAGATAGGTTTTTAAAGCGCGGGTTTTTAATAGGTCTGATCGTCTGGGGAAGTGCATTGCAGAGAGCTGGCGCTGGAGCTGGTATCATGCAGCTCACTCCCCCATAGGGCATCATGCAGCTCACTCCCCCATAGGGTATCAAGCAGCTCACTCCCCCCATAGGGTATCATGCAGCTCACTCCCCCCATAGGGCATCATGCAGCTCACTCCCCCCATAGGGTATCAGGCAGCTCACTCCCCCCATAGGGTATCATGCAGCTCACTCCCCCCATAGGGCATCATGCAGCTCACTCCCCCCATAGAGTATCATGCAGCCCAACCTTGCCCCATAGGGCATCATGCAGCTCACCCTTGCCCCATAGGGCATCATGCAGCTCACCCTTGCCCAATAGGGCATCATGCAGCTCACTCCCCCATACAACCAGGACTCAATAATATAAAAAACACAAAAAAAGCACAATACTCACCTCTCCTCCTCGCTCCCATGCTGATTCCAGCAGCGGCTCTGCTCCGATGTCAGGAGCTGCGCTGCTGTCGGCCTCACACACAGCAGGTACGCGATGAAGTGACGTCATCGCGCACCCACTGTGTGTCAGCGGCGAGGGGAATCATGGGAGAGGGAGCGTCATCTGACGCTCTCTCCCCATTAACGAGCGCTGGGGGGCGGCGTTGGTGCCGGGATCCCTGGCTTATGGCCCCATAGCGGCCGTGTGAGCTGGGGGTCCCTGGGGAGCGGAGGCCCTGGCTTGCGGGGTCTGATAGCGGGCAGTGTTTAGCCGCAGCTTGCGGAGCATGGGGGCGTGGGGAAGCATGATTATTCATTTCACTTTAGCAGCGGGGACAGGCTTAGGCTTCCTGTCACCCGCTGCTGCTCCGCTGGTACTGGGGGCTCCATAGCAGCTGTGTGGTTTATGCTATTAGTGACACCCCACTTGCTGGGGGCCCCTGTAGCAGCGGGGGCCCTAGGCAGCTGCTGGCACTGTATGCCAGCAGGTTTCAGGGCCTGGACCCACCGGAGAATTCTCCGGTTCTCCGGTGGGCCAGTCCGACCCTGGGTACTAGTAGGTAATACGGCTGCTGCCATTAGCCAACAATGACACCTGGACGAGCAAGCATGGACGGGGGAGTTACAGCTAGATGCCTGAGCACTGGGACACTGTGGTGGCTGGGGAAGGGGCTGCTCCACAAGTCTTGCAATCCCCAAGGCTTGCAGGATGCATGGTGATGGAGAAATAAACCACTACACACCATAGGATGGATAACAAAACTAATAGAAACCAGGGGTTGGAGAATTAAACTGATAAACAGCTATGATTGCAGAACTAAACAAATTAACACCAGAACATGGAGAACTAAGCTAATAGACAACAGGGTTTGGAGAACTAAACTACTAAACAGCTTTGGTTGGAGAACTAAACTAGTACACACCAGGGGATGGAGAACTAAAGCAGTAGACACAAAGGTGTCACTAGACACCAAGTCTTGGAATCCCCAGGGCTTAGGGAACAAACCTCGGTATGTAACAGTTCCTGCAGTGTTTCTGCTTCCTCCACCTCCTCTAGGGCCTCCACCTGCACCCTCAACGTCTGCCTGAATTAAACACACGTTCCAACACTGCAGTGAGAATCCCTCACCGTAATCAGGCAGTGTTTACAATAATATGCCTTGGAGATTGCAGTGATACAGATCAACAGTCGTGGACAGCTATCCATGCTGAGTTTGAGCAAAGGCTGTCTACACTCAACCTGGAGACAGGGAAGGCATTGAGCGATAATAGTGCAAACCTGGCGGCGGCCCAGTGCCGGGCCACCCTTACACACGCGCCTTGTATGTCTCGCATCCTGAACCTGATGGTAGAGCAATTTCTTTGCCACTGTCCCAGCCTGGATGCACTGCTGCAGAAATCACTGTCGTGCTGACTTCTATCATTCCACTTCAGTTGGTATAGAGATCTTGCCGTGAAGTGGCGGGGTAGCTCAAAGAATTGATCAATTATTTGCTAAATATCTCATATTTGAAATACAGTCAGAATTTATTATGTGCATATGCACTTTGGAAATTGCGTTTTGACCTTCAGCAGTGCTGGCTTCTTTTCTTTTTTGCTTCTGTATTGGTATGTGGCTGACCACCACTGTTGCCGCGCACGCTAGGTCATATGCGCCATTCTGTCTGGGTTCACTATGATTGATAGGCTGCTGTGCACACACACACACAGCAGCCCTGCCCTGCCTCAGGCTCTAGTTAATTAGGCAGCTGTGCCTCAGCCAGTTTCATCCTTTAACTTTGGTGTTGGGTTGGCAGTGTGGGGGCCAGATCTGATATGTCAGCACAGGACCTGATCGGCCTCTATCCGCGCTCGCCTTCCTGGCACTAAGGGAGTGATTCTGTCAATGCTCCAGGTACAGTTTGTCATGTAATGTTATATAATGTGGTTTGTCCTTTTTTTTTTTTTTCTCACTCTCAATACATTTAGGAGGCCGTAATGGCACAATATAATAAAAAACGTAGAGTTAGGACTGCCCCATTATGAGATTGCCGTGAAGTGGCGGGGTAGCTCAAAGAATTGATCAATTATTTGCTAAATATCTCATATTTGAAATACAGTCAGAATTTATTATGTGCATATGCACTTTGGAAATTGCGTTTTGACCTTCAGCAGTGCTGGCTTCTTTTCTTTTTTGCTTCTGTATTGGTATGTGGCTGACCACCACTGTTGCCGCGCACGCTAGGTCATATGCGCCATTCTGTCTGGGTTCACTATGATTGATAGGCTGCTGTGCACACACACACACAGCAGCCCTGCCCTGCCTCAGGCTCTAGTTAATTAGGCAGCTGTGCCTCAGCCAGTTTCATCCTTTAACTTTGGTGTTGGGTTGGCAGTGTGGGGGCCAGATCTGATATGTCAGCACAGGACCTGATCGGCCTCTATCCGCGCTCGCCTTCCTGGCACTAAGGGAGTGATTCTGTCAATGCTCCAGGTACAGTTTGTCATGTAATGTTATATAATGTGGTTTGTCCTTTTTTTTTTTTTTCTCACTCTCAATACATTTAGGAGGCCGTAATGGCACAATATAATAAAAAACGTAGAGTTAGGACTGCCCCATTATGAGATTGCCGTGAAGTGGCGGGGTAGCTCAAAGAATTGATCAATTATTTGCTAAATATCTCATATTTGAAATACAGTCAGAATTTATTATGTGCATATGCACTTTGGAAATTGCGTTTTGACCTTCAGCAGTGCTGGCTTCTTTTCTTTTTTGATAGAGATCTTTTGGACTACCGGTTAACCAGTTGATATGCGATATGATCACACTGTAGAATTAAACTCTAGATAGATAGATTCCCCCTGAGGAAGTGGCACTGGTGGCCACGAAACATGCGTTGGGGACCATCGCCCGACCGCCCCCTCCTACCTCTGTGTAGTGGTAAGTGCTAGCACCCTCTTTCCACCACCATACTTAATGGTATTATTATAGAATCCCACTGTTTTGGGGTGACCTTGGTTGGATAGTGTAGGTGCTTTTCCTTATGCATACCATTACAAGGGTATTTACATCTGGGGGAGTGGGGGGATGGGCGCTTTTCCAGCATTCCTGGGACATTCATCCTGTGCTCTAGTCATTAAATAATGTAATGTTTTGATATATATTTTTGTACTATTTATAGCAATTAAAGTTTTGTTTTATAAATCATTGCTCTGAATTTTTCTCCTTTTGGCATAGATAGATGGGTAGATTTATTGGAAGGCAAGGAATGAAGTGGATGAGAAAGTTCTGACTATTGAAGCCTACACTAGGCCCTGACATGGGCACAAAACAGGAACAAATTCACGGTGATGTTGGGGACTCAGATCCAGTCCCGGGGGGCCCCAACAGTCTAGTACGGTGGTGCGCACGGCTTTCTGTCAGCTCTGTGAAACGTGGTCTTCTCCTTGCTTCTGGGTCCTGGAGGTGCTCCTGGAAACTGTAAATCCCTTTCTCGGTATCTTCGTGGCTCCTCGAACTAACACAGGACAGCCACCCTCGCTGCAAAAGTCTGTGAAATCTCACAAGTCCACTCCGTTACTGGCTGGGGGTCCTCTCTTGCAGCTATATCAGGACACAGTTCTCTCTTGCAGCTATCAGCACAAAGTTCTCTCTGCAGCAGTCTCAGCTCACACACGCTTTTCAGGCTCCACCCCTGCCATCTGCACAGTCCAGTTCATTCACACAGTCTATTGCAGGGGAGGAGCAGAACATTCCATCCTGCCAGACAAGGGGGTGCAGTCTCTTAAAGTAACAGCGTGTTCCTTACTGTCCATAACAGCACCACCCTCCTACACTACTAAGATGGTTAGCGGTGATGATGCCGTCAGCATCCCTATTACTGTCATCTACATGCTGGTGCACACTTTAAATAGTGTGGGCGAGCAGGTGGTGGTGGTGGTCTTGGGGGCAAGAGGAGGAAGCAGAGGAGGATACTTTTAGGATTAACAATATCTAGAAGTTCAGGCCTGACAGTAATGATTCCCTCTAAGTTGTCTGTGGTTGTCAGAAGGGGATGAAAGAAGAAAGCTGGAGTGTTATACCACAACCAACACACTGTGGAGTTTGACCTCATGAAAGAGACCGACCCATAAGCGTCTTCTTGCAGCACTATCTGCAACATGATTGTTACACGTATAGTTATGATTCCAAATAGTGCTGACTACTGGGTTGCCAATGTGTGCTATCCACAATACAAAAGTAAATTATGCCTGTTGCTTCCTCCCTGGAAGTATCAGAACATGCTGGAAGACGATCTTGACAGTAGTTTTCGCTAACACAGCAGTGAGACACAGTTTGCATCGTAGTGATTAGGGTTGAGCGAAACGGATCGGTCATTTTCATAAGTCGCCGACTTTTGGCAAAGTCGGGTTTCATGAAACCCGACCCGATCCCAGCGTGGGATCGGCCATGCGGTACACAATCTTCGTGCCAAAGTCACGTTTCCTATGACGCTTAAAGCGCCATTTCTCAGCCAATGAAGGTGCACGCAGAGTGTGGGCAGCGTGATGACATAGGTCCTGGTCCCCACCATCTTAGAGAAGGGCATGGCAGTGATTGGCTTGCTTTCTGCGGCGTCACAGGGGCTATAAAGGGGCGTTCCTGCCGACCGCCATGTTACTGCTGCTGATCTGAGCATAGGGAGAGGTTGCTGCCGCTTCGTCAGAAGCAGGGATAGCGTTAGGCAGGGTAAATTAAGCCCCAAACCGCTTGTGCTGTAGCGATTTCCACTGTCCAACACCACCTTTTCTTTTTGGGACAGTGGAGGCTCGATTTCTGTGCAACAGCTCTGTAGGTTATAAGGCTGCCTGATAGCTGCGTTGCTGTGTGTACGCCGCTGTGCAAACCAACTGCTTTTTTCAAAGCACAAATCCTGTTGCTCCTTCCTTTCTGCACAGCTATCTTGTTTGTTTGTCCACACTTTTGACTTTTGTGTGCAGCAGTCCTTTTTATTGCTGCCTGCCATACTTTTCTGAGATAACTGTAGGGAGATAGTAATTGTAGTACAGTCCCTTTTTTTTATTTTTTGGTTATATCGCTTCAAGCTACTTTTTGCCACAGAAAATATACTCTAATACAGCGGCCCCGATTTATTCACAATTCTCCCAGAAAAAAAAATAAAAGTGGGAGATTAAGATTGTCAAATCTGCATCAGTGCCAGTCCTGTGTGTGGCATGTCTTTGTTTTTCTGCCACAGAAAACCTACTGTATAACAGTGGGCCTGATTTCTTCACAATTCTCCCAGAAAGAAAAATAAAAGTGGGAGATTAAGATTGGCAAATCTGCATTAGTGCCAGTCCTGTGTGTGGCATCTTTTTTTTTTTTCTGCCACAGAAAACCTACTGTGCAACAGTGGGCCTGATTAAATCACTTGTCTCACATATCCCCCCAAAAAATTTAAATAAATGGAGAATAATCTTGCCAAACCTGTGCATCTGTGCGAGTGCTGTCTGTGGTATCTGTCAGTCATTTTGTGCCACAGGAACTATACCGTGATATAGTGGGGCTGATTCAATCCCTTGTCTCCCATATCAAAAAAAAGAGGGACATTTCTATTGCCAGTGTGTGCATCTGCGTCAGTCCGGCTAGTGCCATATCTGCCAGCCTCTTTCTGCTAATCAAACTGTGTTGTTGTGTAATACAGTGGGCCTGATTTTTCCCTGCATTCTCCCACACATAAAGAGGGACATTTCTATTGCCAGTGTGTGCATCTGCGTCACTCCTGTTAGTGCCATATCTGCCAGCCTCTTTCTGCCAATCAAACTGTCTACTGTAATATAGTGGGCCTGATTTTTCACTGCACTCTCCCACACACAAAGAGGGACATTTCTATTGCCAGTGTTTTTATCTGCGTCACTCCTGTTAGTGCCATATCTGCCAGCCTCTTTCTGCTAATCAAACTGTGTTGTGTAATACAGTGGGCCTGATTTTTCCCTGGATTCTCCCACACATAAAGAGGGACATTTCTATTGCCAGTGTGTGCATCTGCGTCACTCCTGTTAGTGCCATATCTGCCAGCCTCTTTCTGCCAATCAAACTGTCTACTGTAATATAGTGGGCCTGATTTTTCACTGCATTCTCCCACACACAAAGAGGGACATTTCTATTGCCAGTGTTTTTATCTGCGTCACTCCTGTTAGTGCCATATCTGCCAGCCTCATTCTGCCAATCAAACTGTCTAGTGTAATACAGTGGGCCTCATTTTTCACTGCATTCTCCCACACATAAAAAAGGGAGATTTACATTCACAACAAGTTCACGCACACCTTGTACCTGGATTTACAGGACCACATAACGGTTGTTAGTTTGGTAACATTTTTCCAAGAATGAGGAAGTCTGTTATGGACCTGGTGGTTAGGAGCACCCGGAATGACCTGATGAGTAAACTCAAAATCGGGACTAGCTCTGGGGAAGTGGGAACTCTGCTGACCGCAAACCCTACTCCTATCACACACACTAGAAATAGCCGTGGAGCGTACCTAACTCTCCCTAGACACCTCTTCACAGCCTAAGAGCTAAATACACCTAAAGATAGAAATAGAAGCCTTACCTTGCCTCAGAGAAATTCCCCAAAGGTAAAGGCAGACCCCCACATATATTGACTGTGAGTTAAGAGGAAAGTCACAAACACAGGAATGAAACAGGTTTTAGCAAAGGAGGCCAGATTTCACTGAATAGTCAGAGGAAAGAAAAGGGAACTATGCGGTCAGCACAAAAGACTACAAAAAATCACGCAGAGTAAGCAAAAAGACTCCCCACACCGTCTCATGGTGTGGAGGTGCCACTCTGCACCCCCAGAGCTTCCAGCTAGCAAGGGAATATCATGATAGCAAGCTGGACTGGAAATTAGCAGTACTAAGAAATATATTCAGGAAGCAGTAACAACAAATGAACTAGCAAAGACTTACTGCTGGAGTAGACAGGTCCTCAGAGAAGTCCAAGAGAGATCTGAACCAATACTGACACATTGACAGCTGGCATGAAGTAACGATCTGAGTGGAGTTAAATAGGGAAGCCAGCATAGAAATAAACGAGAGCAGCTGATAAAGCTAACCTCAGTGACCAGCAGTTCCGCTCGAAGCCACCAGAGGGAGTCCAAGAGCAGAACTAACCAAAGTACCATTCATGACCACAGGAGGGAGTCCGAGAACGGAATTCACAACAGTACCCCCCAGTTGAGGAGGGGTCACCGAACCCTCACCAGGGCCCCCAGGCCGATCAGGACGAGCCAAATGAAAGGCACGAACTAAATCGGCAGCATGGACATCGGAGGCAACAACCCAGGAATTATCCTCCTGACCATAGCCCTTCCACTTAACCAGGTACTGAAGCTTCCGTCTCGAAATACGAGAATCCAAAATTTTTTCCACCACATACTCCAACTCCCCCTCAACCAACACCGGAGCAGGAGGATCAACGGAGGGAACCATAGGCGCCACGTACCTCCGCAACAACGACCTATGGAACACATTATGGATGGCAAAAGAAGCTGGAAGGACCAAACGAAATGACACAGGGTTGAGAATTTCAGAAATCCTATAAGGACCAATGAAACGAGGCTTAAACTTAGGAGAAGAAACCTTCATAGGAACATAACGAGAAGACAACCAAACCAAATCCCCAACACGAAGTCGGGGACCAACACAACGACGGCGGTTAGCGAAACGTTGAGCCTTCTCCTGGGACAACGTCAGATTGTCCACTACGTGAGTCCAAATTTGCTGCAACCTGTCCACCACAGAATCCACACCAGGACAGTCAGAAGGCTCAACCTGCCCCGAAGAAAAACGAGGATGAAAACCAGAATTGCAAAAAAAGGCGAAACCAAAGTAGCCGAACTAGCCCGATTATTAAGGGCGAACTCAGCCAATGGCAAGAAGGTCACCCAATCATCCTGATCAGCAGAAACAAAGCATCTCAGATAGGTTTCCAAAGTCTGGTTGGTTCGTTCGGTTTGGCCATTTGTTTGAGGATGGAAAGCCGAAGAAAAAGACAAATCAATGCCCATCTTAGCACAAAAGGACCGCCAAAACCTAGAGACAAACTGGGAACCTCTGTCCGACACAATGTTCTCCGGAATGCCATGCAAACGAACCACATGTTGAAAAAACAATGGCACCAAATCAGAGGAGGAAGGTAATTTAGGCAAGGGTACCAAATGGACCATCTTAGAAAAGCGATCACAAACCACCCAGATGACAGACATCCTTTGAGAGACAGGAAGATCTGAAATAAAATCCATGGAAACATGCGTCCAAGGCCTTTTTGGGACTGGCAAGGGCAAAAGCAACCCACTGGCACGAGAACAGCAGGGCTTAGCCCGAGCACAAGTCCCACAAGACTGCACAAAAGAACGCACATCCCGTGACAAGGAAGGCCACCAAAAGGACCTAGCCACCAAATCTCTGGTACCAAAAATCCCAGGATGACCAGCCAACACCGAGCAATGAACCTCAGAAATAACTCTGCTAGTCCATCTATCAGGGACAAACAGTTTCTCCGCTGGACAACGGTCAGGTCTACCAGCCTGAAACTCCTGCAGCACCCGCCGCAAATCAGGAGAGATGGCAGACAGAATTACCCCCTCTTTGAGAATACCAGCCGGCTCAGGGACTCCCGGAGAATCAGGCACAAAACTCCTAGAAAGGGCATCCGCCTTCACATTCTTAGAACCTGGAAGGTATGAGACCACAAAATCAAAAAGGGAGAAAAACAGCGCCCATCAAGCCTGTCTAGGATTCAACCGCTTGGCAGACTCGAGATAAGTCAGATTTTTGTGATCCGTCAAGACCACCACGCGGTGCTTGGCTCCCTCAAGCCAATGTCGCCACTCCTCGAATGCCCACTTCATAGCTAGCAGCTCCCGATTGCCAACATCATAATTACGCTCAGCAGGCGAAAACTTTCTAGAAAAGAAGGCACATGGCTTCATCACAGAGCCATCAGAACTTCTTTGAGACAAAACAGCCCCTGCTCCAATCTCAGAAGCATCAACCTCGACCTGAAAAGGGAGCGAAACATCTGGCTGACGCAACACAGGGGCCGAAGGAAAACGACGTTTCAGCTCCTGAAAAGCCTCAACGGCCGCAGAGGACCAATTCACCACATCAGCACCTTTCTTTGTCAAATCAGTCAAAGGTTTAACCACACTAGAAAAATTAGCGATGAAGCGACGGTAAAAATTAGCAAAGCCCAGGAATTTCTGGAGGCTCTTCACAGATGTAGGTTGAGTCCAATCATAAATGGCCTGAACTTTAACAGGATCCATCTCGATAGTAGAAGGGGAAAAAATGAAGCCCAAAAAGGAAACCTTTTGAACTCCGAAGAGACATTTAGACCCCTTCACAAACAAGGAATTAGCACGAAGGACCTGGAATACCATTCTGACCTGTTTCACATGAGACTCCCAATCATCCGAAAATACCAAAATATCATCCAAATATACAATCATGAATCTATCCAGATACTTTCGGAAGATGTCATGCATAAAGGACTGAAACACAGATGGAGCATTTGAAAGCCCGAATGGCATTACCAGGTACTCAAAATGGCCCTCGGGAGTATTAAATGCTGTTTTCTATTCATCGCCCTGTTTAATACGCACAAGGTTATACGCCCCTCGAAGATCTATCTTGGTGAACCAACTAGCCCCCTTAATCCGAGCAAAGAAATCAGACAGCAGAGGCAAAGGGTACTGAAATTTGACCGTGATTTTATTGAGAAGGCGGTAATCTATACAGGGTCTCAGAGAACCATCCTTCTTGGCCACAAAAAAACCCCCTGCTTCCAACGGTGATGAAGACGGGCGAATATGCCCTTTCTCCAAGGACTCCTTTATATAACTCCGCATAGCGGCGTGCTCTGGCACAGATAAATTGAAAAGTCGGCCCTTAGGAAACTTACTACCAGGAATCAAATTTATAGCACAATCACAATCCCTATGAGGGGGTAGGACACTGGATTTGGGCTCATCAAATACATCCTGGTAATCCGACAGAAACTCAGGGACTTCAGAAGGAGTGGAAGCAGAAATTGACACCAACGGAACATCGCCATGTACCCCTTGACAACCCCAACTAGACACAGACATTGATTTCCAATCCAATACTGGATTATGAACCTGTAGCCATGGCAAACCCAACACGACCACATCATGCAAATTATGCAACACCAAAAAGCGAATATCTTCCTGATGTGCAGGCGCCATGCACATGGTCAACTGAGTCCAGTACTGAGGTTTATTCTTGGCCAACGGCGTGGCATCAATTCCCCTTAATGGAATAGGATACTGCAAAGGCTCCAAGAAAAAAACCACAGCGCCTGGCAAACTCCAAGTCCATTAAATTCAGGGCAGCGCCTGAATCCACAAATGCCATAACCGAGTAGGATTACAAAGAGCAAATCAGAGTAACAGACAAAAGAAATTTAGGCTGTACAGTACCAATGGTGACAGACCTAGCGAACCGCTTAGTGCGCTTAGGACAATCAGAGATAGCATGAGTGGGGTCACCACAGTAAAAACACAGCCTATTCTGACGTCTGTGTTCTTGCTGTTCAGTTCTGGTCAAAGTTCTATCACATTGCATAAGCTCAGGCCTCTGCTCAGAGGACACCGCCAAATGGTGCACAATTTTACGCTCGCGCAAACGCCGATCAATTTGGATGGCCAAGGACATTGATTCATTCAGACCAGCAGGCGTGGGGAATCCCACCATAACATCCTTAAGGGCTTCAGAAAGACCCTTTCTAAAAATTGCTGCACAGACCATTTTCTAAATTTCTGACAATATATCTCCGCTTCATCCTGACCCTGACACAAAGCTAGCAAGATTTTCTCTGCCTGATCCACTGAATTCGGTTCGTCATAAAGCAATCCAAGCGCCAGAAAAAACGCATCTGCATTAAGCAATGCAGGATCTCCTGGCGCAAGGGAGAATGCCCAGTCTTGAGGGTCGCCACGCAACAAAGAAATAATAATTTTTACTTGCTGATTGGGGTCACCAGAGGAGCGGGGTTTCAAAGCAAGAAACAGTTTACAATTATTTTTGAAATTCAGAAACTTAGATCTATCCCCAGAAAACAAATCAGGAATTGGAATTCTAGGCTCTAACATCGGATTCTGAACTACATAATCTTGAATGCTTTGTACCCTTGCAGTGAGATGATCCACACAAGAGGACAGACCTTGAATATCCATATCTACACCTGAGTCCTGAACCACCCAGAGGTTAAGGGGAAAAGAGAGACAAAACACACTGCAAAGAAAAAAAAATGGGTTCAGAACTTCTCTTATCCCTCTTTTGAGATGCATTAACACTTTATGGGCCAGCTGTACTGTTATGGACCTGGTGGTTAGGAGCACCTGGAATGACCTGATGAGTAAACTCAAAATCGGGACTAGCTCTGGGGAAGTGGGAACTCTGCTGACCGCAAACCCTACTCCTATCACACACACTAGAAATAGCCGTGGAGCGTACCTAACTCTCCCTAGATGCCTCTTCACAGCCTAAGAGCTAACTACACCTAAATATAGAAATAGAAGCCTTACCTTGCCTCAGAGAAATTCCCCAAAGGTAAAGGCAGACCCCCACATATATTGACTGTGAGTTAAGAGGAAAGTCACAAACACAGGAATGAAACAGGTTTTAGCAAAGGAGGCCAGATTTCACTAAATAGTCAGAGGAAAGAAAAGGGAACTATGTGGTCAGCACAAAAGACTACAAAAAACCACGCAGAGTAAGCAAAAAGACTCCCCACACCGACTCACGGTGTGGAGATGCCACTCTGCACCCCCAGAGCTTCCAGCTAGCAAGGGAATATCATGATAGCAAGCTGGACTGGAAATTAGCAGTACTAAGAAATATATTCAGGAAGCAGTAACAACAAATGAACTAGCAAAGACTTAGCTTCTGCTGGAGTAGACAGGTCCTCAGAGAAGTCCAAGAGAGATCTGAACCAATACTGACACATTGACAGCTGGCATGAAGTAACGATCTGAGTGGAGTTAAATAGGGAAGCCAGCATAGAAATTAACGAGAGCAGCTGATAAAGCCAACCTCAGTGACCAGTAGTTCCACTTGAAGCCACCAGAGGGAGTCCAAGAGCAGAACTAACCAAAGTACCATTCATGACCACAGGAGGGAGTCCGAGAACGGAATTCACAACAGAAGTCTGGTGGAAGAGGTCGTGGCCGTGGGCGTTCATTGCCAGCTGGTAATGATGGTAGTGGTGGTGGTCGTGGAGCATCAGGTGGTCGTGGGAAAAGCAATATAGCCCCTAAGTCTCGAGTTGTTGAGCCAGCGTCATCGTCTGGCTACACAAGGCCTCGAAGGCTCCCTTTTCTGGGAGTAGGAAAACCGCTTTTGAAGCCGGAGCAGCAGGAACAAGTATTGGCTTTCATTGCTGGCTCTGCCTCTAGCTCTTTCGCCTCCTCCTCGGAAAGTGCCAAATGTCAGAGCAGTGCGTCGTCAGTGGATGCTCCCGGTCAGGAACAAGTCGCTTCCTTGTGTCCTTCACCCAGAACAACAGTGAAGGATGCGTCAGGCGGCACAACTGGTTACTCCATGGAGCTCTTTACACATACCATGCCTGGGTTAGAAAGGGAAATTGTTAACAGGCCATGCCCATTACAAGATGAATCAGACATGGAGTGCACAGATGCACAGCCACAGCCAGATTATTATGCTGTTCCTTTGACTCAGATCAGAACATTGCCCTCGCAGTGTACTGATCCAGAATCTGACCCCGATGAGACTATGGAGCCCCGTCACGAACGCTATAGCACCGGCTTACACGGTGACCCAGAGGAAGGTGCACAGAACATAGAAGAGGAGGTCATAGATGACCCAGTTGTTGACCCCGATTGGCAGCCATTGGGGGAACAGGGTGCAGGCAGCAGTAGCTCTGAAGCGGAGGAGGAGGAGCCGCAGCAGGCATCAACATCGCAACAGGTTCCATCTGGCAGGCCCGTATCTGCCCAAAAACATGTGGCAAAACCAAAACCAGTTGTAGGACAGCGTGGCCATCAGGTTAAAGTAGCTCAGTGTGCAATGCCTGAAAAGGTATCCGATAGGAAGAGTGCAGTCTGGAATTTTTTTAACCAAGATCCCAATGATCAGCGCAAAGTCATCTGTAAGAAATGCTCAAGGACCTTCAGCAGAGGTCAGAATTTTAAAAATTTAAATACAAGTTGCATGCATAGACATTTAACCACCATGCACTTGCAAGCCTGGACAAACTACCAAACGTCCCTTAACGTTGTAGCACCCTCTCACAATGAAGCTAGTCTGCAATGCGACATCCCTTCCCTCACTGTAAGCCCACCGTTTACCACACCACCTGCAGGTAATGTTGCGGTTTCGTCACAAGGTCAAACCAGTCAGGGAATCACCAGGTTCGTGGTCGGAAAAATTGTATGTAGGGCACCATCAAGAATACCATCACCAACCCTCTCTCAGTCACCCATGTCCACCGGCACCCCCGCTAGTTCCACCGTATGCAGCTCTCCAGTCCAGCTCACCCTACATGAGACTCTCGTTAGGAAAAGGAAGTACTCATCCTCGCATCCGCGTACACAGGGTTTAAACGCCCACATTGCTATACTAATCTCGTTAGAGATGATGCCCTACCGGTCAGTTGAAACCGAAGCTTTCAAAGCCCTGATGGACTACGCTGTACCACGCTACGAGCTACCCAGTCGACACTTCTTTTCGAGAAAAGCCATCCCAGCCCTCCACCAGCATGTAAAAGACCGCATTGTCCATGCGCTCAGGCAATCTGTGAGTAGAAAGGTGCACCTGACAACAGATGCATGGACCAGTAGGCATGGCCAGGGGCGTTACGTCTCCATCACGGCACACTGGGTTAATGTGGTGGATGCAGGGTCCACAGGTGACAGTAATATTGGAACAGTTCTGCCTAGCCCACGGTCTAGGAAACAGTTGGCTGTAGGCGTTCGTCCCCCCTCCTCCTCCTCGTCCTCCAGCAGAAGCGAGAGCTCGTCCACAGACCGCAGTCGCACGACCACTCCATCCGCAGCTGCCACTGTTGCACACGAGGTGTCCAATTATGGAACAGCTAGTGGCAAGCGTCAGCAGGCTGTATTGGCAATGAAGTGTTTGGGCGACAACAGACACACCGCGGAAGTTCTGTCCGAGTTCTTGCAGCAAGAAACTCGGTCATGGCTAGGCACTGTACATCTTGAGGCAGGCAAGGTAGTGAGTGATAACGGAAGGAATTTTATGGCTGCCATAGCCCTTTCACAACTGAAACACATTCCTTGCCTGGCTCACACCTTAAACCTGGTGGTGCAGTTCTTCCTGAAAAGTTATCCGGGGTTACCCGACCTGCTGCTGAAAGTGCGCAGACTTTGCTCTCACATCTGCCATTCGCCCGTACACTCCAGCTGTATGCAGAACCATCAGCGGTCTTTGAACCTTCCCCAGCATCGCCTAATCATCGACGTTGCAACAAGGTGAAACACTGTTGTTAACTCTGTTTTCAGGCTCCCTCTTGTGGTCACAGGTGGTATTGTGTGAGTTTTGTTTTTGGGCTCCCCCTGGTGGCTTTGTTTGTTATCCTGCGGATCTGTGGTTGGATCAGCTGCCTCGTTATGCACTAGGGAGTTTCCTATTTAGCTCTGCTTCACCTCCACTTGTTGCCGGCTGTCAATGTACTCAGTGCTATTCTGATTATTCCTGATTATCTTCGGTTTCAGTCTCTTCAGGAGAAGCTAAGTTCTGTTTAATTATTTTTTACTCATCAGTCTGCAATATGATTTCTGTGTATGATGAGTTTAGTCCAGCTTGCTAATATGTGATTTCTTCTGCTGGTTTGCTCTGGGGTACAGAGTTGCTTCCCCCGCACCGTTAGTTGGTGCGGGGGCTCGAGCGATCTCTGCGTGGATATTTTGAATAGGGTTTTTAATTGACCGCACAGTTCCCTTTCTATTTTCTGCTTTCTAGTGTTAGCGGGCCTCATTTGCTAAATCTAATTTCATCTCTGCGTTTGTGCTTTCCCCTTAACTCACCGTTAATATTTGTGGGGGGCTATTCTATATCTTTGGGGTCATTTCACTGAGGCAAGTGAGGACTTTCGTTCCCTCTAGGAATAGTCAGTTTCTCAGGCCGTAAAGAGACGTCTAGGATTTTCAGGTAACGTTCCACGGCTGCCTATAGTTGTTTGCGGATAGGATCAGGTTGCGGTCAATTCAGTTACCACTTCCCCAGAGTTTGTAGTCGGTTTAGTTACTTAGCTAGTCCTACTTGCGATCCTTGCCACTAGGATCATAACAGTACAGCCGGCCGGTAAAGTGATAATTGCATGGCAGAAGCAGGAGAAAAGAAGCCTTGAGAATTTTTTTTTTTTTGCCGTGTGTCTAGCTGCTGTGTGTCTAGCTTCTCTCCTCCTCTTAATCTTGGTGTGGCTCTGAGTTCAGCTGCTGACATGGATATCCAGAGTTTGGCCTCCAGTGTAGATCATTTTGCTGCAAGGGTACAAAGTATTCAGGATTTTGTTGTTCACAGTCCTATGTCAGAGCCTAGAATACCTATTCCGGAGTTGTTTTCTGGAGATAGATCTAGGTTCCTGAATTTTAAGAACAATTGCAAATTGTTTCTTTCTTTGAAACCTCGTTCCTCTGGTGATTCCGTTCAGCAAGTTAAGATTATTATTTCTTTCTTGCGCGGCGACCCTCAAGATTGGGCCTTCGCATTGGCGCCAGGGGATCCTGCATTGCTCAGTGTGGATGCGTTTTTTCTGGCCCTTGGATTGCTCTATGAGGAACCTAATCTTGAGGACCAGGCTGAAAAAGCTTTGTTGGCCCTCTCTCAGGGGCAAGATGAAGCAGAGGTGTATTGCCAGAAATTTCGGAAATGGTCGGTGCTTACTCAATGGAATGAGTGTGCCATGGCTGCAAATTTCAGAAAGGGTCTTTCTGAAGCCATTAAGAATGTCATGGTGGGGTTCCCTACGCCTGCAGGTCTGAATGAGTCAATGACTCTGGCCATTCAGATTGATCGGCGTTTGCGGGAGCGCAAACCTGCGCACCATTTGGCGGTGTCTTCTGAACAGACACCTGAGTCTATGCAATGTGATAGAATTCTGACCAGAAGTGAACGGCAAAATTATAGACGGCAAAACGGGTTGTGCTTTTACTGTGGTGACTCAGCTCATGTTATCTCAGCATGCTCTAAGCGCACAAAAAAGATTGATAAATCTGTCACCATCGGTATTTTACAGCCTAAGTTCATTTTGTCTGTTACCCTGATTTGTTCCCTGTCATCTTACCCGGTTATGGCTTTTGTAGATTCAGGTGCTGCCCTGAGCCTGATGGATTTGTCATTTGCCCGGCGCTGTGGTTTTGTTTTGGAGCCTTTAAAATTTCCTATTCCACTAAGGGGTATTGATGCTACACCATTGGCTATGAATAAACCTCAGTACTGGACGCAAGTGACCATGTGCATGACTCATGACTCATGTTCATCAGGAGGTGATTCGCTTTCTTGTTCTGCATAATTTGCATGATGTTGTCGTGTTGGGTCTGCCATGGTTGCAGACTCATAATCCAGTCCTGGATTGGAAAGCAATGTCTGTGTCAAGTTGGGGTTGCCAGGGAATTCATGGCGACGCTCCTGTGGTGTCAATTGCTTCATCCACTCCTTCTGAAGTCCCTGCGTTTTTGTCGGACTACCAGGATGTATTTGATGAGCCCAAACTCAGTTCTCTACCTCCTCATAGGGATTGTGATTGTGCTATAAATTTGATTCCTGGTAGTAAGTTTCCTAAGGGACGACTTTTCAATTTCTCAGTGCCGGAGCATGCTGCTATGCGGAGTTATATTAAGGAGTCTTTGGAGAAAGGACTTATTCGCCCCTCCTCCTCCCCTCTGGGTGCGGGATTCTTTTTTGTGGCTAATAAGGATGGTTCCCTGAGACCTTGTATTGATTATCGCCTTCTAAATAAAATCACGGTCAAATTTCAGTATCCTTTGCCATTGTTATCTGATCTGTTTGCTCGCATTAGGGGGTCTAGTTGGTTCACCAAGATAGATCTTCGTGGTGCGTATAACCTTGTGCGTATTAAGCAGGGTGATGAATGGAAAACTGCATTTAATACGCCCGAAGGCCATTTCGAGTACTTGGTGATGCCTTTTGGACTTTCTAACGCTCCTTCTGTCTTTCAGTCCTTCATGCACGACATCTTCCGCGAGTATCTGGATAAATTTATGATTGTGTATCTGGATGATATTCTGTTTTTTTCTGATGATTGGGAGTCCCATGTTAAGCAGGTCAGGATGGTGTTTCAGGTCCTGCGTGCCAATGCTTTATTTGTGAAGGGCTCAAAATGTCTTTTTGGAGTCCAGAAGGTTTCTTTTTTGGGTTTCATTTTTTCCCCTTCTACTATTGAGATGGACCCAGTCAAGGTTCAGGCTATTCATGACTGGACTCAGCCTACATCTGTTAAGAGTCTTCAGAAGTTCTTGGGTTTTGCTAATTTTTACCGTCGTTTCATCGCTAATTTTTCTGGTGTTGTTAAGCCTTTGACGGATTTGACCAAGAAGGGTTCTGATGTTACTAATTGGTCTCCTGCGGCTGTGGAGGCCTTTCGGGAGCTGAAGCGCCAGTTTTCCTCGGCTCCGGTCTTATGTCAGCCAGATGTCTCTCTTCCTTTCCAGGTCGAGGTTGATGCTTCTGAGATTGGAGCGGGGGCTGTTTTGTTGCAGAGAAGCTCTGATGGCTCTGTGATGAAGCCATGTGCTTTCTTTTCAAGAAAGTTTTCGCCTGCCGAGCGAAATTATGATGTCGGTAATTGGGAGTTGTTGGCTATGAAGTGGGCAATTGAGGAGTGGCGACATTGGCTCGAGGGAGCTAAGCATCGTGTGGTGGTCTTGACTGATCACAAAAATCTGATTTATCTCGAGTCGGCCAAGCGGCTGAATCCTAGACAGGCTCGTTGGTCGTTGTTTTTCTCTCGTTTTGATTTCGTGGTCTCGTACCTGCCTGGTTCGAAGAATGTGAAGGCTGATGCTCTTTCTAGGAGTTTTGTGCCTGACTCTCCTGGAGATTCTGAGCCGGCTGGTATCCTCAGAGAAGGGGTGATTTTGTCTGCCATCTCCCCAGATTTGCGACGAGTGCTGCAGGAGTTTCAGGCGGATAGACCTGACCGTTGTCCACCGGAGAGACTGTTTGTCCCAGATAGATGGACCAACAGAGTTATTTCCGAGGTTCATTCTTCGGTGTTGGCAGGCCATCCTGGAATATTTGGTACCAGAGATTTGGTGGCCAGGTCCTTTTGGTGGCCTTCCTTGTCGCGGGATGTGCGTTCCTTTGTGCAGTCTTGTGGAATTTGTGCTCGGGCTAAGCCTTGCTGTTCTCGTGCCAGTGGTTTGCTGTTACCTTTGCCTGTCCCGAAGAGGCCTTGGACGCACGTTTCCATGGATTTTATTTCAGATCTCCCTGTCTCTCAGAGAATGTCTGTCATCTGGGTGGTGTGTGATCGTTTTTCTAAGATGGTCCATTTGGTGCCCTTGCCTAAGTTGCCTTCCTCCTCCGAGTTGGTTCCACTGTTTTTTCAAAATGTGGTTCGTTTGCACGGGATCCCTGAGAATATTGTTTCCGACAGAGGATCCCAGTTTGTGTCTATATTTTGGCGGACCTTTTGTGCTAAGAAGGGCATTGATTTGTCTTTTTCGTCGGCCTTCCATCCTCAGACGAGTGGCCAGACCGAGCAAACTAATCAGACCTTGGAAACCTATTTCAGATGTTTTGTTTCTGCTGATCAGGACGACTGGGTGGCTTTTTTGCCATTGGCCGAATTTGCCCTTAATAATCGGGCTAGTTCTGCTACTTTGGTTTCGCCTTTTTTTTGTAATTCGGGGTTTCATCCTCGTTTTTCCTCGGGTCAGGTGGAGCCTTCTGATTGTCCTGGAGTGGATCTTGTGGTGGATAGGTTGCATCAGATTTGGGATCATGTGGTGGACAATTTGAAGCTGTCACAAGAGAAGGCTCAGCGCTTTGCCAACCGCCGTCGCTGTGTGGGTCCCCGACTTCGCGTTGGGGACTTGGTGTGGTTGTCTTCTCGCTTTGTTCCTATGAAGGTCTCCTCTCCCAAGTTCAAGCCTCGGTTTATCGGTCCTTATAAGATTTTGGAAGTCCTTAACCCTGTGTCATTTCGTTTGGACCTCCCAGCATCGTTTGCTATTCATAATGTGTTCCATCGGTCATTGTTGCGGAGGTATGTGGTGCCTGTGGTTCCTTCGGTTGAGCCTCCTGCCCCTGTGCTGGTTGAGGGAGAATTGGAATACATGGTGGAAAAGATCTTGGATTCTCGTATTTCTAGACGGAGGCTTCAGTATTTGGTTAAGTGGAAGGGCTATGGTCAGGAGGATAATTCCTGGGTTGTCGCCTCTGATGTTCATGCGGCTGATTTGGTTCGTGCCTTCCATGTGGCTCACCCTGATCGCCCTGGAGGTTTTTGATGAGGGTTCGGTGACCCCTCCTCAAGGGGGGGTACTGTTGTGAACTCTGTTTTCGGGCTCCCTCTTGTGGTCACAGGTGGTGTTGTGTGAGTTTTGTTTTTGGGCTCCCCCTGGTGGCTTTATTTGTTATCCTGCGGATCTGTGGTTGGATCAGCTGCCTCGTTATGCACTAGGGAGTTTCCTATTTAGCTCTGCTTCACCTCCACTTGTTGCCGGCTGTCAATGTACTCAGTGCTATTCTGATTACTCCTGATTATCTTCGGTTTCAGTCTCTTCAGGAGAAGCTAAGTTCTGTTTAATAATTTTTTGCTCATCAGTATGCAATATGATTTCTGTGTATGATGAGTTTAGTCCAGCTTGCTAATATGTGATTTCTTCTGCTGGTTTGCTCTGGGGTACAGAGTTGCTTCCCCCGCACCGTTAGTTGGTGTGGGGGCTCGAGCGATCTCTGCGTGGATATTTTGAATAGGGTTTTTAATTGACCGCACAGTTCCCTTTCTATTTTCTGCTTTCTAGTGTTAGCGGGCCTCATTTGCTAAATCTAATTTCATCTCTGCATTTGTGCTTTCCCCTTAACTCACCATTAATATTTGTGGGGGGCTATTCTATATCTTTGGGGTCATTTCACTGAGGCAAGTGAGGACTTTCGTTCCCTCTAGGAATAGTCAGTTTCTCAGGCCGTGAAGAGACGTCTAGGATTTTCAGGTAACGTTCCACGGCTGCCTATAGTTGTTTGCGGATAGGATCAGGTTGCGGTCAATTCAGTTACCACTTCCCCAGAGTTTGTAGTCGGTTTAGTTACTTAGCTAGTCCTACTTGCGATCCTTGCCACTAGGATCATAACAGAACTCCACACTGCACATGCTTCATAGACTGTGCGAACAGAGGCGTGCTGTTATGTATTTGTGGGAGGATACACATACACGGGCAGGCAGTTGGATGGCAGATATGGAGTTGTCAGCTGTGCAGTGTGTTATGATCCTTAGTGGTTGAGGATCACGAATTACTCCAGCTAAGTAACAAACATAGGACAAGCTCTAGGGAGGTGGCAAACTGGACTGACCGCAAATCTGAACCTATCCAAACACACTAGAAGTAGCCGGTGAACGTCCCTAAAAAATCCTAGACGTCTCGAGCCAGCCTGAGGAACTAACTACCCCTAGAGAGAAAGAAAGACCTCTCTTGCCTCCAGAGAAATAATCCCCAAAGATATAGAAGCCCCCAACAAATAATAACGGTGAGGTAAGAGGAAGGCACATACACAGGGGTGAAAACAGATTCAGCAAATGAGGCCCACTAATACTAGATAGCAGAAAATATTAAGGGGTCTGTGCGGTCAGTAAAAAACCCTAACAAAATATCCACACTGAGATTTCAAGAACCCCCGCACCAACTAACGGTGTGGGGGGAGAAACTCAGTCCCCTAGAGCAACCAGCAAGCGAGGAGATCACATCTTAGCAAGCTGGACAAGAAACACGATGAATGCTGATAATCAAAAAATGAACGGACAAAAACTTAGCTTGTCTTGGAGAGGCTGGGAGCAAGGTAATCACAAGGAATCTGAAGAGCACTGAATACATTGATAGCAGGCAAGGAACTGAGTATCCAGGTGAGTTAAATAGGAAATGAACCAAGGATAACGAACCAGCAGATGCAGCAAACCTGCAGAAGACAACACTACACAGTACCGCTTGTGACCACTAGAGGGAGCCTAAAAATAGAGTTCACAACAGCAGTGGTCGAAGCTCCAAGACCTGTGTCAAGTCCTTCAGTGTTTTGAGGAATGCACACGGCTGGTTAGTGCAGACAACGCCGTAATAAGCATGAGCATCCCCCTAATGCGTCTGCTGATGCAAAGTTTGACGCACATAAAGGAACAGGCATCTGCAGCCGAGGACGAGGGAAGCCTTGATGACAGTCAGCCATTGTCTGCTCAGGGAAGTCTACAGGACGAGGTGGCGGGTGAAGAGGAGGAGGACGAGGAGGATGATGGGGATGACTATTTTTTGGATGAGGAAGCTTCTCAGGGGGCAATAGAAACTGCTGGCGTTGCAAGGCCGGGTTCAGGGTTTTTGAGGGAGACAAGTGACGTTGATTTGCCAGAAAGTGCTCCTCAACCCAGCATATGCACTGACTTGACAACTGGAACATTGGCCCACATGGCGGATTATGCCTTGCGTATCCTCAAAAGGGACCCACGCATTATAAAAATGATGACAGATGACGATTACTGGTTGGCCTGCCTCCTTGATCCTCGCTATAAAGGCAAATTGCAAAATATCATGCCACATGAGAACCTCGAACAGATATTGGCAACCAAACAAGCTACTCTTGTAGACCGTTTGATTCAGGCATTCCCAGCACACAGCGCCGGTGATGGTTCTCACACGAGCTGCAGGGGGCAACAGGGCAGAGGTGTTAGAGGTGCACAGATCAGAAGTGGCGTAGGACAGAGGGGTTTTCTGACCAGGTTGTGGAGTGATTTCGCAATGACCGCAGACACGACAGGTATAGCAGCATCCATTCAAAGTGACAGGAGACAACATTTGTCCAGTATGGTTACTAACTATTTTTCCTCCATTACCAATGGTCTCCCTCAACCATCATTCCCCTTTGATTACTGGGCATCCAAAATAGACACCTGGCCTGAATTGGCTGAATATGCATTGCAGGAGCTTGCTTGCCCAGCAGCTAGTGTGCTATCAGAAAGAGTATTCAGTGCTGCTGGTTCAATACTGACCGAAAAAAGGACTCGTCTGGCTACCCAAAATGTTGATGATCTAACCTTCATTAAAATGAACCACTCATGGATTTCAAATTATTTTGCCCCACCTTTCCCGGCTGACATTTAGCTTTCCTGTAAAAAGGTCTTGCTTTGGGACTGGTGTTACTGACTGTTCTAATCTCTTAATTTGCAGCTGCTGTTTGTCCAGCATACGACATGTTTACACCTCCCTAAATGGCCTAACTCCCCCCACGGGGCCGTGGTCTCGCCACTTGTCGCAAGCACCCGTCAGAGTGCCGTTTGAAGAGGTGGGTGTGCCCACTTTTGGTCGACGACACTGGCACTGGGTCCCTCATAGTACAATGAAGTGTCTCTGGTGGTGGTGGGGCGCACCCAACGTCAGACACACCGTTGTAACATGAGGGGCCCTGGGCTTGTACCGCCGGCCAGGAGAGAGTGTCCCCCCCAAGGTCAAACAGTGCTCTACCACTTGCAAAATTATCTGTCGCTGCTCCACCACTGTTTAGTCTATGCGCTGAAATCCTTCCATGCCTGGCACAGACAATAACAATTTGTTGACATGTATGATGCTAGTTAAAATAGTCAGGGGCCCTGTCCTACATTTACACCAGTAAATACTTTGCGCCAAATTACAATGTCTGAAAGTCAGCATAGGAGCACACCCCTGTACCTAAGTATGCCACCCTTTTTTTTTTTTTGGTTTTGTTTTTGTTTGGGATACATTAACATCAATTTAGGTTTTGGAACTCGGAGTACTTACTGTGTCAGACACTCCTTCCAATTGTCCTCCGCTGACCACACCAATGCTGCCTGTGTACCCCTGCCACCTAATGGAAGCTGCATAGAGCCTATTTTATTATTTTAGGCCTAGGAACTTTGTCTGCGGTCCCTCCTTCCAATTGTCCTCCGCTGACCACACCAATGCTGCCTGTGTACCCCTGCCACCTAATGAAAGCTGCATAGAGCCTATTTTACTATTTTGGGCCTAGGAATTCTGTCTGCGGTCCCTCCTTCCAATTGTCCTACGTTGACCACACCAATGCTGCCTGTGTACCCCTGCCACCTAATGGAAGCTGCATAGAGCCTATTTTATTATTTTAGGCCTAGGAATTCTGTCTGCGGTCCCTCCTTCCAATTGTCCTACGTTGACCACACCAATGCTGCCTGTGTACCCCTGCCTCCTAATGGAAGCTGCATAGAGCCTATTTTATTATTTTAGGCCTAGGAAGTCTGTCTGCGGTCCCTCCTTCCAATTGTCCTCCACTGACCACACCAATGCTGCCTGTGTACCCCTGCCACCTAATGGAAGCTGCATAGAGCCTATTTTATTATTTTAGGCCTAGGAGGTCTGTCTGTTGTCCCTCCTTCCAATTGTCCTCCACTGACCACACCAATGCTGCCTGTGTACCCCTGTAGCCAAATTTAAGGTGCATAGAGCCTATTTTAATATTTTGGGCCTAGGAAGTCTTTCTGCGGTCCCTCCTTCCAATTGTCCTCCGCTGACCACACCAATGCTGCCAGTGTACCCCTGCCACCTAATGGAAGCTGCATAGAGCCTATTTTATTATTTTAGGCCTAGGAAGTCTGTCTGCGGTCCCTCCTTCCAATTGTCCTCCGCTGACCACACCAATGCTGCCTGTGTACCCCTGTAACTAATTTAAAAATGCATAGAGCCAACTTTTTAAGTTAACACATACTACCTTTGTCTGTCTGTCTGTGGCGCCACTCAATCATGCTGTCCTCCACTGAAAAAGCTGAACTTCAACCTTCAGGCTCTCATTAAGTAGTTGTTTATATAAGACAGCAGTTGCCCTACTACTTTGGTCGGCGCCTAGTAACGGTGTCTGCCGCTCCTTGGTGTTCTCCTCCTCCTTGGTGTTCTCCTCCAGGTTTCTTTGTCTGAGCTTCAACCTTCAGGCTCTCATTAAGTATTTTTTAATGTCACACTGCAGTTGGCCTACTACTTTGGTTGGGGCCTAGTAACGGTGTCTGCCGCTCCTTGGTGTTCTCCTCCTCCTTGGTGTCCTCCTCCAGGTTTCCTTGTCTGAGCTTCAACCTTCAGGCTCTCATTAAGTATTTTTTAATGTCACACTGCAGTTGGCCTACTACTTTGGTTGGGGCCTAGTAACGGTGTCTGCCGCTCCCTGGTGTTGTCCTCCACTGTATAATGCTGAGCTTCAGTCTTTAGGCTTTCGGCCTATAGTATCAGATATTAAACTGCATTTGGCCTTCAACTTTGGTTGGGCCCTACTAACGGTGTGTGCCGCTCCCTGGTGTTGTCCTCCACTGTATAAAGCTGAGCTTTAGTCTTTAGGCTTTCGGCCTATAGTATCAGATATTAAACTGCATTTGGCCTTCAACTTTGATTGGGCCCTACTAACGGTGTGTGCCGCTCCCTGGTGTTGTCCTCCACTGTATAAAGCTGAGCTTCAGTCTTTAGGCTTTCGGCCTATAGTAGCAGATATTAAACTGCATTTGGCCTTCAACTTTGGTTGGGCCCTACTAACGGTGTGTGCCGCTCCCTGGTGTTGTCCTCCACTGTATAAAGCTGAGCTTCAGTCTTTGGGCTTTCGGCCTATAGTAGAAGATATTAAACTGCATTTGGCCTACTAGTGTGGTTGGGCCCTTAAAACGGTGTCTGCTGCTCCTGGGTTTGCTCCTCCACTGAACAAAGCAATGCCGCCTGTTTAGTCCTGTTACCAATTTTGAACTGCATTTAGCCTACTTTATTCTTTGGCCCTATATCTGTGTTTCCTCCTCATCCTGCCCATTGCCCAGCCACTGCTAGATGAGTCTGCTGGTACATTGACCCAGACCACTACATTCCCCTTGCACTCTACACAGCCAGAATCTGACCCTGCTGAAAGTAAGGTTCCCCTTCCCGCATGCTATACCACCTTACACAGGGACAAAGAGGAAGGTGCAGATGAAAGTGCAGGTTCCTTCATCAGGTGGGGGGGCATACTCGTTGGCGACGTCACTGGCACAGGGCCCCTCAGAGTACGCAAAAGTGTCAATGCCGGTGGGAGGCGCCCCCGCCGTGCAAACATACCGCTGTACTTTGAGGGGCCCTGTGCCAGTGCCAATGCCAACGAGTGGGCCCCCCCTGCTTGCTCAGGATCACAGCTAGTGTTGAGCATTCCGATACCGCAAGTATCGGGTATCGGCCGATACTTGCGGGTATCGGAATTCCGATACCGAGATCCAATACTTTTGTGGTATCGGGTATCGGTATCGAAACAACATTAATGTGTAAAAGAAAGAATTAAAATAAAAAATATTGCTATACTCACCTCTCCGACGCAGCCTGCACCTTACCGAGGGAACCGGCAGCGTTCTTTGCTTAAAATGCGCGCTTTTCATTCCTTCCGTGGTGTCACGGCTTCTGATTGGCCGCGTGCCGCCCATGTGGCCGCGACGCAACCAATCATAGCAAGCCGTGACGTAATTTTAGGTCCTTCAGTATTTTAAAATTACGTTCCGGCGTTGTGATTGGTCGCGTCGCGGTCACATGGGCGACGCGACCAATCACAAGCCGTGACGTCACGGGAGGCAGGAGACGCGCGCATTTTAAAATGCGCGCGTCTCCTGCCTCCCGTGACGTCACGGCTTGTGATTGGTCGCGTCGCCCATGTGACCGCGACGCGACCAATCACAACGCCGGAACGTAATTTTAAAATCCTGAAGGACCTGAAATTACGTCACGGCTTGCTGTGATTGGTTGCGTCGCGGCCACATGGGCGACGCGACCAATCACAAGCCGTGACGTCACGGGAGGCTGGACACGCGCGCATTTTAAAATGCGCGCGTCTCCTGCCTCCCGTGACGTCACGGCTTGTGATTGGTCGCGTCGCCCATGTGACCGCGACGCGACCAATCACAACGCCGGAACGTAATTTTAAAATACTGAAGGACCTAAAATTACGTCACGGCTTGCTGTGATTGGTCGCGTCGCGGCCACATGGGCGGCGCGCGACCAATCACAAGCCGGGACTTCACGTAAGGAAGTTAAAGCGCGAATTTTAAGCAAACAACGCTGCTGGTTCCCTCGGTAAGGTGCAGGCTGCGTCGGAGAGGTGAGTATAGCAATATTTTTTATTTTAATTCTTTATTTTACACATTAATATGGTTCCCAGGGCCTGAAGGAGAGTTTCCTCTCCTTCAGACCCTGGGAACCATCAGGAATACCGTCCGATACATGAGTCCCATTGACTTGTATTGGTATCGGGTATCGGTATCGGATTAGATCCGATACTTTGCCGGTATCGGCCGATACTTTCCGATACCGATACTTTCAAGTATCGGACGGTATCGCTCAACACTAATCACAGCACTTGCAAACTTGACATACTTACCTCTCACTGCTCCACCGCCGTGATGTAGTCCACATTTCCTGGGCCCACTAAAAACTTGAACCAGCCCTACCCCCCACAACTTTAGCCAAATGACCCCCAATTTCCAATGCCTATCTATTATTATAAAGTAAATTAAGATTGACAAGCTTCAGTAACAAGAATGGATGTTTTTGCCATTAAAATGGGCACTGTAGGTGTTTTCCTGGCCTCCACTCACTGCCGACTATGCTTCCCCATTGACTTGCATTAGGTTTCATGTTTTGGTCGATCCCCGACTTTTCGCGATAATCGGCCGACTTCACTAGCCTCGACTTTTGACAAAGTCGGGTTTCGCAAAACCCGACTCGACCCCAAAAAAGTAAAAGTCGCTCAACCCTAGTAGTGATAGCCTTCCAACTACAGAAACGTTCAGTTGTCAATGCAAAAACATTACCAGTCTTGCAGCACTGTAGTCCTGTGTTACAACCCCACCATGGACAGCATCTGCAGAGTTTGTATGTTCTTCCCGTGTTTGTGAGGGTTTACTCCCAGTAATTATTTTTCTACCCACACTACAAAGACATACAGATAGTAAATTTAGATTGTGAGTCTGTCACGGAGAGACTAGGTGGGCGAGAGCTTATAACCCGGGCCCCTGCAATTTCCCTAAGACTAGGGAAATACTGACTGGCCCTCTACCTGAAGTTTACACTGATGGTGTGCATGTTCAGGCCTCGAACCTCACCCTGCCTCCTGATACAACCCTGAGCTGGAAACCTCCACCCTCCACCCAGTGAATGCAATACACCAGTACCCACAGTTAGCACAGACAAGGATAAAGGAAAATATACATCACACTGCAGTCACTCAGGAATACACTATAAAGCGCTGCGGAATATGTTGGCGCTATATAAATAAAAATTATTATTATAATTATTATTATAAATGTGCAGGGCAAAATAAACACAAATATAGGAAGGAGTAAATAAGACAAGGGAAAATACACCACCAGCAACGATACTCCAACGACCAGCTCTCCACTCCTGACCGAGATAACAAATGCGCAAGACAGAAGCTATAATCGGCGACACCCAATGATCAGGAGAACTATAAAAAGGCAATGGGCATGGCCCAGCCTCCAATCCAAGGATCAGGTAAATTAACCCTGGAACAGCTAGACAAAATCTAGCTGACACCAATGAGCAAATAGTGGTCAAAAGCGGAACTACCGCTGTCTGTCGGATGACCTGGTCTGAACAGCGTCCGACATGACAGTACCCCGCCTTCTACGAGGGACCCCAGGGCCCTCACGGCTTATAGGACCCGGCTTGTCCGGATGACGACGATGAAAAAACCTGATCAGCCGATCCTCATGAATGTCTGAGGCTGGTACCCAGGACCTCTCCTCAGGCCCATAACCACGCCAGTGTACCAAGTACTGTAAAGTGCGGAGCACTACACGAGAGTCAACCACCTTGGAGACTTCAAATTCCAGGTTACCATCCACCAAGACTGGAGATGGCATAGGCGCCACGTCCACAGAACCCACCACCCTCTTCAGAAGAGACCTGTGGAACACGTTGTGTATCTTATACACCGTAGGGAGCTGCAGTTGGTAAGCTACTGGGTTAATGACGGCGTAACCCTAAATGGACCAATAAACCGTGGACTGTTGTGAAATTGGATTCTGGGCTCCCCCGGTGGCCACTTGTGGAATTGAACTTGTGTGCATCATCCCCTCTGTTCACCTGCTCCTATCAGGATGTGGGAGTCGCTATATAACCTTGCTCCTCTGTCAGTTTCTGGCCGGTCAACAAAGTAATCAGAAGCCTTCTGTGCTTGTTCCTGCTACTAGACAACTCCCAGCTAAGTTGGACTTTTGTCCTTGTGTGTTTTTGCATTTTGTTCCTGTTCACAGCTGCTGTTTCGTTACTGTGTCTGGAAAGCTCTTGTGATCGGAAATTGCCACTCTGGTGTTATGAGTTAATGCTAGAGTCTTAAAGGAATTTCTGGATGGTGTTTTGATAGGGTTTTCTGCTGACCATGAAAGTGTCCTTTCTGTCTTCCTGCTATCTAGAAAGCGGACCTCGATTTTGCTAAACCTATTTTCATACTACGTTTGTCATTTCATCTAAAATCATCGCCAATATATGTGGGGGCCTCTGTCTGCCTTTTGGGAAAATTTCTCTAGAGGTGAGCCAGGACTGTCTTTTCCTCTGCTAGGATTAGGTAGTTCTCCGGCTGGCGCTGGGCATCTAGGGTTAAAAAACGTAGGCATGCTACCCGGCCACTTCTAGTTGTGCGGCAGGTTTAGTTCATGGTCAGTATAGTTTCCATCTTCCAAGAGCTAGTTCTCATATATGCTGGGCTATGTTCTCTCGCCATTGAGAATCATGACAGTTTGACCGGCCCAAAAAAGGGTTAAATTACTGGCTGAGAAAGGAGAGAAAAAAGAAGTCTGCTACAATTTTTTTTTTTTTTTTTCCTCTAGTTCTGAGTGTGCTCTTAATTGAATCACTTGCTAGTCTGCCTATACTGCAGCCTTCCTCTCTTTCTCTCCTTCTAATCCTTGAATGGCTCTGTGTTCACCTGTTTCAAATGGATCTTCAGAGTGTAGCTACAGGTTTGAATAATCTCGCCACAAAGGTACAAAATTTGCAAGATTTTGTTGTTCATGCACCTATGTCTGAGCCTTGCTTTATGAGGAACCTCATTTAGAGCTTCAGGCGGAAAAGGCCTTGATGTCCTTGTCTCAGGGGCAAGATGAAGCTGAAATATACTGCCAAAAATTCCGCAAATGGTCTGTGCTTACTCAGTGGAATGAGTGCGCCCTGGCGGCGATTTTCAGAGAAGGTCTCTCTGATGCCATTAAGGATGTTATGGTGGGGTTCCCTGTGCCTGCGAGTCTGAATGAGTCCATGACGATGGCTATTCAGATCGATAGGCGTCTGCGGGAGCGCAAACCTGTGCACCATTTGGCGGTGTCTACTGAGAAAACGCCAGAAAATATGCAATGTGATAGAATTCTGTCCAGAAGCGAGCGGCAGAATTTTAGACGAAAAAATGGGTTGTGCTTCTATTGTGGTGATTCAACTCATGTTATATCAGCATGCTTTAAGCGTACTAAGAAGCCTGACAAGTCTGTTTCAATTAGCACTTTACAGTCTAAGTTTATTCTATCTGTGACCCTGATTTGTTCTTTGTCATCTATTACCGCGGACGCCTATGTCGACTCTGGCGCTGCTTTGAGTCTTATGGATTGGTCCTTTGCCAAACGCTGTGGGTATGATTTGGAGCCACTGGAGGCTCCGATACCTCTGAAAGGGATTGACTCCACCCCATTGGCTAGTAATAAACCACAATACTGGACACAAGTGACTATGCGTGTTAATCCGGATCACCAGGAGGTTATTCGCTTTCTGGTGCTGTATAATCTACATGATGTTTTGGTGCTGGGATTGCCATGGCTGCAATCTCATAACCCAGTCCTCGACTGGAGAGCTATGTCTGTGTTAAGCTGGGGATGTAAAGGAACTCATGGGGACGTACCTTTGGTTTCCATTTCATCATCTATTCCCTCTGAGATTCCTGAATTCTTGTCTGACTTTCGTGACGTTTTTGAAGAACCCAAGGTTGGTTCACTACCTCCGCACCGGGAGTGCGATTGTGCCATAGACTTGATTCCGGGTAGTAAATACCCTAAGGGTCGTTTATTTAATCTGTCTGTGCCTGAACACGCTGCTATGCGAGAATATATAAAGGAGTCCTTGGAAAAGGGACATATTCGTCCTTCGTCATCTCCCTTAGGAGCCGGTTTTTTCTTTGTGTCTAAGAAAGACGGCTCTTTGAGGCCGTGTATTGATTATCGACTTTTGAATAAAATCACGGTTAAATATCAATATCCGTTACCACTGCTTACTGATTTGTTTGCTCGTATAAAGGGGGCCAAGTGGTTCTCTAAGATTGATCTCCGTGGGGCGTATAATTTGGTGCGAATCAAGCAGGGGGATGAGTGGAAAACCGCATTTAATACGCCCGAGGGCCATTTTGAGTATTTGGTGATGCCTTTTGGTCTTTCAAATGCCCCTTCAGTCTTCCAGTCCTTTATGCATGACATTTTCCGCGATTATTTGGATAAATTTATGATTGTTTATCTGGATGATATTCTGATTTTTTCGGATGACTGGGACTCTCATGTCCAGCAGGTCAGGAGGGTTTTTCAGGTTTTGCGGTCTAATTCCTTGTGTGTGAAGGGTTCTAAGTGTGTTTTTGGGGTTCAAAAGATTTCTTTCTTGGGATACATTTTTTCCCCCTCTTCCATCGAGATGGATCCTGTCAAGGTTCAGGCTATTGGTGATTGGACGCAACCCTCTTCTCTTAAGAGTCTTCAGAAATTTTTGGGCTTTGCTAACTTTTATCGTCGATTTATTGCTGGTTTTTCTGATGTTGTAAAACCATTGACTGATTTGACTAAGAAGGGTGCTGATGTTGCTGATTGGTCCCCTGATGCTGTGGAGGCCTTTCGGGAGCTCAAGCGCCGCTTTTCTTCCGCCCCAGTGTTGCGTCAGCCTGATGTTGCTCTTCCTTTTCAGGTTGAGGTCGACGCTTCTGAAATCGGAGCTGGGGCGGTGTTGTCGCAGAGAAGTTCCGACTGCTCCGTGATGAGACCTTGTGCTTTTTTTTCCCGTAAATTTTTGCCCGCCGAGCGGAATTATGATATTGGGAATCGGGAGCTTTTGGCCATGAAGTGGGCTTTTGAGGAGTGGCGTCACTGGCTTGAGGGGGCCAGACATCAGGTGGTGGTATTGACTGACCACAAAAATTTAATTCACCTTGAGTCTGCCAGGCGCCTGAATCCTAGACAGGCGCGCTGGTCGTTGTTTTTCTCTCGGTTTAATTTTGTGGTGTCGTACCTACCGGGTTCTAAGAATGTTAAGGCGGATGCCCTTTCTAGGAGTTTTGAGCCTGACTCCCCTGGTAATTCTGAGCCCACAGGTATCCTTAAAGATGGAGTGATATTGTCTGCCGTTTCTCCAGACCTGCGGCGGGCCTTGCAGGAGTTTCAGGCGGATAGACCTGATCGTTGCCCACCTGGTAGACTGTTTGTTCCTGATGATTGGACCAGTAGAGTCATCTCTGAGGTTCATTCTTCTGCATTGGCAGGTCATCCTGGAATCTTTGGTACCAGGGATTTGGTGGCAAGGTCCTTCTGGTGGCCTTCCCTGTCACGAGATGTGCGAGGCTTTGTGCAGTCTTGTGACGTTTGTGCTCGGGCCAAGCCTTGTTGTTCTCGGGCTAGTGGATTGTTGTTGCGCTTGCCTATCCCGAAGAGGCCTTGGACGCACATCTCGATGGATTTTATTTCGGATCTGCCTGTTTCTCAGAAGATGTCTGTCATCTGGGTGGTGTGTGACCGTTTCTCTAAGATGGTCCATCTGGTTCCCTTGCCTAAGTTGCCTTCTTCTTCCGAGTTGGTTCCTCTGTTTTTTCAAAATGTTGTTCGTTTGCATGGTATTCCTGAGAATATCGTTTCTGACAGAGGGACCCAATTCGTGTCTAGATTTTGGCGGGCATTCTGTGCTAGGATGGGCATAGATTTGTCTTTTTCGTCTGCTTTCCATCCTCAGACTAATGGCCAGACCGAGCGGACGAATCAGACCTTGGAGACATATTTGAGGTGTTTTGTGTCTGCGGATCAGGATGATTGGGTTGCTTTTTTGCCTTTGGCGGAGTTCGCCCTCAATAATCGGGCCAGCTCTGCCACCTTGGTGTCCCCGTTTTTCTGTAATTTGGGGTTTCATCCTCGATTTTCCTCCGGTCAAGTGGAATCTTCGGATTGTCCTGGAGTGGATGCTGTGGTGGAGAGGTTGCATCAGATTTGGGGGCAGGTGGTGGACAATTTGAAGTTGTCCCAGGAGAAGACTCAGCTTTTTGCCAACCGCCGTCGTCGTGTTGGTCCTCGGCTTTGTGTTGGGGACTTGGTGTGGTTGTCTTCTCGTTTTGTCCCTATGAGGGTTTCTTCTCCTAAGTTTAAGCCTCGGTTCATCGGCCCGTACAAGATATTGGAGATTCTTAACCCTGTGTCCTTCCGTTTGGACCTCCCTGCATCCTTTTCGATTCATAATGTTTTTCATCGGTCATTGTTGCGCAGGTATGAGGTACCGGTTGTGCCTTCCGTTGAGCCTCCTGCTCCGGTGTTGGTTGAGGGTGAGTTGGAGTACGTTGTGGAAAAGATCTTAGACTCTCGTGTTTCCAGACGGAGACTCCAGTATCTGGTCAAATGGAAGGGATACGGTCAGGAGGATAATTCTTGGGTCACTGCCTCTGATGTTCATGCCTCCGATCTTGTCCGTGCCTTTCATAGGGCTCATCCTGATCGCCCTGGTGGTTCTGGTGAGGGTTCGGTGCCCCCTCCTTGAGGGGGGGGTACTGTTGTGAAATTGGATTCTGGGCTCCCCCGGTGGCCACTTGTGGAATTGAACTTGTGTGCATCATCCCCTCTGTTCACCTGCTCCTATCAGGATGTGGGAGTCGCTATATAACCTTGCTCCTCTGTCAGTTTCTGGCCGGTCAACAAAGTAATCAGAAGCCTTCTGTGCTTGTTCCTGCTACTAGACAACTCCCAGCTAAGTTGGACTTTTGTCCTTGTGTGTTTTTGCATTTTGTTCCTGTTCACAGCTGCTGTTTCGTTACTGTGTCTGGAAAGCTCTTGTGATCGGAAATTGCCACTCTGGTGTTATGAGTTAATGCTAGAGTCTTAAAGGAATTTCTGGATGGTGTTTTGATAGGGTTTTCTGCTGACCATGAAAGTGTCCTTTCTGTCTTCCTGCTATCTAGAAAGCGGACCTCGATTTTGCTAAACCTATTTTCATACTACGTTTGTCATTTCATCTAAAATCACCGCCAATATATGTGGGGGCCTCTGTCTGCCTTTTGGGAAAATTTCTCTAGAGGTGAGCCAGGACTGTCTTTTCCTCTGCTAGGATTAGGTAGTTCTCCGGCTGGCGCTGGGCATCTAGGGTTAAAAAACGTAGGCATGCTACCCGGCCACTTCTAGTTGTGCGGCAGGTTTAGTTCATGGTCAGTATAGTTTCCATCTTCCAAGAGCTAGTTCTCATATATGCTGGGCTATGTTCTCTCGCCATTGAGAATCATGACAGTGGACCCAATTTAAGGGACGGAATTTTGAGTCTTATGTTTTTGTGGATAACCACACCCAGTCATCCACACTCAGGTCCGGACCTGGCACACGCCTACTGTCAGCCACACGTTTGTACCTAGCACCCACACTCAACAGGCGCTGTTTAACTCTCCTCCAGACTGACGACAATTGTGCTCCTAAGCGGTCCTCCTCCGGAACGCCGGAAGAACCCCTTTGACTCAAAGTACAAAATTGAGGATGTAGCCCGTAAACACAAAAAAAACGGAGACTCCCCAGATGACTCCTGGCGATGATTATTGATGGCAAACTCAGCCAAAGGAAGAAAGGTAGACCACTCCTCCTGATTATCAGAGACAAAGCAGCGTAAGTACTGTTCCAAATTTTGGTTCATACGCTCAGTCTGACCATTTGACTGAGGATGAAACGCCGAAGAATGAGACAACTTGATCCCCAGCCGTGAGCAAAATGCTTTCCAAAATTTTGCCACAAACTGAGACCCCCTATCAGACACGATGTCAGATGGAACCCCATGAAGTCTGACCACCTCCTGCACAAATACCTGCGCCAGAGTCTTAGCGTTAGGCAATGAAGGCAAAGACACAAAGTGCGACATTTTTGAGAACCGATCAACAATCACCAAGATGACCGTGTTCCCAGCTGATGAGGGCAAATCAGTGATGAAATCCATGGAGATTTCCGTCCATGGCTTACTAGGTACCTCAAGAGGAAGTAGTGTGCAAAACAGGACGGGAGCGAGGCGTCTTAGCCCTAGCGCACGTGGTACAAGCTGACACGTATGAGACCACGTCCTGTCGGATCTTGGGCCACCAAAACCGACGTGACACCAACTCCAAGGTACCTCTAACCCCTGTGTGGCCAGCCAGGACAGCATCACGATGCTCCGCCAAAACCTTTAAGCGGAGATGAAGCGGTACAAAAGATTTGTTGATAGGTAGCTCAGATGGTACCTCCTCCTGAGCCTCGGCAATCTCAGCCTCCACCTCGGTAGTAAGAGCCGAAACCACAACACCCTTTTGGAGGATGGGTACTGGATCCTCCCGAGGTTCTCCCCCCGGAAAACACCTGGACAGAGCATCTGCCTTAGTGTTTTTAGACCCCGGTCTGTAGGTGACAACAAAATTGAACCGCGTGAAAAACAATGCCCAGCGAGCCTGCCTGGGAGACAGACACTTGGCAGACTCCAAATAAAGCAAATTCTTATGGTCGGTAACAACAGTGACCTGATGAATCGACCCCTCCAAGAAGTGTCGCCATTCCTCAAAGGCTAATTTGATTGCCAACAACTCTCTGTTGCCGATATCGTAGTTACGTTCGGCGGGCGACAATTTCTTGGAAAAATAGGCGCACGGACACAAACCGCTCAAGGATGAGCCTTGTGACAGCACCGCCCCCACACCAACCTCAGATGCATCGACTTCCACCACAAAAGGTTTCGATACATCTGGCTGCACCAGAATGGGGGCCGAAACAAACCTGTTTTTAAGAGATTCGAATGCACACACAGCAGCCTCAGGCCAAACGGAGAAATTGGTACCCTTTTTAGTCATGTCAGTTAGCGGTTTAGCAATGGTGGAAAAATCCTTGATAAATTTCCTATAGTAGTTAGAAAACCCAAGGAACCGCTGAAGTGCTTTCAGGTTATCAGGCCGTTCCCAATGCAACACCGCTTGCACCTTAGCGGCGTCCATTTTAAAACCAGAGGCAGACACGATATAGCCCAAGAAAGGCAACTCCGGTACCGAAAACACACATTTCTCCAGTTTTGCATACAGCTTATTCTCTCTGAGAAGCTGTAACACCTGCCTGACATGATCTAAATGAGTGTCACGGTCGCAAGAATATATGAGGATGTCATCAAGGTACACAATAACGAATTTCCCCAAAACATGCGAGAACACATCATTTATGAAATGCTGAAACACTGCAGGTGCGTTTGTCAACCCAAATGGCATCACCAAATTTTCAAAATGACCCTCAGGGGTATTAAAAGCCGTCTTGCACTCATCACCTTGACGGACTCTTATGAGGTTGTACGCCTCCCTGAGGTCAAGCTTGGTAAACGACTTAGCACCTGCCACCTGGTTGAACAAATCCGGTATCAATGGTATAGGGTATGGATCACGAACCGTAATCTGGTTTAACTCCCGGAAACCCAGACACGGCCGTAGTCCACCATCTTTCTTCTTAACGAAGAAGAACCCTGCTGCCACCGGAGAGGATGAAGGCCTGATGTGCCCTTTGCTCAAACTTTCAGCAATGTAATCCTTTAGCGCTTGTCTCTCCGGACCGGAGATGTTAAACATCCTTGCTTTCGGCAATTTAGCCCCTGGTTTAAACCTGATAGTACAGTCATAGGGACGATGTGGTGGCAACTCTGAACAACCCTTCTCAGAGAACACATTCACAAAATCCAGAAGTGACTCAGGGACACTTGAAGTCACAGCAGCAACACATGTGGCCAAGCAATTCTCCTGGCAGAAATCACTCCACTGAATTATGTCCTGAGTTTTCCAGTCTATCACTGGGTTGTGTGTAGACAACTATGGAAAACCCAGAACCAATGGTGCCGGAAGACTCTTGAGCACCTTAAATGTAACCTGCTCAGAATGAAGAACCCCAATGTGGAGTTTAATCTCAGACACAAACTCAGTAATCTCCCCCTGTGGGAGAGGAGCAGAATTGATAGCGACCATGCGGATAGGATGAGGCAGTTTTTCGATCCTAAAACCAGCAGTGCGCGCAAACTCCTCATCAATGAGATTTGTGGCAGAACCACTATCCACAAAAACAGTGATTGGCAGCTCTCTGCCAGCAACAACAACCTTGGCAGGGAGCATGCACTGAGATACCATCATGGAGGACATACACAAGCTCAGATTGGACTCCTCCACACCCTCTGAGTTTAGAAGTCTTTACGCCGTTGCATTTTTCTTTGACAGCAGAGGACAGATATTAATAAAATGACCAGTTTTACCGCAGAAAAAGCAGGCTCCCTGCCTCCCATGTACAGAAGCCTGATGCTTAACATGTGATACCCCTGCGATTTGCATAGGTTCCGTGGGCTCACCTGCAGCAACCTCACGTAAACCCAAACCTCCTCCCACAGATGACGTCACATGCTCTCCCAGACGCAAACGGCGATCAATACGGATAACAAGACTCATAGCGGAATCTAGTGAAGTAGGAGTCTCGTACATCAGGAGGGCTTTTTTAACCCTGTCAGAAACTCCATGAATAAAATGACTCCGCAGCGGGGAATCATTCCACTGAGTGTCGACCGCCCATCGGCGGAATTCAGAACAGTAATCCTCTGCTACTCGCTCCCCCTGGCAAATAGTACGTATCTTAGATTCTGCTAGAGCCATTCTGTCAGGCTCGTCGTAGATGTTTTCAAGTGCAGAAAAAAAACTCTCCACAGAGTCAAATGCAGTAGAATCAGATGGCAAAGAAAACGCCCATGCTTGGGGATCCCCGCTTAATAATGACAACACCAGGCCCACATGCTGAGCCTCATTACCGGAGGTAGTCGGACGCATCCGAAAATATAGTTTGCAAGCCTCACGAAAAGTAACAAATTTACTGCATTCCCCAGCAAATTTTTCAGGCAACGGATACTTAGGTTCAGCAACTTTATCTGTAACAATGGCTTGCACATTAGATACTGCTAATCCCTGTTGCTGCACTGCCCCCCTCAACTCAGTGACCTGTAGGAACAGCGCCCTCAACTGGCGGTTTATGGAAATCATGGGATCCATGGAAATAATGTTGGCCAATTATAATGTCACGGAGAGACTAGGTGGGCGAGAGCTTATAACCCGGGCCCCTGCAATTTCCCTAAGACTAGGGAAATACTGACTGGCCCTCTACCTGAAGTTTACACTGATGGTGTGCATGTTCAGGCCTCGAACCTCACCCTGCCTCCTGATACAACCCTGAGCTGGAAACCTCTGCCCTCCACCCAGTGAATGCAATACACCAGTACCCACAGTTAGCACAGACAAGGATAAAGGAAAATATACATCACGCTGCAGTCACTCAGAGATACACTATAAATGTGCAGGGCAAAATAAACACAAATATAGGAAGGAGTAAATAAGACAAGGGAAAATACACCACCAGCAACGATACTCCAACGACCAGCTCTCCACTCGAGACCGAGATAACAAATGCGCAAGACAGAAGCTATAATCGGCGACACCCAATGATCAGGAGAACTATAAAAAGGCAATGGGCATGGCCCAGCCTCCAATCCGAGGATCAGGTAAATTAACCCCGGAACAGCTAGACAAAATCTAGCTGACGCCAATGAGCAAATAGTGGTCAAAAGCGGAACTACCGCTGTCTGTCGGATGACCTGGTCTGAACAGCGTCCGACATGACAGAGTCCCAATGATGACAGTGCCAGGAATGTCAGTAAAGCCAATGTTGAATTATTGGCGCTATATACGTGATAAAACTCTCCAAACAATTGAAAGTGATGCTCAGCCACACTCAGGTGCCACACAGATCAATTTCCTAGATTACTATTGTCAGAAAAATGTAAGGATAGTAACACAGGTAGTTGATTCAAAGACAGTGGAGGACTGCTGGTATCAGAGGCCTACTGCTACAGGCAATACACATGAAGGAGACCCAACGCGGAATCACACATTTACAAAAATTTATTTGCACACACCAGCAAAGTGACATCAATTTCACCACAGTAGAAATAGTCTAATAGGGACTAACAGGTCTTCCATACCTCCCAAGTTTTGAAGATGGGAAAGAGGGACAAAGTTAGCGGCGCACAACGCGCGCCGCGGCAAATTTTAGGCCACGCCTCTGACCACACCCATTCATAATTAGTCACACCCATATCCACGTCCCAACCACACCCATTTAGCGCTGCTGATCACACTGTTTCATATACAATAATTATAAACAAAAAAATATGGCCACACAGTGCTCCATACTGTATAATGACCGCACATGATGCTCCATACTGTATAATGGCCACACATGATGCTCCATACTGTATAATGACCGCACATGATGCTCCATACTGTATAATTGCCCCACATGATGCTCCATACTGTATAATGGCCACACGTGATGCTCCATACTGTATAATGGCCGCACATGATGCTCCATACTGTATAATGGCCACACGTGATGCTCCATACTGTATAATGACCGCACGTGATGCTCCATACTGTATAATGACCGCACGTGATGCTCCATACTGTATAATGACCGCACATGATGCTCCATACTATATAATGACCGCACATGATGCTCCATACTGTATAATGACCGCACATGATGCTCCATACTGTATAATGACCTCACATGATGCTCCATACTGTATATTGGCCGCACATGATACTTCGTACCGCATAATGGCCACACATAGCTACTCCTACACACGCGGCTGCGCTCCGTACACTTTGCACACACGGCTCCGCTCCGTACACACGTGCTCCGCTCCATACACCTCGTACACACGCGGCTCTGCTCCATACACCTCGTACACACGCGGCTCTGCTCTGTACACCTCGTACACACGGCTCCGCTTTGTACACCTCGTACACACACGGCTCCGCTCCATACACCTTGTACACACACGGCTCCGCTTCATACACACACGGCTCCGCTCCATACACCTCGTACACACACGGCTCCGCTCCGTACACCTCGTACACACACGGCTCTGCTTCGTACACCTCGTACACACACGGCTCCACTCCATACACCTCGTACATACACGGCTTTGCTCCATACACCTCGTACACACACGGCTTCGCTCCATACACCTCGTACACACACGGCTTTGCTCCATACACCTTGTACACACGGCTCAGCTACATCCACACTGTACACCTCCTGACCCCACACAAGGCAGCTTACCTCATCCAGCAGCACCATCGCAAGTTGGCACGGAGGTCCCGATCATGTGACCCCTGACTCCTCCCCCCTGTGACCTCATCACAGGTCCTCCTCTCCTGTGAGCAGGGAGCAGCCAATATGTTGTGTGCTGTGCTCAGGCAGCTCTGCGGGTGCAGCGATGAGGCTGACCGGCTGATATTGCACGCACACCTCCCAACCACTGCGGGACAACTAATGTCCCGCCCGGGATCGCGAGGCTGACTGTCAAAATCGGGACAGTCCCGCTGGATCCGGGATGGTTGGGAGGTATGGGTCTTCCACTACATCCAACGCAGCAGATGGACACCCATCTAAGAGTGTTCACATTTCCAAAAATTTGTGTCAGACCCTAACAAAGTGGCATCAATTATACCACAGTAGAAATAGTATAATAGGGACCAACAGGTCTTCCACTACACCCAACCCAGCAGATAGACATCCAAGCAGGACTGTTCACATTTCCACAAATTAATGTTAACATCTCCAGCAGCAGCAGCAACAGCAGGCACATAAGCCCCACTAAAGATATCAGAGACTGCGATTACGCAAGAACAATGCAGCAAACTAAAAACTACAACATTCAGTACCAGAAGTTGTCAGTTGTCTTTGGATAGGACGTCACATTAGTGGTTCACTAGTGCTCTCAGAAACATTAACACCTACCCCACATGCACCTCGAACACCAAGCCTAATCCCCCTTCATCCGCGACCTCGCTTTTTCCCAGTTGCTCAGACAGTGTGCTAGGAGCACACTATTGTCAACTAAAAATAGATTTTTTACTCTGCACAACCTCTGCACACAGCTGAATTTCAGCAACACAAAATTAGAAGGTAAATATGATGTAATTAATCATGATAATCACAGCAGAAAGAATAGTTTCAGTGTCGATGAGGCCTGTATGAAAAAGAAGATCTGCTCCAAAAAATGAAATTTTAAAGTGAGATGTCCCCTACTGTATTTTATTAGTAACAGATTTTTTTTTGTTTTTTGTACACTCACTCATCACTAATAGTTACCTCTTTTATTATGTATAATGTCATCACTTATTGTGTACCATCCTCTCTAGTTATATATGGTGCCTATTACACCGTGTCCCAAACTGTTATGCAAATTGGATTTAAGTGTCATTAAGATTTAATTGTTTGGTTTTTTTTCCAAATAAACTCATGGATGGTAGTGTGCCTCAGGGCTCAATGGATCACTGAAATCAATCTTAAACACATGTGATAATTAGTTTTCCAGGTGATTCTAATTAAAGGAAACCTACTTAAAAATGATGTTCCACATTATTAAGCAGGTCACAGTTTTCAAGTAACATGGGAAAGAAAAATGATCTCTCTGCTGCCGAAAAGCATCAAATAGTGCAATGCCTTGGTCAAGGGATGAAAACATTAGATATTTCCCAAAAACTTAAGCGTGATCATTGTACTGTTAAGAGATTTGTGGCTGAATCTGAGCACAGATGTGTTCGTGCTGATAAAGGCATAATGATGAAGGTTTCTGCCAGGCAAGTTCATTGGATTAAGAGAGCAGCTGCTAAAAAGCCATTACAAACCAGCAAACAGATATTTGAAGCTGCTGGTGCCTCTGGAGTCCCTCGAACCTCAAGGTGTAGGATCCTTCAAAGGCTTGCTTTGGTTCATAAACCTACTATTTTGCTACCCCTAAACAGTGTTCACAATCAGAAACGGTTGCAGTGGGCCTAGAAATACAGTACAGACCAAAAGTTTGGACACACCTTCTCATTTAAAGATTTTTCTCTATTTTCATGACTATGAAAATTGTACATTCACACTGAAGGCATCAAAACTATGAATTAACACATGTGGAATTATATACTTAACAAAAAAGTGTGAAACAACTGAAAATATGTCTAATGCTCTAGGTTCCTCAAAGTAGCCACCTTTTGCTTTGATGACTGCTTTGCACACTCTTGGCATTCTCTTGATGAGCTTCAAGAGGTAGTCACCAGGAATGGTCTTCCAACAATCTTGAAGGAGATCCCAGAGATGCTTAGCACTTGTTGGCCCTTTTGCCTTCACTCTGCGGTTTAGCTCACCCCAAACCATCTCGATTGGGTTCAGGTCTGGTGACTGTTGAGGCCAGGTCATCTGGCGTAGCACCCCATCACTCTCCTTCTTGGTCAAATAGCCCTTACACAGCCTGGAGGTGTGTTTGGGGTCATTGTCCTGTTGAAAAATAAATGATGGTCCAACTAAACGCAAACCGGATGGAATAGCATGCCGCTGCAAGATGCTGTGGTACCATGCTTATTCAGTATGCCTTCAATTTTGAATAAATCCCCAACAGTGTCACCAGCAAAGCACCCTGTTGTGAAATTGGATTTTGGGCTCCCCCGGTGGCCACTGGTGGAATTGAACTGGTGTGCATCATCCTCTCTGTTCACCTGTTTCCATCAGGATGTGGGAGTCGCTATTTAGCCTTGCTCCTCTGTCACTTCCATGCCGGTCAACATTGTAATCAGAAGCCTTTCTGTGCATGTTCCTGCTGCTAGACAACTCCCAGCTAAGTTGGACTTTAGTCCTTGTTTGTTTTTGCATTTTGTTCCAGTTCACAGCTGTAGTTTCGTTTCTGTGTCTGGAAAGCTCTTGTGATCTGAAATTGCCACTCTGATGTTATGAGTTAATACTAGAGTCTTAAAGTAATTTCAGGATGGTGTTTTGATAGGGTTTTCAGCTGACCATGAAAGTGCCCTTTCTGTCTTCCTGCTATCTAGTAAGCGGACCTCAATTTTGCTAAACCTATTTTCATACTACGTTTGTCATTTCATCTAAAATCACCGCCAATATTTGTGGGGGCCTCTGTCTGCCTTTCGGGGAAATTTCTCTAGAGGTGAGCCAGGACTATATTTTCCTCTGCCAGGATTAGTTAGTCCTCCGGCCGGCGCTGGGCGTCTAGGGATAAAACGCAGGCTACGCTACCCGGCTACTGTTAGTTGTGCGGCAGGTTTAGTTCATGGTCAGTTTAGTTTCCATCCTTCCAAGAGCTAGTTCTTATGTTTGCTGGGCTATGTTCTCTTGCCATTGAGAACCATAACAGTTTGACCGGCCACAAAGGGTTAAATTAATTGACAGAGAAAGGAGAGAAAAGAGAAGTCTGCTGAAGATTTTTTTTTTTTTTTTTTTTTTTTCCTTCAGTTCTGAGTGTGCTTGTAATTGAATCTCTTGCAAGTCTGCCTATATTGCAGCCTTTCTCTCTCTCTCTCCTTCTAATCCTGGAATGGCTCTGTGTTCACCTGTTTAAAATGGATATTCAGAGTTTAGCTGCAGGTTTGAATAATCTCACCACGAAAGTTCAAAATTTACAAGATTTTGTTGTTCAGGTTCCTATATCTGAACCTAGAATTCCTTTGCCTGAATTTTTCTCGGGGAATAGATCTTGCTTTCAAAATTTCAAAAATAATTGCAAGTTGTTTTTGTCCCTGAAATCTCGCTCTGCTGGAGATCCTGCTCAGCAGGTCAGGATTGTGATTTCCTTGCTCCGGGGCGACCCTCAGGATTGGGCTTTTGCATTGGCTCCAGGGGATCCTGCGTTGCTCAATGTGGATGCGTTTTTTCTGGCCTTGGGGTTGCTTTATGAGGAACCTCAGTTAGAACTTCAGGCGGAAAAGGCCTTGATGTCCCTATCTCAGGGGCAAGACGAAGCTGAAATATACTGCCAGAAATTCCGTAAATGGGCTGTGCTTACTCAGTGGAATGAGTGCGCCCTGGCGGCGAATTTCAGAGAGGGTCTCTCTGATGCCATTAAGGATGTTATGGTGGGGTTCCCTGTGCCTGCGGGTCTGAATGAGTCCATGACAATGGCTATCCAGATCGATAGGCGTCTGCGGGAGCGCAAACCTGTGCACCATTTGGCGGTGTCTACTGAGAAAACGCCAGAGAATATTCAATGTGATAGAATTCTGTCCAGAAGTGAACGGCAGAATTTTAGACGAAAAAATGGGTTGTGCTTCTATTGCGGTGATTCAACTCATGTTATTTCAGCATGCTCTAAGCGTACTAAGAAGCTTGATAAGTCTGTTTCAATTGGCACTTTACAGTCTAAGTTTATTCTATCTGTGACCCTGATTTGTTCTTTATCATCTATTACCGCGGATGCCTATGTCGACTCTGGCGCCGCTTTGAGTCTTATGGATTGGTCCTTTGCCAAACGCTGTGGGTATGATTTGGAGCCTCTTGAAACTCCTATACCCCTGAAGGGGATTGACTCCACCCCATTGGCTAGCAATAAACCACAATACTGGACACAAGTAACTATGCGGATTAATCCGGATCACCAGGAGATTATTCGCTTTCTTGTGCTGTATAACCTACATGATGTGTTGGTGCTTGGATTGCCATGGCTGCAATCTCATAACCCAGTCCTTGACTGGAAAGCTATGTCTGTGTTAAGCTGGGGATGTAAGGGGACGCATGGGGACGTACCTGTGGTTTCCATTTCATCATCTATTCCCTCTGAGATTCCTGAATTCTTGACTGAATATCGTGACGTTTTTGAAGAACCTAAGCTTGGTTCATTACCTCCGCACCGGGAGTGCGATTGTGCCATAGATTTGATTCCGGGTAGTAAATACCCTAAGGGTCGTTTATTTAATCTGTCTGTGCCTGAACATGCTGCTATGCGAGAATATATAAAGGAGTCCTTGGAAAAGGGACATATTCGTCCTTCGTCATCTCCCTTAGGAGCCGGTTTTTTCTTTGTGGCTAAGAAAGATGGCTCTTTGAGGCCGTGCATTGATTATCGGCTTTTGAATAAAATCACGGTTAAATACCAATATCCGTTGCCACTGCTGACTGATTTGTTTGCTCGCATAAAGGGGGCCAAGTGGTTCTCTAAGATAGATCTCCGTGGGGCGTATAATTTGGTGCGAATTAAGCAGGGGGATGAGTGGAAAACCGCATTTAATACGCCCGAGGGCCACTTTGAGTATTTGGTGATGCCTTTTGGTCTTTCAAATGCCCCTTCAGTCTTTCAGTCCTTTATGCATGACATTTTCCGTGATTATTTGGATAAATTTATGATTGTGTATCTGGATGATATTTTGATTTTTTCGGATGACTGGGACTCTCATGTCCAGCAGGTCAGGAGGGTTTTTCAGGTTTTGCGGTCTAATTCCTTGTGTGTGAAGGGTTCTAAGTGCGTTTTTGGGGTTCAAAAGATTTCCTTTTTGGGATATATTTTTTCCCCCTCTTCCATCGAGATGGATCCTGTCAAGGTTCAGGCTATTTGTGATTGGACGCAACCCTCTTCTCTTAAGAGTCTTCAGAAATTTTTGGGCTTTGCTAACTTTTATCGTCGATTTATTGCTGGTTTTTCTGATGTTGTTAAACCATTGACTGATTTGACTAAGAAGGGTGCTGATGTTGCTGATTGGTCCCCTGCTGCTGTGGAGGCCTTTCGGGAGCTTAAGCGCCGCTTTTCTTCCGCCCCTGTGTTGCGTCAGCCTGATGTTGCTCTTCCTTTTCAGGTTGAGGTCGACGCTTCTGAAATCGGAGCTGGGGCGGTTTTGTCGCAGAGAAGTTCCGATTGCTCCGTGATGAGACCTTGTGCTTTTTTCTCGCGTAAATTTTCGCCCGCCGAGCGGAATTATGATGTTGGGAATCGGGAGCTTTTGGCCATGAAGTGGGCTTTTGAGGAGTGGCGTCATTGGCTTGAGGGGGCTAGACATCAGGTGGTGGTATTGACTGACCACAAAAATCTAATTTATCTTGAGTCCGCCAGACGCCTGAATCCTAGACAGGCGCGCTGGTCGTTGTTTTTCTCTCGGTTTAATTTTGTGGTGTCCTACCTGCCGGGTTCTAAGAATGTTAAGGCGGATGCCCTTTCTAGGAGTTTTGAGCCTGACTCCCCTGGTAATTCTGAACCTACAGGTATCCTTAAGGATGGAGTGATATTGTCTGCCGTTTCTCCAGACCTGCGGCGGGCCTTGCAGGAGTTTCAGGCGGATAGACCTGATCGTTGCCCACCTGGTAGACTGTTTGTTCCTGATGATTGGACCAGTAAAGTCATTTCTGAGGTTCATTCTTCTGCGTTGGCAGGTCATCCTGGAATCTTTGGTACCAGGGATTTGGTGGCAAGGTCCTTCTGGTGGCCTTCCCTGTCTCGAGATGTGCGAGGCTTCGTGCAGTCTTGTGACGTTTGTGCTCGGGCCAAGCCTTGTTGTTCTCGGGCTAGTGGATTGTTGTTGCCCTTGCCTATACCGAAGAGGCCCTGGACGCACATCTCGATGGATTTTATTTCGGATCTTCCTGTTTCTCAGAAGATGTCTGTCATCTGGGTGGTGTGTGACCGTTTCTCTAAGATGGTCCATTTGGTTCCCCTGCCTAAGTTGCCTTCTTCTTCCGAGTTGGTTCCTCTGTTTTTTCAAAATGTGGTCCGTTTGCATGGTATTCCGGAGAATATCGTTTCTGACAGAGGAACCCAATTCGTGTCTAGATTTTGGCGAGCATTCTGTGCTAGGATGGGCATAGATTTGTCTTTCTCGTCTGCTTTCCATCCTCAGACTAATGGCCAGACCGAGCGGACGAATCAGACCTTGGAGACATATTTGAGGTGTTTTGTGTCTGCAGATCAGGATGATTGGGTTGCTTTTTTGCCTTTAGCGGAGTTTGCCCTCAATAATCGGGCCAGCTCTGCCACCTTGGTGTCTCCCTTTTTCTGTAATTCGGGGTTTCATCCTCGATTTTCTTCTGGTCAGGTGGAATCTTCGGATTGTCCTGGAGTGGATGCTGTGGTGGAGAGGTTGCATCAGATTTGGGGGCAGGTAGTGGACAATTTGAAGTTGTCCCAGGAGAAGACTCAGCTTTTTGCCAACCGCCGGCGTCGGGTGGGTCCTCGGCTTTGTGTTGGGGACTTGGTGTGGTTGTCTTCTCGTTTTGTCCCTATGAGGGTTTCTTCTCCTAAGTTTAAGCCTCGGTTCATCGGCCCGTACAAGATATTGGAGATTCTTAACCCTGTGTCCTTCCGTTTGGACCTCCCTGCATCTTTTTCTATTCATAATGTTTTTCATCGGTCATTATTGCGCAGGTATGAGGTACCGGTTGTGCCTTCTGTTGAGCCTCCTGCTCCGGTGTTGGTTGAGGGCGAGTTGGAGTACGTTGTGGAAAAAATCTTGGACTCCCGTGTTTCCAGACGGAAACTCCAGTATCTGGTCAAATGGAAGGGATACGGTCAGGAGGATAATTCTTGGGTGACTGCCTCTGATGTTCATGCCTCCGATTTGGTCCGTGCCTTTCATAGGGCTCATCCTGATCGCCCTGGTGGTTCTGGTGAGGGTTCGGTGCCCCCTCCTTGAGGGGGGGGTACTGTTGTGAAATTGGATTTTGGGCTCCCCCGGTGGCCACTGGTGGAATTGAACTGGTGTGCATCATCCTCTCTGTTCACCTGTTTCCATCAGGATGTGGGAGTCGCTATTTAGCCTTGCTCCTCTGTCACTTCCATGCCGGTCAACATTGTAATCAGAAGCCTTTCTGTGCATGTTCCTGCTGCTAGACAACTCCCAGCTAAGTTGAACTTTAGTCCTTGTTTGTTTTTGCATTTTGTTCCAGTTCACAGCTGTAGTTTCGTTTCTGTGTCTGGAAAGCTCTTGTGATCTGAAATTGCCACTCTGATGTTATGAGTTAATACTAGAGTCTTAAAGTAATTTCAGGATGGTGTTTTGATAGGGTTTTCAGCTGACCATGAAAGTGCCCTTTCTGTCTTCCTGCTATCTAGTAAGCGGACCTCAATTTTGCTAAACCTATTTTCATACTACGTTTGTCATTTCATCTAAAATCACCGCCAATATTTGTGGGGGCCTCTGTCTGCCTTTCGGGGAAATTTCTCTAGAGGTGAGCCAGGACTATATTTTCCTCTGCCAGGATTAGTTAGTCCTCCGGCCGGCGCTGGGCGTCTAGGGATAAAACGCAGGCTACGCTACCCGGCTACTGTTAGTTGTGCGGCAGGTTTAGTTCATGGTCAGTTTAGTTTCCATCCTTCCAAGAGCTAGTTCTTATGTTTGCTGGGCTATGTTCTCTGTTGTGAATTTGGATTCTGGGCTCCCCCGGTGGCCGCTTGTGGAATTGGACTTGTCATCCTCTTTCCTGTTTCACCTGATTCCATCAGTAGTGGGTGTCGCTATTTAAGCTCATTTCTCTGGTGGTTTCTTGCCGGTCAACAATGTTATCTGATGCCTCTCAGTGCTTGTTCCTGCTTCTAGACTACTACTAGATAAGTTGGACTTTTGTCCATGTTTTGTTTTGCCTATTTGTTCCAGTTCACAGCTGAAGTTTTGTTACTGTGTCTGGAAAGCTCTCGTTGATCAGGGATTGCTACTCTGGCGTTATGAGTTAATACCAGAGTTTAAGGTAATCTCTGGATGGTGTTTTGTTAGTGTTTTTCTGCTGACCATGAAAGTATACTATCTGTCTTCTGCTATCTAGTAAGCGGACCTCAAATTTGCTAAGACTATTTTCCTGCTGCGTTTGTTGTTTCATCTGAACTCACCGTCATTATATGTGGGGGGCTACTGTCTTCTTTGGAATATTTCTCTAGAGGTGAGCCAGGTCTTATATTTCCCTCTGCTAGCTATTTAGGTCTTAGGCCAGAGCTGGGCATCTAGCGTTAAATAGGAAATGCTACCTGGCTATTTCTAGTTGCGCGGCAGGCTTAGTTCATGGTCAGTATAGTTCCATCTTCCGAGAGCTTGTCCCTCTATAGGCTTGCTATGATCTCTGCCTGCAGAGATCATGACAGTTTGACCGGCCCATAAAGTGTTAAAGACCCAGGTTGAGAAAGGAGAGTTATAAGAAGTCTGCTGAAATTTTTTTTTTTTTTTTTTTTTTCTTCCAGTCTTTTATGCATGATATTTTCCGCGATTTTCTGGATAAATTTATGATAATATATCTGGATGATATTCTGATTTTTTCTGATGACTGGGACTCTCATGTCCAGCAGGTCAGGAGAGTTTTTCAGGTTCTGCGGTCTAATTCTTTATGTGTGAAGGGGTCTAAGTGCGTTTTTGGGGTCCAGAAAATTTCCTTTTTGGGGTATATTTTTTCTCCCTCTTCCATTGAGATGGATCCCGTCAAGGTGCAGGCTATTTGTGACTGGACTCAGCCCTCCTCTCTTAAGGGTCTTCAGAGATTTTTGGGCTTTGCCAACTTTTACCGCCGATTTATTGCTGGTTTTTCGGATGTCGTTAAACCACTGACTGATTTGACCAGACAAGGCGCTGATGTTGCTAATTGGTCCCCTCATGCTGTAGAGGCCTTTCAGGAGCTTAAGCGCCGTTTTGCCTCTGCCCCTGTGTTGCGTCAGCCTGATGTGAATCTGCCTTTTCAGGTTGAGGTTGACGCTTCGGAGATCGGAGCTGGGGCAGTGTTGTCGCAGAAAGGTTCCGACTGCTCCGTCATTAGGCCTTGTGCCTTCTTTTCTCGCAAATTTTCGCCCGCAGAGCGGAATTATGATGTTGGGAATCGGGAGCTTTTGGCCATGAAGTGGGCGTTTGAGGAGTGGCGCCATTGGCTCGAGGGGGCTAGACATCAGGTGGTGGTATTGACTGACCACAAAAATTTGATTTATCTTGAGACTGCCAGACGCCTGAATCCTAGACAGGCGCGCTGGTCTTTATTTTTTTCTCGCTTTAATTTTGTGGTGTCATACCTACCGGGTTCTAAGAATGTTAAGGCAGATGCCCTTTCTAGGAGTTTTGACCCGGACTCTCCTGGTAATTCTGAACCCACAGGTATCCTTAGGGAGGGAGTAATTTTGTCGGCCGTTTCTCCTGATCTGCGGCGGTCCTTGCAAGAGTTTCAGGCGGATAGACCGGATCGTTGTCCGCCTGATAGACTGTTTGTTCCGGATGATTGGACCAGCAGAGTCATCTCTGAGGTACATTCTTCTGCATTGGCAGGTCATCCCGGAATTTTTGGTACCAGGGATTTGGTGGCAAGATCCTTCTGGTGGCCTTCTCTGTCACGAGATGTGCGAGTCTTTGTGCAGTCATGTGACGTTTGTGCTCGGGCCAAGTCTTGTAGTTCTCGGGCTAGCGGACTGCTGTTGCCCTTGCCTATTCCTAAGAGGCCTTGGACACACATCTCGATGGATTTTATTTCAGATCTGCCTGTTTCCCAGAAGATGTCTGTCATCTGGGTGGTCTGTGACCGTTTCTCTAAAATGGTCCATTTGGTTCCTCTGCCCAAGTTGCCTTCTTCTTCTGAGTTGGTTCCTCTGTTTTTTCAGAATGTTGTCCGATTGCACGGTATTCCTGAGAATATTGTTTCTGACAGAGGTACCCAATTTGTGTCTAGATTTTGGCGGGCATTCTGTGCTAGGATGGGCATAGATTTGTCTTTTTCGTCTGCTTTTCACCCTCAGACTAATGGCCAGACCGAGCGGACTAATCAGACCCTTGAGACATATCTGAGGTGTTTTGTCTCTGCTGACCAGGATGATTGGGTTGCTTTTTTGCCATTGGCAGAGTTCGCCCTCAATAATCGGGCCAGTTCTTCCACCTTGGTGTCCCCGTTTTTCTGTAATTCGGGGTTTCACCCTCGATTTTCCTCCGGTCAGGTGGAATCCTCGGATTGTCCTGGAGTGGATGCGGTGGTAGAGAGATTGCATCACATTTGGGGGCAGGTTATGGACAATTTGAAGTTGTCCCAGGAGAAGACTCAGCGTTTTGCCAACCGTCATCGTCGTGTTGGTTCTCGGCTTTGTGTTGGAGATTTAGTGTGGTTGTCTTCTCGTTTTGTCCCTATGAGGGTCTCTTCTCCTAAGTTTAAACCTCGGTTCATCGGCCCTTATAGAATATTGGAGATTCTTAATCCTGTTTCTTTCCGTTTGGACCTCCCTGCGTCCTTTTCCATTCATAACGTTTTTCATCGGTCGTTATTGCGCAGGTATGAGGTACCTGTTGTACCTTCAGTTGAGCCTCCTGCTCCGGTGTTGGTTGAGGGTGAGTTGGAGTACGTTGTGGAGAAAATTTTGGACTCTCGTGTTTCCAGACGGAAACTCCAGTATCTGGTCAACTGGAAGGGTTACGGCCAGGAGGATAATTCTTGGGTCAATGCATCTGATGTTCATGCTTCTGATCTTGTTCGTGCCTTCCATAGGGCTCATCCTGGTCGCCCTGGTGGATCTGGTGAGGGTTCGGTGCCCCCTCCTTGAGGGGGGGGTACTGTTGTGAATTTGGATTCTGGGCTCCCCCGGTGGCCGCTTGTGGAATTGGACTTGTCATCCTCTTTCCTGTTTCACCTGATTCCATCAGTAGTGGGTGTCGCTATTTAAGCTCATTTCTCTGGTGGTTTCTTGCCGGTCAACAATGTTATCTGATGCCTCTCAGTGCTTGTTCCTGCTTCTAGACTACTACTAGATAAGTTGGACTTTTGTCCATGTTTTGTTTTGCCTATTTGTTCCAGTTCACAGCTGAAGTTTTGTTACTGTGTCTGGAAAGCTCTCGTTGATCAGGGATTGCTACTCTGGCGTTATGAGTTAATACCAGAGTTTAAGGTAATCTCTGGATGGTGTTTTGTTAGTGTTTTTCTGCTGACCATGAAAGTATACTATCTGTCTTCTGCTATCTAGTAAGCGGACCTCAAATTTGCTAAGACTATTTTCCTGCTGCGTTTGTTGTTTCATCTGAACTCACCGTCATTATATGTGGGGGGCTACTGTCTTCTTTGGAATATTTCTCTAGAGGTGAGCCAGGTCTTATATTTCCCTCTGCTAGCTATTTAGGTCTTAGGCCAGAGCTGGGCATCTAGCGTTAAATAGGAAATGCTACCTGGCTATTTCTAGTTGCGCGGCAGGCTTAGTTCATGGTCAGTATAGTTCCATCTTCCGAGAGCTTGTCCCTCTATAGGCTTGCTATGATCTCTGCCTGCAGAGATCATGACAGTTCTCTTGCCATTGAGAACCATAACAGCACCCCCACACCATCACACCTTCTCCTTCATGCTTCACGGTGGGAACCACGCATGTAGAGTCCATCCGTTCACCTTTTTTGCGTTGCACAAAGACATGGTGGTTGGAATCAAAGATCTCAAATTTGGACTCATCAGATCAAAGCACAGATTCCTACTGGTCTAATGTCCATTCCTTGTGTTCTTTAGCCCAAACAAGTCTCTTTTGCTTGTTGCCTGTCCTTAGCAGTGGTTTCCTAGCAGCTATCATGAAAGCCTGCTGCACAAAGTCTCCTCTTAACAGTTGTTGTAGAGATGTGTCTGCTGCTAGAACTCTGTGTGGCATTGACCTGGTCTCTAATCTGAGCTGCTGTTAATCTGTGATTTCTGAGGTTGGTGACTCAGATAAACTTATTCTCAGAAGCAGAGGTGACTCTTGGTCTTCCTTTCCTGGGGCAGTCCTCATGTGAGCCAGTTTCTTTGTAGTGCTTTATGGTTTTTGCCACTGCACTTGGGGACACTTTCAAAGTTTTCCCAATATTTCAGACTGACTGACCTTCATTTCTTAAAGTAATGATGGCCACTTTTTTTCTTTACTTAGAATTTGTATTATGGCAAGAAATAAGCAGCTAACTGTCTATTCAGTAGGACTATCACCTGTATATCCACCAGACTTCTGCACAACACAACTGATGGTCCCAACCCCATTTATAAGGCAAGAAATCTCACTTATTAATCCTGACAGGGCACACCTGTGAAGTGGAAACCATTCCCGGTGACTACCTCTTGAAGCTCATCGAGAGAATGCCAAGAGTGTGCAAAATATTTAGAATTGAGAGTCCTCAGTGGTTGATACCTTTTAATGGCTAACTGAAAAGATGGTAACAAATTGCAAGTGTGTGCAAAGCAGTCATCAAAGCAAAAGGTGGCTACTTTGAAGAACCTAGAATCTAAGACATAATTTCAGTTGTTTTACACTTTTTTGTTAAGTAGATAATTCCACATGTGTTAATTCATAGTTTTGATGCCTTCAGTGTGAATGTACAATTTTCATAGTCATGAAAATGCAGAAAAATCTATAAATGAGAAGGTGTGTCCAAACTTTTGGTCTGTACTGTACATGAAGACTAATTTTCAAACAGTCTTGTTTACTGATAAGTTTCGAGCAACCCTGGATGGTCCAGATAGATGGAGAAGTGGATGGTTGGTGGATGGCCACCATGTCCCAACAAGGCCGCGACATCAGCAAGGAGGTGGAGGAGTCATGTTTTGGGTCGGAAGCATGGGGAAACAGCTGGTAGGGCCCTTTAACCCCTTCCCGACATTTGACGTACTATCCCGTCGAGGTGGGGTGGGCCCGTATGACCACCGACGGGATAGTACGTCATACGCGATCGGCCGCGCTCACGGGTGGAGCGCGGCCGATCGCGGCCGGGTGTCGGCTGCATATCGCAGCTGACATCCGGCACTATGTGCCAGGAGCGGTCACGGACCGCCCCCGGCACATTAACCCCCCGGCACACCGCGATCAAACATGATCGCGATGTGCCGGCGGTGCAGGGAAGCATCGCGCAGGGAGGGGGCTCCCTGCGGGCTTCCCTGAGACCCCCGGAGCAACGTGATGTGATCGCGTTGCTGCGAGGGTCTTACCTCCCTCCCTGCCTGCTCCAGACCCGGATCCAAGATGGCCGCGGATCCGGGTCCTGCAGGGAGGGAGGTGGCTTCACAGAAGCCTGCTCAGAGCAGGCACTGCGAAGCAGCCTGCACTTCTCGCAGATCGGTGATCTGTCAGAGTGCTATGCAAACTGGCAGATCACCGATCTGTATTGTCCCCCCTGGGGCAAAGTAAAAAAGTAAAAAAAAATTTTTACCAAATGTGTAAAAAAAAATAAAAAAAAATATTCCAAAATAATGAAAAAAAAAAAAAAATTATTCCCATAAATACATTTCTTTATCTAAATAAAAAAAAAAACAATAAAAGTACACATATTTAGTATCACCGCATCCGTAACGACCCGACCTATAAAACTGGCCCACTAGTTAACCCCTTCAGTAAACACCGTAAGAAAAAAAAAAAAAAACAAGGCAAAAAACAACGATTTATTATCATACCGCTGAACAAAAAGTGGAATAACACGCGATTAAAAAGACAGATATAAACAACCATGGTACCGCTGAAAACGTCATCTTGTCCCACAAATAACGAGCCACCATACAGCATGATCAGCAAAAAAATAAAAAAGTTATAGTCCTGAGAATAAAGCGATGCAAAAATAATTATTTTTTCCATAAAATAGTTTTTATCGTATAAAAGCGCCAAAACATAAAAAAATGATATAAATGAGGTATCGCTGTAATCGTACTGACCCGAAGAATAAAACTGCTTTATCAATTTTACCAAACGCGGAACGGTATAAACGCCTCCCCCAAAAGAAATTCATGAATAGCTGGTTTTTGGTCATTCTGCCTCACAAAAATCGGAATAAAAAGCAATCAAAAAATGTGACGTGCCCAAAAATGTTACCAATAAAAACGTCAACTCGTCCCGCAAAAAACAAGACCTCACATGACTCTGTGGACCAAAATCTGGAAAATTTATAGCTCTCAAAATGTGGCAACGCAAAAAATATTTTTTGCAATAAAAAGCGTCTTTCAGTGTGTGACGGCTGCCAATCATAAAAATCCGCTAAAAAACCCGCTATAAAAGTAAATCAAACCCCCCTTCATCACCCCCTTAGTTAGGGAAAAATAAAAAAAAATGTGTTTACTTCCATTTTCCCATTAGGTTTAGGGCTAGGGTTGGGGCTAGGGTTAAGGCTACAGTTAGGGTTGGGGCTAAAGTTAGGGTTAGGGTTGGGGCTAAAGTTACGGTTAGGGTTTAGATTACATTTACGGTTGGGAATAGGGTTGGGATTAGGGTTAGGGGTGTGTCAGGGTTAGAGGTGTGGTTAGGGTTACTGTTGGGATTAGGGTTAGGGGTGTGTTTGGATTAGGGTTTCAGTTATAATTGGGGGGTTTCCACTGTTTCGGCACATCAGGGCCTCTCCAAACGCGACATGGCGTCCGATCTCAATTCCAGCCAATTCTGCGTTGAAAAAGTAAAACAGTGCTCCTTCCCTTCCGAGCTCTCCCGTGTGCCCAAACAGGGGTTTACCCCAACATATGGGGTATCAGCGTACTCAGGACAAATAGGACAACAACCTTTGGAGTCCAATTTCGCCTGTTACCCCTGAGAAAATACAAAACTGGGGGCTAAAACATAATTTTTGTGGGAAAAAAAAGGATTTTTTATTTTCATGGCTCTGCGTTATAAACTGTAGTGAAACACTTGGGGGTTCAAAGTTCTTACAACACATCTAGATAAGTTCCTTGGGGGGTCTAGTTTCCAAAATGGGGTCACTTGTGTGGGGCTTCTACTGTTTAGGTACATTAGGGGCTCTGCAAACGCAATGTGACGCCTGCAGACCGTTCCATCTAAGTCTGCATTCGAAATGGCGCTCCTTCCCTTCCGAGCCCTCCCATGCATCCAAACGGTGGTTCCCCCCACATATGGGGTATCAGCACACTCAGGACAAATTGGACAACAACTTTTTGGGTCCAATTTCTCCTGTTACCCTCGGGAAAATACAAAACTGGGGGCTGAAAAATAATTTTTGTGGGCAAAAAATGTAGTTTTATTTTTACGGCTCTGCATTATAAACTTCTGTGTGAAGCCCTTGGTGGGTCAAAGCGCTCACCACACATCTAGATAAGTTCCTTAGGGGGTCTACTTTCCAACATGGTGTCACTTGTGGGGGGTTTCTACTGTTTAGGTACATTAGGGGCTCTGCAAACGCAATGTGACGCCTGCAGACCATTCCATCTAAGTCTGCATTCCAAATGGCGCTCCTTCACTTCCGAGCCCTTCCATGCGTCCAAACGGTGGTTCCCCCCACATATGGGGTATCAGCGCACTCAGGACAAATTGGTCAACAACTTTTGGGGTCCAATTTCTCCTGTTACCCTCGGGAAAATACAAAACTGGGGGCTAAAAAATAATTTTTGTGGGAAAAAATTTTTGTTTTATTTTTATGGCTCTGCATTATAAACTTCTGTGAAGCCCTTGGTGGGTCAAAGCGCTCACCACACATCTAGATAAGTTCCTTAGGGGGTCTACTTTCCAACATGGTGTCACTTGTGGGGGGTTTCTACTGTTTAGGTACATTAGGGGCTCTGCAAACGCAATGTGACGCCTGCAGACCATTCCATCTAAGTCTGCATTCCAAATGGCGCTCCTTCCTTTCCGAGCCCTCCCATGCGCCCAAACAGTGGTTCTCCCCACATATGGTATATCATCGCACTCAGGACAACTTGGACAACAAATTTTGGGGTCCAATTTCTCCTGCTACCCTCGGGAAAATACAAAACTGGGGGCTAAAAAAATAATTTTTGTGGGAAAAAATTTTTGTTTTATTTTTACGGCTCTGCATTATAAACTTCTGTGAAGCACTTGGTGGGTCAAAGTGCTCACCACACCTCAAGATAAGTTCCTTAGGGGGTCTACTTTCCAAAATGGTGTCACTTGTGGGGGGTTTCAATGTTTAGGCACATCAGTGGCTCTCCAAACGCAACATGACGTCCCATCTCCATTCCTGTCAATTTTGCATTGAAAAGTCAAACGGCGCTCCTTCCCTTCCGAGGTCTCCCATGCGCCCAAACAGTGGTTTATCCCCACATATGGGGTATCAGCGTACTCAGGACAAATTGTACAACAACTTTTGGGGTCAAATTTCTTCTCTTACCCTTGGGAAAATAAAAAATTGGGGGCGAAAAATAATTTTTGTGAAAAAATATGATTTTTTATTTTTACGGTTCTGCATTATAAACTTCTGTGAAGCACTTGGTGGGTCAAAGTGCTCACCACACCTCTAGATAAGTTCCTTAGGGGGTCTACTTTCCAAAATGGTGTCACTTGTGGGGGGTTTCAATGTTTAGGCACATCAGGGGCTCCCCAAACGCAACATGGCGTCCCATCTCAATTCCAGTCAATTTTGCATTGAAAAGTCAAATGGCACTCCTTCGCTTCCGAGCTCTGTCATGCGCCCAAACAGTGGTTTACCCCAACATATGGGGTATCAGCGTACTCAGGAAAAATTGTACAACAACTTTTGGGGTCCATTTTCTCCTGTTACTCTTGGTAAAATAAAACAAATTGGAGCTGAAGTAAATTTTTTGTGAAAAAAAGTTAAATGTTCATTTTTATTTAAACATTCCAAAAATTCCTGTGAAACACCAGAAGGGTTAATAAACTTCTTGAATATGGTTTTGAGCACCTTGAGGGGTGCAGTTTTTAGAATGGTGTCACACTTGGGTATTTTCTATCATATAGACCCCTCAAAATGACTTCAAATGAGATGTGGTCCCTAAAAAAAAATGGTGTTGTAAAAATGAGAAATTGTTGGTCAACTTTTAACCCTTATAACTCCCTAACAAAAAAAAATTTTGGTTCCAAAATTGTGCTGATGTAAAGTAGACATGTGGGAAATGTTACTTATTAAGTATTTTGTGTGACATATCTCTGTGATTTAAGGGCATAAAAATTCAAAGTTGGAAAATTGCAAAATTTTCAAAATTTTCGCCAAATATTCGTTTTTTTTACAAATAAACGCAAGTTATATCAAAGAAATTTTACCACTATCATGAAGTACAATATGTCACAAGAAAACAATGTCAGAATCGCCAAGATCCGTTGAAGCGTTCCAGAGTTATAACCTCATAAAGGGACAGTGGTCAGAATTGTAAAAATTGGCCCGGTCATTAACGTGCAAACCACCCTTGGGGGTGAAGGGGTTAAGGTTCCTGAAGGTGTGAAAATGACCTCTGCAAAGTATATAGAGTTTCTTGACTGACAACTTTCTTCCATGGTATAAAAAGCAGAAATGTGCCTTCAGGAGCTAAATCATCTTCATGCATGACAATGCACCATCTCATGCTGCAAAGAATGCCTCTGAGTCATTGGCTGCTATGGGCATAAAAGGAGATAAACTCGTGGTGTGGCCACCATCTTCCCCTGACCTCAACCCTATAAAGAACCTTTGGTGTATCATCAAGAAAAAAATCTATGAGGGTGGGAGGCAGTTCACATCAAAACAGCAGCTCTGGGAGGCTATTCTGACTTCATGCAAAGAAATAAAAGCAAAAACTCAACGGAGTTCAACGGACGCAAGAATTGTGAAGGTGATATCAAAGAAGGGTTCCTATGTTAACATGTAACTTGGCCTGTTAGGATGTTTTGGAGTTAAATAGCTTTTTTTGTTCAGTGACTGTGACCTCCTAATGCTGCAAATTCAACAAAGTCAACAAATGAGCATTTTTAGTTTTTTAAAACATATCAAATGTTTAGAAATTCTACTGTGCCTAATAATTTGGAACAGTTCATTTTGAGTTTTTAATCATTTTGAGATTATACTGTTATCATTGGGATGTTTCTTCAATAAAATTCGATGTATACTCTAACGGGTGATGACTTATTAGACTGACTGTCATTTGCACCGACCATTTAGGAAAATCCGAGAAAAATATAATTTGCATAATAATTTGGAACATGGTGTATATAGCTTCCCCTGCTGTTAGGTACAGTGCTGCCCTTATACAGTAGTGTATTCTTGTTATTTTTCTTAATCACAGTTCCCTCTTTTATTACATAGTCGTCTCTTGTTACATATAAAATGACTACTGATGGAACAACCAGTGACCAGAAGACCAGTTCATCAGCTCCTCCATTAGAAAAGCTTTCCCATGATCCATCAGCCGTCATTGCATTATATATTTCACAAGAGAGGAGGCTATGTAATAAAGACAGGGGGCGCTATAAATAATCCGATATGTAAGGGACGGAACTGTACATAACAAGAGCAGGCACTGTGTAATAAGAGGGTTGTAATATACACAATAAAAGAGACTATGTAGGATATATGTGTGTGGCTATATGTATAGTGGGTACGGAAAGTATTCAGACCCCTTTAAATTTTTCACTCTTTGTTTCATTACAGCCATTTTGTAAATTCAAAAAACTCTGCACCCCATCTTGACTGAAAAAAACCCAGAAATGTACAAATTTTTGCAAATTTATTAAAAAAAGAAAAACTGAAATATCACATGGTCATAAGTATCCAGACCCTTTGCTCAGTATTGAGTAGAAGCACCCTTTTGAGCTAGTACAGCCATGAGTCTTCTTGGGAATGATGGGTCATTTCATGTCAAGTGAACCAATGATTTTTACCACTATATTTTTAATTCTTTTGAGATTTTGTTATTTGGTAATAGTGTGTCAGAGAATGCAAAACGTGAAGAAAAAAAAATTCTAGATATTTTTTTTATTTTTTATTTATTTTCAAAGTTCAGAAAAAGTGCAAATTTCGGTGTTGCCTGCATTTACATTTCTCCCCATAACTCAGGCTAGAAAAGAGATAGAGAAACAAAATAAACACCATTCTACTCAGAACTGTACAGGCTTTCACCAGATATGTCACAAGAGTATCTTTAATAAATATTTTACCTATGCGAACGCAAGCGCAAAACTTTAAAACGCATTTCCGAAAAAAACGTTTAATTTAAAAATTTCAAAAACTGCACATGTGCCTGTTGTGCTCCTAGCCACTTCTGCACCAAAATACAATCTCGGATTGTGATGGGATCATATTTTAAAAAATAAAACTATTACAGTGTCAGTTCTAAAATCTTGATTTCAGGTCTGTTCAGCCTGTGGTGTAGAAGTGTGGGGTCCATATTTACCAAATAATCCATGATTGTTAGATATTCCTGTATTATTTTATTATGTTAGAGCTTAGAAGCAGGAGAGGACAGAGGGGAAGCTTTGTTAGGGCTGAGGATGACCAGGGGTAGACGGTGACTGCAGAGCAGATGACAGGCCGGCAGCTCGCGCCTCCAGAGGCCGTATTCACACCAAATCTGAACATCCAGGCAACTCCTCAAATGGAGGGAGAAAAATATTCTTAACATCCAGTTCATGTGTAGCACCCCACTGCCACAGGGCCGAGGGGTACCCGGTACCGGGCCTCTGAGTCTCTGTTCTGGGGTTGTCACGGTGGCTAGACCCGGTCCGTGACCCTGCTGAGGGGCGTACAATAAAGGTGGTGGTATGGGATGTCGTTATGGTGTGGTGAAGTGCCGGTCGCGGTAAATAACGAGGACACCAGGTTGCAGTCTCTTTACCTCTTTACTGAAGGCTTCAGGGTCCTCAGTCCGGAATACGGTTAACCGGGCTGCGCAAGCCTGGCCGGTCCGATGGCACATCCAGAGCTCCCTTTGCAGGTGGAAATCTGTGCCTACCTTCTAGCGCTTGTGTGTTGTAGTCCTTCCCTGCTAAGCACCACGGGATAGTCCTCACAACTGTTGTGTCTGTTTCTCGTGTTCCCTCACAACTCAATTCTGATGTTCTTCCACGTCCCCCAGATCTTATAGTTAGGATGCACCCGTATGACGGGGAGGCTCGGAGCTCTTCCGGGACTCTAGCGTCGCCCCACTCCTGTTGTTACCCCCCTTGTGTCTTCCTAGGTCAATTGGGTGAGACAGCCCGCCTATAACTGACTGTCCTGCCGTAGGTTTGAAGTTTGGTCTGGAGCTCTATACTTCCTCGGCGTTCCGGCCACCGGTTATGCGCCTCAATAGGATGTTGCCTCGTCTTACAGCACGACTCCTACTGGTATTCTCCTTGTTGCGTTGATCTCGTTTCTCACTCAGCACAATAAACATCGCTTCTTGTCCTTTCTTGGGGTACCGCCGCGATCAAGTGCAGGCGCGGTCCCGTAACGTTCTTTTTGGTTGCTAGGCCTCTGTCAGGATCCCACCCCTGACAGGGACCCCTCCGAATCTTCCCCTACAACACCCTCTGCCACAAGGTGTTGCCTGGTTCCAACCCAGTCAGCTTTCTCATTTAACTTCCTGCCTAACCCCCAGTTTTACCAGACTGTGAGGAGTGGCCTAATACATAGAACCCTTAGCTCCCCCTGGAGGCCAGACTGTGAAATGTATTGGTGTCTGTGATACCTGGTCAGATGAACTCCTTCAGTGCCATCAGACGTACCATAGCCCCCCTTAGTGGCGAAGCAACAGTACTGCAACGACCAGGACTCTGGGGCGCTGCACATGTATTGTACAAACCAGGACTACGAAGAGGAGGAGGTGAGTTTGTTATAACATCAGTTACAGGAAGCAGAACCCATCACAGGGACTCAGCAATACCGGACTGTCATCCCATGTAGTGGAAATAAAGACAGTGACGTCCATGACGTAGAAGGCGGCACAAGATCGGCAATGGATGACACAACTGGCTATGTGACCTGTGAATATGATCGGCGCTGGTGGCTACTGGACTCTCCGAAGATTGTGAAAATGAAGACGTAGAAAGGACTTTTCTGCACCTTCTGGTCCAGCGCCATCCTTTGTGTATCCAAGAAAATCAGACATTGTAAAAGTGAACAAAAATCAGATATAACTCAGTTGGAGCCGAGCACCATGACAGCCGCACATACTCTGACACAGAAGGAGACGGCCATTGCTAGTTAGCGCTTATGGGCAAGATGACATTTCATCCTCTAGAAGGGACACATTGGTGATAGAAGGCCAGTGTAACAACCTACCATTAATTGTTTGATTAGTTCATATTTTATAGAACGAGGATTTAACTACTGGACTATTCTTCTTAAACACTTCAGAAATGACATGTATAGTGATATAGTAGAAAAAAAATTGTTCCATGTATAAATAGGTGGTAAAAATATTGGTTCTTTTAATCTTGTTTTTAACATATAATTAGGATCAGACTGTATTTAGAAAATCACACTTGAGGATATGATCACGTTTTTTCTTTTGGCTTGTTCAATGAATTCAGGTTGAAAATGCTGAGCAAGTTGTGTTATGATGATTAAGATGTATTTATTCTGGCACTTTGGTATTTGTTTTTTTGCGTTTCTTTATTGTTACATATAAATGTTGAATGCAATAAGTTGTAATTTGAAAAGAAAAAGGGAAGAAACTCACACAAACATAAAATCAGATGATTCAAGGCTTAAAAAAAAATACAAATTTGATAGGTCCCAAGTTGAATCCCTGTACAAATATTAACAAGGACACAAGTAACACACATGCATGTTTTCACAATTTTAAAACATACGTTTTTTTCGGAATTGCGCATCAAAATGTTTAATTTGATTTCACCAAAACAAAATATAAAGAAACATAGTCTTGTGACATATCAAATGAAAGCCGGTACCGTTCTGAGAAAAATGATGCCCCTCCCACCTCTTTATCGTAATTCTAGCCCGAGATATGATAAAAAATGTAAAGCCATACCAGGCCAAAATCTGCGCTTTTTTAAAACTTTAAAAATCTGTAAAAAATTAACTGATGAAGAAAAAAATTCTAAACTTTTAATTTGTAATTAACTAAAGTTTTAGTTCATATAAACAAAAAATAAAAAAAATCTAAAGACGTCAGGTAAAAAAAATATTCATATTTTGATCACTTGATATGGAATGACCCTGATGCAACAAGTTTTTCACACCTGGATTTGGGGATCCTTTGCCATTTTTCCTTGCAGATCCTCTCCAGGTCCGTCAGGTTGGATGATGAATGTTGGTGGAAAGCCATTTTCAGGTCTCTCCAGGGATAATTTGTTTTAGGCCAGGGTTCTGGCTGGGCCACTCAAGAATGGTCACAGAGTTGTTCTGAAGCCATTCCTTTGATATTGTAGGCCACGTCTGAGGTCCATAGCACTCTGGAAGAGGTTTTCCTCCAGGATATCTCTGTACTTGGCCGCATTCATGTTTCCTTCATTGGCAACCAGTCATCCTGTTTCACTATTGGGATTGTATTGGGCAGGTGATGAGCAGTGCCTGGATTTCTTTACACATGCCACTAGTCTGGGAGTCCTTCATGTGTTTTTTACCAAACTCTATGCGGGCTTTCATATGTCTTGCACGGAGGAGAGGCTTCCGTCAGGCCACTCTGTCATAAAGTTAACTTAAATATGAGTGTCTGAGCAAAGGGTCTGAATACTTATGACCATGTGATATTTCAGCTTTTCTTTTTTATTAAATTTGCAAAAATTTCTACATTTCTGTTTTTTTTCAGTCAAGATGGGGTGCAGAGTGTACATTAACCCCTTTCTGACATCTGACGTACTATCCCGTCGAGGTGGGGTGGGCCCGTATGACCACCGACGGGATAGTACGTCATCACCGATCAGCGGCGCTCACGGGGGGAGCGCGGCCGATCGCGGCCGGGTGTCAGCTGCATATCGCAGCTGACATCCGGCACTATGTGCCAGGAGCGGTCACGGACCGCCCCCGGCACATTAACCCCCGGCACACCGCGATCAAACATGATCGCGGTGTACCGGCGGTATAGGGAAGCATCGCGCAGGGAGGGGGCTCCCTGCGGGCTTCCCTGAGACCCCCGGAGCAACGCGATGTGATCGCGTTGCTCCGAGGGTCTCCTACCTCCCTCCTCGCCGCAGGTCCCGGATCCAAGATGGCCGCGGCATCCGGGTCCTGCAGGGAGGGAGGTGGCTTACCGAGTGCCTGCTCAGAGCAGGCGCTGGTAAGCCTGCAGCCCTGCACAGCAGATCGTCGATCTGACAAAGTGCTGTGCACACTGTCAGATCAATGATCTGTAATGTCCCCCCCTGGGACAAAGTAAAAAAGTTTAAAAAAAATTCCCCACATGTGTGTAAAAAAAAAAAAATATCCTAAATAAAGAAAAAAAATATATATATTATTCCCATAAATACATTTCTTTAGCTAAATAAAATAAAAAAAACAATAAAAGTACACATATTTAGTATCGCCGCGTCCGTAACGACCCAACCTATAAAACTGTCCCACTAGTTAACCCCTTCAGTAAACACCGTAAGGAAAAAAAAAAAAAACGAGTAAAAAAACAATGCTTTATTATCATACCGCCGAACAAAAAGTGAAATAACACGCGATCAAAAAGACTGATATAAATAACCATGGTACCACTGAAAACGTCATCTTGTCCCGCAAAAAACAAGCTGCAATACAGCATCATCAGCAAAAAAATAAAAAAGTTATAGTCCTGAGAATAAAGCGATACCAAAATAATTATTTTTTCTATAAAATAGTTTTTATCGTATAAAAGCGCCAAAACATAAAAAAATGATATAAATGAGATATCGCTGTAATCGTACTGACCCGACGAATGAAACTCCTTTATCAATTTTACCAAACGCGGAACGGTATAAACGCCTCCCCCAAAAGAAATTCATGAATAGCTGGTTTTTGATCACTCTGCCTCACAAAAATCGGAATAAAAAGCGATCAAAAAATGTCACGTGCCCGAAAATGTTACCAATAAAAACGTCAACTCGTCCCGCAAAAAACAAGATCTCACATGACTCTGTGGACTCAAATATGGAAAAATTACAGCTCTCAAAATGTGGTAACGCAAAAAATATTTTTTGCAATGAAAAGCGTCTTTCAGTGTGTGACGGCTGCCAATCATAAAAATCCGCTAAATAACCCGCTATAAAAGTAAATCAAACCCCCCTTCATCACCCCCTTAGTTAGGGAAAAATAAAAAAATTAAAAAATGTATTTATTTCCATTTTCCCATTAGGGTTAGGGTTAGGGCTAGAGTTAGGACTAGAGTTAGGGCTAGGGTTAGGGCTAGGGTTAGGGTTAGGGCAAGGGTTAGGGCTACGGTTAGGGCTAGGGTTAGGGCTAGGGTTGGGGCTAGGGTTGGGGCTAGGGTTGGGGCTAGGGTTGGGGCTAGGGTTGGGGCTAGGGTTGGGGTTAGGGTTGGGGTTAGGGCTAGTGTTACGGCTAGTGTTAGGGCTAGTGATAGGGCTAGGGTTATTGCTAGGGTTAGGGCTAGGGTTAGGGCTAGGGTTGGGGCTACAGTTAGGGTTGGGGCTAAAGATAGGGTTAGGGTTTGGATTACATTTACGGTTGGGAATAGGGTTGGGTGTGTCTGGGTTAGAGGAGTGCTTAGGGTTACTGTTGGGATTAGGGTAAGGGGTGTGTTTGGATTAGGGTTTCAGTTATAATTGGGGGGTTTCCATTGTTTAGGCACATCAGGGGCTCTCCAAACGGGACATGGCATCCGATCTGAATTCCAGCCAATTCTGCGTTGAAAAAGGAAAACAGTGCTCCTTCCCTTCAGAGCTCTCCCGTGTGCCCAAACAGGGGTTTACCCCAACATATGGGGTATCAGCGTACTCAGGACAAATTGGACATCATCTGTTGGTGTCCAATTTCTCCTGCTACCCTTGGGAAAATACAAAACTGGGGGCCAAAAAATAAGTTTTGTGGGAAAAAAAAGATTTTTTTATTTTCACGGCTCTGCGTTGTAAACTGTAGTGAGACACTTGGGGGTTCAAAGTTCTCCCAACACATCTAGATAAGTTCCTTGGGGGGTCTAGTTTCCAATATGGGGTCACTTGTGGGGGGTTTGTACTGTTTGGGTACATCAGGCTCTGCAAATGCAACGTGACGCCTGCAGACCAATCCATTTAAGTCTGCATTCCAAATGGCGCTCCTTCCCTTCCAAGCTCTGTCATGCGCCCAAACAGTGGTTCCCCCCCACATATGGAGTATCAGCGTACTCAGGACAAATTGGACAACAAGTTTTGGGGTCCAATTTATCCTGATACCCTTGTGAAAATACAAAACTGGGGGCTAAAAAATCATTTTTGTGAAAAAAAAAAGAATTTTTATTTTCACGGCTCTGCGTTATAAACTGTAGTGAAACACTTGGGGGTTCAAAGCTCTCACAACACATCTAGATAAGTTCCTTAGGGGGTCTACTTTCCAAAATGGTGTCACTTGTGGGGGGTTTCAATGTTTAGGCACATCAGGGGCTCTCCAAATGCAACATGGCGTCCCATCTCAATTCCAGTCAATTTTGCATTGAAAAGTCAAATGGCGCTCCTCTCCTTCCGAGCTCTGCCATGCGCCCAAACAGTGGTTTACCCCCACATATGGGGTATCAGCGTACTCAGGACAAATTGTACAACAAATTTTGGGTCTATTTTCTCCTGTTACCCTTGGTAAAATAAAACAAATTTGAGCTGAAATAAATTTTGTGTGAAAAAAAGTTAAATGTTCATTTTTATTTAAACATTCCAAAAATTCCTGTGAAACACCTGAAGGGTTAATAAACTTCTTGAAAGTGGTTTTGAGTACCTTGAGGGGTGCAGTTTTTAGAATGGTGTCACACTTGGGTATTTTCTATCATATAGACCCCTCAAAATGACTTCAAATGAGATCTGGTCCCTAAAAAAAAATGGTGTTGTAAAAATGAGAAATTGCTGGTCAACTTTTAACCCTTATAACTCCGTCACAAAAAAAAATTTTGGTTCCAAAATTGTGCTGATGTAAAGTAGACATGTGGGAAATGTTACTTATTAAGTATTTTGCGTGACATATGTCTGTGATTTAAGGGCATAAAAATTCAAAGTTGGAAAATTGCAAAATTTTCTAAATTTTCGCCAAATATTCGTTTTTTTCACAAATAAAAGCAAGTTATATCGAAGAAATTTTACCACTATCATGAAGTACAATATGTCACGAGAAAACAATGTCAGAATCGCCAAGATCCGTTGAAGCGTTCCAGAGTTATAACCTCATAAAGAGACAGTAGTCAGAATTACAAAATTTGGCCCGGTCATTAAAGTGCAAACCACCCTTGGGGGTGAAGGGGTTAATGTGAAAAAAATTAACTTTTTTGAATTTACCAAATGGCTGCAATGAAACAAAGAGTAAAAAATTTTAAGGTCTGATTTCTTTCCACTGTATATCTGTAGTTTTTTCAACATAAAAGGAGGGAGGCCCAGACACATTCCTTGCAAAGGGGCCCCAAGCTGACATTTTCTGCCCTTGGGTTAATGTCTTAATTCAGTCTTTTATTAGGCCCAAAGAATATATGTAAAAAGAGATACTTTCTTTTTAATAATGCTATTTCCAAGTGCGCACTGTTTGTTTTTTCAATAGGCAGGAAAAGGGTGTGAGCTCTTCTTCTGTATGTTCAAGCCACATATTCAAACCACATCAAGATAGAAAGAACAATACAACCACAGGTACTAATAAACAAAACCCTGTAATCTTAAATTCACAGCACATGCGACAACCAATAAATTTTGTTATTACTAATGAGCGAGCGCTAAAATGCTCGAGTGCTCGTTGCACGAACAGAGCAATTCCTAATGCTCTGCAATTAACTGAAGCTAGTAAGATCCCACCTTAGCTTTTAAATCTCCAAAATCCAAAGTGGTTTCCTCAAATGCTTGGTGCTCTGTGTGAACAAGGAGAAGGGGCGGTTTGGACTTGACCTGGATCCACCCAAATAGATCAGCTGCTTTGGATAATCCTCCACCGATGGTGCCGGCCGGTCACGTCTGCCTTCTCACTGACATGCGAAAGTTTGCCGTCCTGTGTCTGTGTGACGTCACTCCAGGATGAAGAAGGCCGTATCCTCTGAAATGAGTTGGATGATTTACAGCATCTTTTTCTTTCCGCCAGTGAAAAAAAGCTTGCGCCTGGAGTGACGTCACATGGACACCGGATGGCAAACTTCCGCATGTCAGCGAGAAGGCAGACATGACTGGCCGACACGCTGTCTTCACAGTCGGTGGTGGATTATCCAAAGCAGCGTGGTCCTCCTGAATTTGTGACTTAACAACAACAAGACTTAAAAAGTTCAAAGAGACGAACGGCACCAGGATTCAACAATGCAGTATTGGGAGCGCTGAATCAAATACACCTCTTTAGACCCACAGCGTGCGGTATCCATGCAGTACTGGAGCATGGTGCTCAGCATCAATAGCCATGACAGCACAGTAAAACTTTGCACAAGAAAGTAGAAAAATGCAGCACTCACCCAGGTTGCGAAGTGAATATCTTTAATCTGTCTTTAATCCATGTACAGACTTTGCATAGAAGACAACGAGGGTGAGGGGAGAGTGACCTGGATGACGGCCGTTTCGCACAATTAGTGCTTCTGTAAGGAGTTAAAAGCACAAGAAGAGTCTGGGGGCGGTTACCTTCTTGGCTCTGTGCCCGGAACCATTGAGCTGTGCTGCGGGTTCCCTAGGGAGAGACTGATAGACTGGGACAGAAAGGAAGCAGCCACAGGGCGGGAAAGGGACGCGCGCAGGAGACAGAGCAGCGTGCAGAGCAGGGTGCAGCTGCGCTTCAGAAGAGAGAGAGAGAGAGCTCCCGGTCTGAGGACAAATAGAGAGAGACTGCCCAGAAAGACTGTATCTCGTGAGTACATAAAGCGGACTCTGCTGTGACTGGAGAGGTGCACTTTGAGACCCGTTTTAGAGACTATGACACCCTGGTCCCCGCGGTATCAGTACAGAGACTTAACATTGCAGAGCCCCTGTTTTCCTGGTATAGAGACAACAGTGCGGAGCCCCGATTTCCAGGTTGTGCTGTAAAAGTTAAAGACTCAGAGCCTGTGCATACCACATTAACTCCCGAAACCCCAGGCAGCAGGCTCTCAGAGACTACTCTGCCCACGGACAACAGAGGGACGACAAGTGCCACTGTTTCTCTGCGCCTACGTTGGAGAAGACGACCCTCCAAGCAAGTCATCTTCAGACTGATAAGTGTTCTTTTCTCAAGGAATCCTGCTTAATTCTGTTATATTGTTTAACTCCCGTATTTTTTGCATTGTTTTATTGTTAGTTATTTTGCATTGCTTCCTCCCTGCGAGGAGAATCATATCCCTGTTATTAAACCCCTCAACTGTTGGTCTGTCTGTTCCGTGGTGACATACTCAGTACCTGCATCCTATTACACTTCCACGGGTCCAAAAGACAGATTAAAGATATTCACTTGGCAACCTGGGTGAGTGCCGCATTTTTTTACTTTCTTGTGCAAACAACAAGACTTAGGGTACCGTCACACAGTGCCATTTTCATCGCTACGACGGCACGATTCGTGACGTTGCAGCGTCGTATAAGTATCGCTCCAGCATCGTATACTGCGGTCACACGTTGCAATACACGGCGCTGGAGCGATAATTTCATGACGTATTTGCGATGTAGAAGCCGTTGGTTACTGTGCGCACATCGTATACAACCTGTGTCACACAATGCAATCATGCCGCCACAGCGGGACACTAGACGACGAAAGAAAGTTTCAAACGATCTGCTACGACGTACGATTCTCAGCGGGGATCCGGATCGCAGTAGCGTGTCAGACACAGCGATATCGTAAATGCATCGCTGGAACGTCACGAATCGTGCCGTCGTAGCGATCAAAATTGCACTGTGTGACGGTAGTAGCAACTGTGTCTCATCAATAGAGTGCTGCAGATCATTGTGCAAGTCTGCTGGAGAAATGGAGGAACTTTTGGAGCAGGTTGTGCTCAATCAGCAAAGGTTTCAGCAAGAGGTGCTGCAGTTTCAGCGATTGCAGCAAGAGGTTCTGCAGCAGCAGGAGATGCAGTTGTGGCAGCACCAGTGGCAGCAAGAGCCGCTGCAGTGGAAGCTAGCAGAGCTTCAGCGGTGTGAAGAGGAGACCCCTAAGAGGAGGGACGGTCAGCAGGATCATGAAAAGACTCCTAAGGTGAGGGGTGATCATTGGGTGTACCAGTGGTCCTATGTAGAGTCTCGATCCGCCAGGTCTCAAGCAAATGACTTATTGCAGTTGGTGGATGAATGGCTCCAGCCAGAGTTTTTGTTCCCATTTGAGATGATGGAGAGAATCATGGCTGACCCGGATGGTGAGGGCTCTGCCAGACGCCATGCAGCATTGGGACAGGCTGAGGAACCTAGGCACCCTGCTGCTGAGAGAGTTGATTGAGAAGTATAAACTCTCTCAGGACGTTGTTCCAGAGCCCGGGCATGGGGCTAGTAACTGTTCGGTGACATCTGAGCCCATGGTCTGCGGGAACACTTGCCATGAGTCTATGTGTGCCCAGCCAGTATGTACTATTACTACGGGCACTGTTGGCAACAAACCACGATTGTGCCAGGTACTCGTGAATGGGTGCAGAACAGAGGCTCTCCTGGACACGGAGAGTAAAGTGACTCTGGTCCATAGGTCCCTTGCTACCGGGGACAACACCAAAGGACAGAAAGTGGAGGTGATGGGTATCCACAGGGAAATCCGGGAGTACCCAACCGTGGAGGTCAATTTTTCCACACAGTGTGGGGACTTTAAACAGGTGGTGGGAGTCGCAAAGACCCTTCCATATGGGACTGTGTTGGGGACAGACATTCCCCTGTTTTGGTCCCTGTGGGAGACCAGGGTCAACCCTCTCATGGAAAATGTACCGGGTGCAGAACCCAAAGATGTTGAGATACCTGCCATAGGGGTCGCCAACCTAGGGACAGACTGTAATCCTGATAGGTTCCCCCTAGAAGTAATAGCAGGAGAAACTGAAAATGTTGTTTCGGGCGTAGTATCCAAAGATGCTAAGATGCCTGCCACATGGGGAGGTTGTGGCAGTAGAGGTTGTGGGGACCCCATTGAACCCCGAGCTGGAGGTGTTCCCTGGTAAGTTCGGGACAGCTCAGGTCCAGGGTCCCACGCAGAGACGTAGAATTAAAAAACGCAGGTATGAGAAGAGCCGGGACTGTATGGTCACGGAGGCGACTGGGGACGTGCGCACGAGGAACTCTCTGGCACCAGCCAAGGATGTGGCCGGAAGTCCGAGTAAAGTAGCGCTCACTAGAGAGCAGTGTCAGGAGGCTCAGATTCGGGTGCGACGTAATACAGACATATGCTCGGAGTTGCCGGCGAGGTCCGCGGCCTTTCAGCATGACATAGTCACTGGGGCACAGGTAAGGGTACGGAGGTACCAGGGGCCCAAACGCAGGTATTTACGTGACAGGATTAGCTGCGGGGTAAGTGAACCCAAAATAAACAAGGTCCAGACAACTCTAAACCGGCCCAAACCAATGGTAAAACATGAAAGTGAGCATGTTGTCAGCAGTGGACACCGGGGTGGTGGGTGGTCCCGTAAGGAAGTATGGAGGAGAAACGCAAAGGGGAGGGATGCATGTGCCAATCAATGGTTCTGGTTCCTACTTTGGTTTCTTAGTGTAGTGTCAGGAGGGGATGTCATAGGGGAATGAGGATGCCCTGTCTCGTGCCCATGTGGGTGACAAATGTTCTACCCCACAGGTTTGAACACGGGATGGGGATATGTGACGCAGTGACCCCTGTTACAGCTAGGGGGCTCTGTCTGTTCTCCCCAGGATGCACACAGAGGCATATTGAGGCCTTTAGGGGTCGTTGTAGTCACAGGCGTAGCTGTGATTACAATTGTTAAAAGCCCTGTAGTATAGAGAGGTTTTAGAATTGAGTCTGAGGAGTCTCAGGTGTGTCAAGGCCAGATTGAGGCCTGATGACAGACAGCATACACAGTGGTGCTGCTGTCCATGATGACTGGTCAAGGATGTGGACAGGTCTTGTGCCCGAAGGTGAACCGGAGGTAGACTGTCCTGTGTCCGAAGGAAGGACTGGCGTGTGTCACAGCTGCAGACAGGAGGATGTCAAGGTCTGTGTACGGCTGTGAATAGAGACTGTGATACAGCGGTGCAGGACACCCACAAAACTAGTCAGGAGAGGATTAGCGTGTGTAGTGACTAAATCTAAATCTAAAGGATGCTGTTATGAACTGGTGTGAATTGAACACTGAAGTTATGTGCATTGCTTGGAACCTTTTCTGTGTGAAGATAACACATTAAAGAGACTTTTATGTTTGAACTTTGTGAGTCACTGCCTCTTCACTGCTACCCGTGCCTTACACAGGCTTCTCCTGGTATGTACAGCATTGAAAACGGCATTGTGAAAGCTGTGGCTGCGGCTGGGTCTGGCTGCATCATGGGGGCTGTAGTTGTGGCCGCTGCTGAATCCCCACCCATTTTGGACATTTTCTTCCCCCTCCTAGTTAACCTCAGCCAGACCCTGCGTTACGTTACCGGAGTGAGTGGCTGCTCCACCGGCGATCTGGACAGTGCTCCTTCCGGTTCTCAAGTCCAGGGCCTCCTGCTTTTTCATTCAAGAACAGCAGAGCACGGAGTGCAGCTTCCCTTTGCGCTCTTTCTTTAGCTCTACCCACGAAGGCACACCTCCTCTGCTCCTCACACACAGCGAGGCAATGGCAGCCATCACACAGCTCAATAAAGTATCAATATCTTCTTCATGATGCCAAAGATGGAGCGCCCGCTAGGACCGTGGGGTACTCGGGCCGGGTCTGGCGGTACTTAAAGGGGTGGTCAAGGAGGTGGTGACCCGGTCCGTGGCCCTGGGCATCCAGCAAAAATGAAGGGAAGTGAAAAATAAAGTCTAGGGGGGACAATTCATGACGCCACCTGTGCCAGGATGGCCGACGCTGCTTGAAGGGACCGCTGGGGAAGATGGTAATGCAGCGAGGATGGTTCTGCTCTCCACAGGTGGAGTGAGGGTCGCCAGGGCTACCAGTGCAGTTGGTAAGGGATGATAGATGTTGGGGTACAGGAGTGAGGGTACATGAAATAATTGGAGGACACAAAGATTGCAGTTTCCTTTACCTTTTTACTGGTGAATTGCAGGTGCAGTCTGGAGCACAGGTTACATGTGTGGATAGGGTCTGGGTGGACTGGGAGTAACTTGGGATCCACCTAGCCAGGTGGGTTTGAAGGCCTTCCCTTTTGCGCTGTATTCACTGTCCCTTGCTGCCTGCAGTTCCTCTCAGTGTCCATTACTCCTAACCTGTATGGTTAACAGCATGAGCCTTTCATGGGCACTGTAGTCTCACTGGCTGCCCCAGGCAGCTGTGGTGCCTCCAGGTGTCAGATGGGCCAGGATACCTGCAATCTCCTGCCCTCCGGTTCTAGTTGCTGGGCCTTTAGGCCCCGTGCAACCACAAACTCTGGTGTCCAGTTCCTTTTGCGCTTTATCCTGGGAAGAGCTCAGTCACTGCTCCACTCCCAGTCTATCTCCTCACAAGCTTCCTCCCCCACTGTCTCACAATTTACTCCCTAACCCTGCCTCCAGACCAGAACTTATAGGGAAGCTGCCCTGAAACTGGGTTTAGAGCTCCCTCTTCTGTTCTGGAGACAGGAAGGTGTTGTATGTTTGTGTTACCTGCTAAGGGGATCCCTCCTTACTTCCAGGCATGACATCACCCCCCCCCCCCCCGTGAGGAAGCCAATGCCATTGTGGCAACCAGTCTCCTGGGGTGCCACACAAGACTCATTGATTGTGACTTGTAGGATCGCTACTTCCAACAGGTGGCACTATAGAGTTCAAGTCCTCTTTCTCTTTGAAGAGGCAATTTGCATATTTTTATTACTATAACTATGCCTCTTGATAATTCCTGGTGGGCTGTAGTTTCCAAAAATGGTGTTACTTGTGGGGGTTTTCCACTGTTTAGGCAAATTAGGGGCTCACCAAACACAACATGGCGCCTGTAGACCATTGCATCAAAGTGTGCGCTCCAAAATGTCACTCCTTCCTCTTGTAACTCGGTAGTGTGTCCAAACAGTAGTTTCCCACCACATATAGGGTATCAACATACTCAAGAAAATTGTAGAACAAATTTTGGGGTCCATTTTCTCTTGCTAACCTTTTGAAAATGAAAAAATCTGGGGCTAACGCAACATTTTTGTGGGGAAAAATAACTTTTTTCATTTTATTAGTTAAACGTTGTAAAATCCTGTGAAGCACTTGTGGGTTCAAGGTGCTCACCACATGTCTAAATAAATTCATTGAGATGTGTAGCTTCCAAAATGGGTTCACTTTTGGGGGATTTCCACTGTTTAGGTACGTCAGGGGCTTTCCAAATGCAACATGTACCCACAGACCATTCCATCAAAAGTCTGTGTTCCCAAACATAACTCCTTCCTTTTGGTGCTGGCCAGTGTTTCCATACAGTTGTTTCTCGCCAACTATGGGGCATCAACGTACTCAGGAGAAATTGCACAAAAATCTTAGGGTCCATTTTCTCTTGCTATCCTTGTGAAAATGAAAACATTTTGGGCTAAAGCAACCTTTGTGGGGAATAATGAATTTTTTTCATTTTCATGGTTCAATGTTGTAAAATTCTGTAAAGCACCTGTGGGTTCATGGCGCTCGCCACACATCTAGATAAATTCCTTGAGGGGTGTAGTTTCCCAAAATAGGGTCACTTGTGGGAGATTTCCATTTGCATTGTTTAGGCAAACTAGGGACTCTCCAAATGCCACATGCCTCCGGTAGAAATTTCATTTAAGTCTGAGCTCCAAAACATCACACTCCTTTTGGAGCTCGGCAGTGTGTCCAAACAGTAATTTCCCACCATATATGGGGTATTGGCATACTCAAGATTAATTGCACAACACATTTTGGGGTCTATTTTCTCCTGTTATCCTTGTGAAAATAAAAAATGTGGGGCTAAAACAACATTTTTGTGGAAAAAATATTTTCACAGCTCAATGTTATAAAATTCAAGGTGCTCACCACACATCTAAATAAATTCCTTGAGGTGTCCAGTTTCCAAAACGGGGTCATGGGTGGGGGTGTCCAATGTTGAGGCACATCAGGGGATCTCCAAACACGACATAGTGTTCCCTATAGATTGAAGCCAATTTTGCGTTACAAAAGTCAAATGGTGCTCCTATCCATTCTGAGCCATGCCGTTTCCCCTCAAACTGTAATTTTTCACCTCACATGAGATATCGACATACTTAGGAGAACGTTTTTTTAATTGTTTGTTTTTCATTTTCACAGCTCAACGTTATAAAATTCTGTGAAGCCCCTTTGGTTTAAGGTGCTCACCACACCTCTAGATAATTTCCTTGAGTAGTATATTTTCCAAATTAGGGTCACTTTTGGGGGTTTCAACTGTTAAGGTGTATCAGTGGCTCTGCAAACACAACATGACATCCTATATCTATTCTAATCAATTTTGCACTCCAAAAGTTTATTGGCACTCCTTCAATTCCGACCCCTGCCATGCGCTCAAACAATAGTTTTCCACCACATATTGTGTACCCAGGAGAAATTACACAGTGAATTATAAAGTCCATTTCTCCTGTTACCCTTGTGAAAAGCAAATCTTTGGAACAAAAACCAATATTTTTTGTGAGAAATTTATTTTGTCATTTTCACAGCTCCACATTATAAAATTCTATGCAGCACCTGTGGGTTCGGGGTGCTTACCACAGCCCTAAATAAATTTTGGGAGGGGTGTAGTTTTCAAAATGGGGTCACTTTTGGGGGGTTTCCATTGTTTAGGCACATCAGAGGCTCTGCAAATATGACATATCATCCTCTATCGATTCCAGCCAATTTTACAGTCCAAAAGTCAAATGTTGCTTGTTCCCTACAGAGCCCTACAGTGCACCCAAACAGAAGTTTTCCACCACATATGGGCCATTGACATACTCAGAAATTGCACAGCAAACTTAATGGTCCATTTTCTCCTGTTAACCTTGTCAAAATGCCAAATTTGGGGTTAAAGCAATATTTTTGTTGGAAAAACTTAATTTTCTTTCTTCCACATTGCTTTAAAGGGAACCTGTCACCCCCAAAATCGAAGGTGAGCTAAGCCCACCAGCTTCAGGGGCTTATCTACAGCATTCTGTAATGCTGTAGATAAGCCCCCGATGTATCCTGAAAGATGAGAAAAAGAGGTTAGATTACACTCACCCAGGGGCGGTCCTGGTTCTGTTCTGGTCCGATGTCGTCACGGTCCGGGGCCTCCCATCTTCTTACCATGACGTCCTCTTCTTGTCTTCACGCTGCGACTCCGGCGCAGGCGTACTTTGTCTGCCCTGTTGAGAGCAGAGCAAAGTACTGCAGTGCACAGGCGCTGGGAAAGGTCAGAGAGGCCCGGCAGGGCAGACAAAGTATGCCTGCGCTGGAGCCGCAGCCTGAAGACAAGAAGAGGATGTTATCATAAGAAGATTGGAGGCCCCGGACTGGATCGCGACGCCCATCGGACCAGAACAGAACCGGGACCGCCCCTGGGTGAGTATAATCTAACCCCTTTTCTCATCTTTCAGGTTACATCGGGGGCTTATCTATAGCATTACAGAATGCTGTAGATAAGCCCCTGATGCCGGTGGGCTTAGCTCACCTTCGATTTTGGGGGTGACAGGTTCCCTTTAACTCCTGTGAAGCACCAGAAGGGTTAAATTTTTTGAATGTTGTTTTGAGTACCTTGAGGGGTGGTTTTTCAAATAATGTCACTTTTGTGTATTTTCTATCACATAGGCCCCTCAAAGACACTTCAAATGTGATGCGGTCCCTAAAAAATTGGGTTGCAAATTTTGCTAGAAAAATTAGAAATCGCTGATAAACTTTTAGCCCTTATAACTTCCTAACAATAATAATTAAGTTTAAAAAATAATGCTGGTGTAAAGTGGACATGTGGTAAATGGTATTTATTAACTATTTTGTGTGATATAACTATCTGATTAACCCCTTTCTGACATTGGGCGTAATATTCCGTCCATGTGACCTGGGCCTATTTGACCATGGACTGAATATTATGTCATCGCGATCGCCCGTGATCACAGGGGTGTGCGGACGATCGCCGCCGGGTGTCAGCTGATTCTAACAGCAGACACCTGGGACTAGGTGATTGAACACGATTGCAGCATTCCGGAAGCCGTCAGAGGGCCTCCGATCATTGTCATGGTGTCTCGATGTCGACGACATCCGGGTCACCAGAGCTAGAAAACTTGCTGATTATGTGCATGATGGGCAAGTTTGTATGTCAGCGTATTCTATCTCTCAATAAATATTTGAATGAAAAAAAAATAGAAACAATGAAAGTACACATATTTGGTACCGCCACGTCTGCAACGACCTTACCTATAAAACTGCCCCACTAGTTAACCCCTTTAGTGAACACCATAAAAAACAAGGCAATAAACAATGCTTTATCATTATACTGCAGAACAAAAAATGGAATAACACGCAATCAAAAAGACAGATGTAAATAGACATGGTACCGCTGAAAACGTCATATTCTCCCACAAAAAACAAGCCCCAATACAGCTCCATCAGCGGAATAATAAAAAAGTTATAGCTCTCTGAATAAAGTGATGCAAAAATTATTATTTTTTCTATAAAATAGTTTTTATTGTATAAAAGCGCCAAAACATAGAAAAAGATATAAATTAGGTATCACTGTAATCGTTCTGACCCAAAGAATAAAACTGCCTTATCAATTCTGCCACACACGGAATGGCATAAACCCCACCCCAAAAAAGAAATTCTGAATTGCTGGTTTTTGTACATTATACCTCCCAAAAATCGGAATAGAAAGCAATAAAAAAAAGTCATGTGCCCGAAAATGGTACCAGTAAAAACGTCAGCTTGTCCAACAAAAAAACAAGACCTCACATGACTCTGTGGGCCAAAATATGGAAAAATTATAGCTCTCAAATTGTGGTGATGCAAAAACTATTTTTTGCAATAAAAAGCGTCTTTTAGACCGGTTTCACACATCAGTGTCTCTGGTACATGTGGTGATAGTTTTCTCACGTACCGGAGACACTGACACACGTAGACCCATTCAAATTAATGGGTCTATGCACATATCAGCGTGTTTTCATGGATCGTGTGTCCGTGTGCAAAACACGCAGACATATCCGTTTTTACAGACACAGGGGTTGCAAAACGTGCCACACACATGCACATGGAGAATAGGGCACTCTGTCCTCCATTTGCATGGATGGCTGCCGGGGAAGTAGTGCTACTGTAAGCGCTGTTCCCCTGCGTGTGGTGCTGAACGCAGCTTTCATCCATTCTCCCCTGCTCTGCCGGCGAGCAGCATGAGCAGGAGAGAATGAATGAATGAATGAAATACACAACGTGGGGTCCCCCCTTTGTTGTTAAACCAGCCCGGCAAAACGCACAGGTGCGGGCTGCAAATTCTCAGGCTGGTAAAAAAGAAAGGCGCATATATTAGATGCACAAATTCTGGAGCTTTGTCCAGTTCTTCCCACTTGCCCTGTAGCGGTGGCAAGTGGGGTAATGGGGGGGTTAATGTCACCTTCTTATTGGAAGGTGACATTAAGCCCGTCTTAGTAATGGAGAGGTGTCAATAAGAGACCCCTCCATTACTAATCCTATAGTTGGTAAAGGGTTAAATAAACACACACACACATGCAGAATAAAGTATTTTATTGAAATCATACACCACACAGTTTTGACATCTTTACTGTACTGGTAATCCAAGCGACGCACTCGATATCCTGTAAAAAAAAAATAACAAACCAACCCATACCTGTCCGGTGCTCAGACAATCCCACGCTGTAATCCATATCTGGGGTATATTCAGTTTACAACCGGGAGCGATGCTAATGCGACCGGCCTGGCTGTAAATTACTAGGGAATGACTGATGCAGTGGGCACAGGCTCAGTAACTAGCGGTGACGTCACTGAGTCTGTGCTCGCTTGCCGGCATGAACTCCTGTGACCTCAGGACCGTTGGAGAATGCAAGTGATGAGGTCATGGCAGTTCAAGCTCTGTCACAGTGACCTCATCACTTGCATTCTCCCAGGGTCCTGAGGTCACAGGAGTTCATGCCAGTGAGCGAGCACAGACTCAGTGACGTCAGCGCTACTGAGACTGTGCCCGCTGCGTATCATTCATTCATTCTCCTCTGCTCGCTCAGCTCCCGGCAGAGCAGGGCAGAAGGGATGACAGCCGGCTTCAGCAACACATGCAGGGAAACAGCGCTTACAGTAGTGATACTTCCCCAGCGGCCATCCGTGTGGTACTGATGCGACACACGGGCGGCACACGATTGCCACACGTGTGCCCCACATAGTACACACATGTACACTGATATCTCCGGTACCGTTTTTTCCAGTACCGGAAATATCAAAACGTGTGAAACATAAAAACCTGTTATAAGGTCTCTTTCGCACGTCCTGATATTTCCTGTACCGGAGATGTCAGTGTCCGTGTGTGTAATACATTCCCCAGCCTAAAAATAGCAGCCCGCAGCTGACCAGAAAAGACACATCTATTTGATGGGCCAGTTCTGGCGCTTTGCCTGGCTCTTTCCACGTGCCCTGTAGAGGTGGCAAGTGGTGTTCATATTTGTGGGGTTGATGTCACCTTTGTATTGTCAGGTGACACCAAGCCCACGGCTTAGTAATGGAGAAGCATCTATGCAGACACATATCCATTACTAATCCTATAGTTACATAGTAAATAAAGACACAGCCAGAATAAAATCTTTTCTTAGAAATAAAACAAAACACAGTTTAACTTTTTTATTTAATAATAACAAACACAATTATACTCGCCAAACGCCTATTTCACAGATGCCCTTGTTCTCCTGTAATAAAGCTAAAATAAAAAAACTATATAGCATACCTGTCTGTCATTCTGCCCCACGCCGTAATCCATGTCTGTGGAATAATCAGTTTTCAACCTGGACGGTGCCAAGATGCGACTGTCCAGGCTGAGAATCACTGATGAATGAGCTGCTGGGAAAGCAGCATCAATGACCAAGGGTGACTTCATAGAGGCTACCTACGGTTACTTGGCTCAGTTCCCAGCCAGGATGAACTGCAATGACTTCGGTGAGGCACATGAATTCTGTAAGACACGTTGTTATTATTATTATTATAATTATTTATTTATATAGCACCATTAATTCCATGGTGCTGTACATGAGAAAGGGGTTACATACAGGGTTATAGATATCGTTTACAGTAAACAGGTTTACAGTGACAGACTGGTACAGAGGAGAGAGAACCCTGTCCTTGCGGACTTACATTCTATGGGAATGTGATGTGATGTTAATATGATCTCTGCACCCCTAGATGAATTCATAGGGGAGTGTAGTATGTAAAATGAGTTCACATATAGGGGGTTTCTGTTGTTTTGTGGAAAAAATATTTTTTATTTTTATAGCTCTACGTTATAAACTTCTGTGAAGCACTTGGGGGTTTAAAGTGCTCACCACACATCTAGATAAGTTCCTTGGGGGTCTAGTGTCCAAAATGGTGTCACTTGTGGGGGGTTTCCACTGTTTAGGCACATCAGGGGCTCTCCAAACGCGACATGGTGTCCGATCTCAATTCCAGCCAATTTTGCGTTAAAGGGAACCTGTCACCCCCCCAGGCGTTTTTACCTAAAAAAGCCACTTTGTGCAGCACTAATGCTGCATTCTGTCAAGGTGGCTCTTTTATTTGGGGTCCTTCCAACGCTGAACTATTCGTTTTTATAATTTGCCCCTCATACCTGTAGTTTGTCCGGGGCCCTTAATGAAGGAAGTGGAGGCGGCACGCGGAGGGCCTGAGTGATGGCTGGGAGGCGTTTCTGTCCGGGGGAAAAGACATGCCCCCCGGACAAACTACAGGAATGAGGGGCAAATTATAAAAATGAATAGTTCAGCGTTGGCAGGGACCCCAACTAAAAGAGCCACCTTGACAGAATGCAGCATTAGGAGAAACATTAGCCCTTATCTCATAAAGTGACACTGGTCAGAATTGTAAAAGTTGGCCTGATCAGGAAGGTGAAAACGGGCTCAGGGGTGAAGGGGTCAATTGAGAGCTTTGTTCCATTAAAAAACAAGACCTTGTGACTGCAATGGCATATAATGTTTTTTAGGCCTTGCAGCACAACCAAGGGTATGTACACAAGTCGCATTTTTGTTGCATTTTCCCTGCACAGTTTTGTCAAAACAAAAACTGAAGATTTTCCTAGTACCAGCAAAGTTAACCAGATTCCTGAAATCTCATGCACACATTGCTTTTTTTCCTTGCAGATTTGAAGCAGGTTTAAATTTGCAGCATGTTAATTCTTTCATATTTTTAATTTCCTTGCTCAAGTAAATCTGCAAAAGGGATAAAATCACACATTAACCATGCGATTATGCTGCAGCGGAGGTGCCATGGCCGATACCTGCCTGCAGAAGCGGTTTATTTTTTTTACTCAGTATGTGATGATATTCATTATACAAACTAGGGGGCAGGTCAGTGAGGGATCAATGACCTGTGAGCAGTCTGCATGAAGAATATCTAATCAGAGCACCACATACACCAGCCCCGCCTTAGGGCACAAGAATCTCATTAACACAAAACTGAAAATAAAGATTAAAGCTATGTACACACGTTGTGAAATGTATGCGTTTTTGCCCCGGTTTTTTGCTGCAAAAACGCATGCACAACACAGCCCATTGAATTCAATGGGATTCCGCAATGCTGTGCTAATGTTGTGTATTTTTCCACAGTGGAATCGCATCGTGGAAAAATACGCAGCATGCTCATTCTTTGTGCGGAATTGCGGCGATTCTGCACACATAGGATGCATTGAAACACTCACTTTACGCATGTGGCTATGCCACTCCTCCAGGCCCTTGGGAACCATATTTCTGTTAAAAAAAAGAAGAATTAAAATGAAAAATATTGATATACTTACCTTGCGATGGCCCCCGGAGTCCTCTCGCCTCTCAGCGGTGCACGCGGTGGCTTCCGTTCCCAGGGATGCATTGCGCAAAGGACCTGGGATGACGTCGCGGTCACATGACCGTGACGTCACAAAGGTCCTTCGCGTAATGCATCCCTGGGAATGGAAGGCGCCGGGAGCGCTGCTGAGGAGATTGGGGGCCGTCGGAAGGTGAGAATAACAATTTTTTAATTATTTTTAACATTCTATCTTTTACTATTGATGCTGCAGTAAAAAGTTGGTCACACTTGTCAAGCACTATGCTTGACAAGTGTGACCAACCTGTCAATCCGTTTTCCAAGCGATGCTACAGATCACTTGGAAAACGCTAGTGTTTAGCGGGAAAACACATGCCAATTCTGCATGCGTTATACCCGCGGCAGCAATCTGCTGTTCTGGCTGTTCTGTGGACTGAGACAGCCAAATGGCTGAAAAGTGACACACGGGCCACACTGTAAGCCATGGACTGGGGTGGGCTCCCCAGGATACAGCAAAACCTTGGACAAGGAAAGCAGTAAACACTAAATTTGTCAAGTTAACTTTTACTGCTAAATTCAGACTGGTTACGCTTCCACCAACCAACAAAATGTGACAGGTTAATTCACACACACCGGGTCAGAACTGACCGGGACCACTGTGCTACGTGACTCAGCAAGCATGGAAATGTTGACTACGTTACTATAACCCCTTAACAATCATCGATACGCCTTTTAACGGCAGCAGTTGAGGGTACTTATTCCTCAATGCTGCTTTTTAACGGCGCTAGAAATAAGTTTATAGCGCCCCCCCCAGTGCCAGAAATTCTCTGGCATGTCGGCTATTTGGGGTAGCTGAGACCCCGGAGAACATGATTCCGGTTGGATTTTACCGACCCCAGTGTTGCGATCACCATTATTAATGGCGACCGCAAAAAAAAAGTCAGATTTCCCATTTAATTTCTCTCTCCTCTGATGTGATCCTGTCCCCTGGCCGCCAGCATCTTGTTTTGGGAAGAAAATGGCGGGCGTATGCGCACTGCATCCGCCGAGAACTGCCGGCCGGCACCCAGCAACAATTTTTCCTATTTGTTCATTTTGATCACTGTGATAGGGTCTATCACAGTGATCAAAATGAAAAATAGTAAATCAAACCGGGGTCCACCGTGCAGGAGAGAACCTGCTGCTAGTAGATGACTGCACTATATGGTGGTGTAAGTGAACTCAGTTACTTCACTGAGTCGCACTGAAAAGAACACGCTGTGCCCTGTTAGCGTCACAGAGGAACACAGCTAACTGCTGAGCTGATGGCAGTCAGGGGTCACGCACACAGAGAAGCACACAAACACTCCTCTCCGGTGGAATCGGAATTCTAGTGGCTATTAGCCATCCCTGAATACATACATACAAACTCCTCACCGGAGGTGCCGGTATTCTAGGGGCTTATTCAAGCCAAACCCTGTTCACATACAGGCGCGACCACAAATAGCAATAGCACTTGGGAAGGGAAGTAAGATTTGTGGGTATCTCTGTAGTGGAAACCTGAACGGACTCCCTCACACATCTGCCCTTACAAGATTCACTCCAACCCAATATCCTCTCTGTGGTCCACTCAATATGTGGGGAGTGGAAACGGAGCCAAGGTATTCCTAGCAGAATCTTGTCTATTCCCTCGAGAATGACAAGAAGGGAGATAATCTCCTGATGGGAAGGGAACATAGATGAGAAAGAGATGGTCTGATGTGTGATTTATGAGGGCTGTGTTGACCCATTCACCATTCGAACAGTCACCGGTTTGGCGAACATCACCAGGGGTATTTCGTGGCGCTGAGCGAAGGCAGAGGACATGAAATTCCCCTCTGCTCCAGAGTCCATACATAGCTCAACTGTTAGTGTGGACGAGCCTAAAGAGATTGTCCCTTTAAAGGACAACTTGGAGGAAAATGCCGCCGTGTCTAGTGAACCTCCTCCAATGGTTACTAGACACAATCGTTTCCCGACCGCTGAGGACATTTATTGGCATAATGTCCTAACTGTTGGCAAATATTACAAAACACGGGTACTCGAGCGGCCCGGGACTTAGGTCCCGCTCGAGAAACCTCCATGGCTTCATGGGCATCGGATGCCTGAACAGGAGATTCCAGAGGGCTGGCGAAGGTAGGAGCCAACCGGAACCTCTGCCTACACTGGGTCCGCTCTAACCTCCGCTCGTTAAAACGGAGGTCGATGCGGGTAGAGATTGTAATGAACTCCTCCAGTGTGGCAGGAATCTCCCTGGTGGCCAAGGCGTCCTTCACATGGTATGCCAGTCCTTTCCAGAACACCGGAATAAGGACTTTATCCGGCCACTCCAACTCTGATGCCAGAGTCCGGAATTGGACGGCAAACTGGCTGACCATAGACGAACCCTGTGTAATTGCCAACAGTTGGAGCGCCGTATCGTGGGTGACACGTGGTCCTTAAAAGACCTGTTTCAAAGTGTCCAGGAAGCGAGGAGCACTCTACACCACACGATCATCACGCTCCCACAGCGGCGTTGCCCACTCCAATGCCCTGCCCAACAAAAGGGATATGATAAATCCCACCTTAGCCCGTTCCGTAGGAAAACGTGCAGCCAGAAGCTCTAGATGTATGGTACACTGGCTCACGAATCCCCAACATAGCTTACTGTCACCAGCAAACTTGTCTGGTAGTGGGAGACGGGATAAAGTCGGAGCAGGGGTGGCAGAGGACAAACTGGCTGCAGCTACACTAGCAGCCTGAACAGCGACTGCGGTAACATCCACAGCTTAGGTTGTGCGCTCAAGAGCCACCAACCTACCCTCCAGCTGCTGGATGTACCGCTGTAGACGCTGATCGTCCGCCATTTTCTAGCCAGACCTGGCGCTAGTATAATGTAAGAACTGGCGGAACGCACCGAGTTAATATAGATGTTATAATTGGTGCGTTCGCAGCCCGGGGTCCACCGTGCAGGAGAGAACCTGCTGCTAGAAGATGATGGCACTATGTGGCGGTATAAGTGAACTCAGTTACTTCACTGGGTTGCACTGAAAAGAACACGCTGTGCCCTGTTAGCGTCACAGAGGAACACAGCTAACTGTTGAGCTGATGGCAGTCAATGGTCACGCACACAGAGAAGCACACAAACACTCCTCTCCAGTGGAACTGGAATTCTAGTGGCTATTAGCCAGCCCTGAATACATACATACAAACTCATCACTGGATGTGCTGGTATTCCAGGGCCTCATTTCAGTCAAACCCTATCCACATACAGGCGCAGCCACAAATAGCAAGCTCATAACATGAAGTGATACTAGCGCATGGCCGTGTGGCCATGCAAACCTTTTATAGCTGAGGCAGCTTCAGGACCTTCCTAGAGGACCAATGGAAGCTGCTACAATACCAGAGCAACTTCAGGACCTTCCTAGAGGACCAATGGGAGCTGCAGCAGTACCTGAGCATGTGACCCCTGACCTCCAATGAGAGGTCTTACCTTGGGCATGCTCAGTAGGGAAAAAGCAGGACTGGCTACAATGGCTGAGCCTGGGAAAGCAGCAGAAACCATCCGCACAGTATCAGGCTGAGCCAGACGCTGGGACCGACGTCTCCCCTGAGCAGGCTCCACTGCGGCTGGAGAAGAATGGGAGACCACAGTGGAGTGGTTCGAGATTACCCCTGTGCAGAGGCGGGAACTCGACCCCTAACACCCCCCTTTCTCACAGTCTAAGTTAGGTAAAAAAAATTATTGAATTCAATTTTTCCATTAGGGTTAGGGTTGGGCTAAAGCTAGGGTTAGGGTTAGGGTTGGGGCTAGGTTTACGGTAGGGGTTGGGATTATGGTTAGGGTTAAAGGGAACCTGTCACCCCGTTTTTTCGGTATGAGATAAAAATACTGTTAAATAGGGCCTGAGCTGTGCATTACAATAGTGTATTTTGTGGACCCCCGTTCCCCACCTATGCTGCCGAAATACGTTACCAAAGTAGTCGTTTTCGCCTGTCAATCAGGCTGGTCAGGTCGGATGGGCGTGGTGTCTTCCCCCAGATCTTGCGTAGTTTTCCGTTGGTGGCGTAGTGGTGTGCGCATGTCCAAGGTCCCGAATCCTGCACAGGGGTGTGAAAATAGCAGCGATGTCCGTTATTCCATTGGTGGTCGGTGGGCGCGGCCATCTTGCTTTGGCCGCGCGTGCGCAGAAGCGGCGCTCTGCTGGCCGCGGCTTCAGGAAAATGGCCGCGGGCATCCGCGCGTGCGCAGATGGCTATCGCGGCGGCCATTTTCCTGAAGCCGCGAAAACAGGCGAAAACGACTACTTTGGTAACGTATTTTGGTAGCATAGGTGGGGAACGGGGGTCCACAAAATACACTATTGTAATGCACAGCTCAGGCCCTATTTAACAGTATTTTTATCTCATACCGAAAAAACGAGGTGACAGGTTCCCTTTAAGATTAGAGTTGGGTTGTGGATAGGGTTATGGTTAGGGTTAGAGGTGTGTTGGGGTTAGGTTTGGAGTTAGAATTGGGGGGTTTCCACTGTTTAGGTACATCAGGGGTCTCTAAATGTGACATGGCGCCCATCATTGATTCAAGCCAATTTTGCGTTCAAAAAGTCAAACGGTGCTCCCTCCATTCTGATCCCTGCCATGCGCCCAAACAGTGGCTTTCCCCAACATACGGGGTATCGGCGTACTCAGGAGAAATTGCACAACTAATTTTGAGGTTCATTTTCTCCTGATACCTTTGTGAAAATAAAAAAAATTGGTTCCAAATTAAATTTTTTGTGAAAAAAGTAAAATGTTCCTTTTTTCCTTCGACATTGCTTTAGTTCTTGTGAAGCACTTGAAGGGGTAATAAACTTCTTGAATGTGGTTTTATGCACATTGAAGGGTGCAGCTTTTAGAATGGTGTCAATTTGGAATATTTTCTGTTATATTGAACCCCAAAACTAATTTCAAATATGAGGTGGTCCCTAAAAAAATAGTCTTGTAAATTTTGCTGGAAAAATGAGAAATCACTGGTCAACTTTTAACCCTTATAACGTTCTAACGGAAAAATTATGTTTCCAAAATTGTGCTGATGTAAAGTTGACATGTGGGAAATGTTATTTATTAACTATTTTGCGTGACACCCCTCTCTGATTTAAGGATACAAAAATTAAAAGTTTAAACATTGCAAAATTTTCAAAATTTTTGCCAAATTTCCTTTTTTTTTTTATAAATAAACACAAGTTATATTGAAGAAATTTTACCACTAACATAAAATATGTCACAAAAAACAAAGCTCAGAATCGGAGGGATACGTTGATGTGTTACAGAACTATAACTTCATAAAGTGACAATGGTCAGAACTGTAAAAATTGGCTTGGTCATTAAGTATCAAATTGGCTCTATCACTAAGGTGATAATTTACCTAATTGTGCATCACCCTAGTGTGGCTACTGAGCATTTCCTTGGAAAGCTGGAACAATCAAATGAGTGCCAGGGGGTGGCCTATTGATGCAGCACAGCAGCTTGGGCTTCTTTCACACTTCAGTTGTTTGGCGTCAGTCTGCTCCGACATCGTGACGGATTGACGACTCCGTCAAAATTGTTGAGAAAATGGTTCTAACGGATCCGTTTTTTTAATGGATCCGTTACACAGATGCGTCAAAAAAATGGATCCGTTAGAACCGTTGCAACCGTTTTTTACATCCGTTGTAACCGTTTTTTGACGGATCCGTTTTTAAAAACCGAGGATCTCAATGTGATTGGCTAATACAAAGTACTTGGAAATGTGACTCGCTACTGGAAACTACTGGGAAACTATATATACAGTGTATTTACACCACATCTTTGAAAGGTTGTAGAGAAAGTGGCAAAGATGGAAGGGGTGTTGGCGAATATTGTGAAGATATGTGCGGATTTCACTTTTGAGGCTAATCGGTTGGCAGTCATCGTTCGGGACAAGGAGGAAGAAAGACTGCACATCTTGCGGCAGCGGCGGAAGAGAAGGCTGTGGATCCATCCTATCACAGCCCAACGCATGACCCGTGGCGTTTATTCCCCACTGTATATTGAGTTGAGGGAAAATCCTGCAAAATTCTTCAGCTATGTGCGCATGAAAGCGGAAAATTTTGAAATTTTGTTGGGCCATGTTGGAGAATCAATACGGAGACGAGACACTCAGTTGGCTTCTCCATATCACCAGCGGAGCGTCTGATGGTGACTATTCGGTAAGTTATTCTTTTTTTAATGATTCTCATTCATCAGACTTATAACTGTAATGTTGTTTTTTGAAAGTTTTTATTAATTATTGTCTTTTCCTTTTGTTAACAGATACCTTGCAACTGGAGAATTGTTTTCATGCCTACATTTCCAGTACAGGCTTCAGATATCCATAATCTCAGGGATCATCAGAGAGACCTGCCAGGCATTGTGGAATTGCTTACAGGCGGAATACATTCCAGAGCCATCACAGGAAAGGTGGCTGGAGATTGCCCACAATTTTGAAGAAATATGCCAGTTCCCAAATTGTGTGGGAGCAGTCGATGGCAAGCATGTAAGGATTGTCAAACCTTATGGCTCTGGATCTGAATTTTACAATTACAAAAAGTACTTTTCAATTGTATTGATGGTCATAGCCGACGCACACTGCAAATTTATCGCTGTGGATATCGGTGCGTATGGACACGCAAATGACTCCCAGATTTTTAAAACTTCACCTATGGGGCGTCATTTGTATGGAGAGACATTTGACTTTCCACCGCCTAGACCACTCCCTGGAACCACCGGTCCACCATTGCCATTTGTGTGCGTTGGAGATGACGCCTTCCAGCTTTCACCACACTTGATAAAACCCTATGGAAGTAGAGGACTGACCCAGAGGAAGAACATTTTTAACCCCTTTCTGTCATTAGACGTACTATTCCGTCCATGTGGGGTGGGCCCTACTTCCCAAGGACGGAATAGTACGTCATACGCGATCGGCCGCGCTCACGGGGGGAGCGCGGCCGATCGCGGCCGGGTGTCAGCTGCATATCGCAGCTGACATCCGGCACTATGTGCCAGGAGCGGTCACGGACCGCCCCCGGCACATTAACCCCCGGCACACCGTGATCAAACATGATCGCGATGTGCCGGCGGTGCAGGGAAGCATCGCGCAGGGAGGAGGCTCCCTGCGGGCTTCCCTGAGCCCCCCGCAGCAACGCGATGTGATCGCGTTGCTGCGAGGGTCTTACCTCCCTCCCTGCCTGCTCCAGACCCGGATCCAAGATGGCCGCGGATCCGGGTCCTGCAGGGAGGGAGGTGGCTTGAGTGGTGCTCAGAGCAGGCACTGTGAAGCAGCCTGCACTTCTCGCAGATCGGTGATCTGTCAGAGTGCTATGCAAACTGACAGATCACCGATCTGTAATGTCCCCCCCTGGGGCAAAGTAAAAAAGTTAAAAAAAAAATTTCCAAATGTGTAAAAAAAAAAAAAAAAAAAATATTCCAAAATAATGAAAAAAAAAAAAATATATTATTCCCATAAATACATTTCTTTATCTAAATAAAATAAAAAAAACAATAAAAGTACACATATTTAGTATCGCCGCGTCCGTAACGACCCGACCTATAAAACTGCCCCACTAGTTAACCCCTTCAGTAAACACCGTAAGAAAAAAAAAAAAAAACGAGGCAAAAAACAATGCTTTATTATCATACCGCCGAACAAAAAGTGGAATAACACGCGATCAAAAAGACTGATATAAATAACCATGGTACCACTGAAAACGTCATCTTGTCCCGCAAAAAACGAGCCGCCATACAGCATCATCAGCAAAAAAATAAAAAAGTTATAGTCCTGAGAATAAAGCGATACCAAAATAATTATTTTTTCTATAAAATAGTTTTTATCGTATAAAAGCGCCAAAACATAAAAAAAATGATATAAATGAGATATCGCTGTAATCGTACTGACCCGACGAATAAAACTGCTTTATCAATTTTACCAAACGCGGAACGGTATAAACGCCTCCCCAAAAAGAAATTCATGAATAGCTGGTTTTTGATCACTCTGCCTCACAAAAATCGGAATAAAAAGCGATCAAAAAATGTCACGTGTCCAAAAATGTTACCAATAAAAACGGCAACGCATCCCGCAAAAAATAAGATCTCACATGACTCTGTGGACTCAAATATGGAAAAATTACAGCTCTCAAAATGTGGTAACGCAAAAAATATTTTTTGCAATGAAAAGCGTCTTTCAGTGTGTGACGGCTGCCAATCATAAAAATCCGCTAAAAAACCCGCTATAAAAGTAAATCAAACCCCCCTTCATCACCCCCTTAGTTAGGGAAAAATAAAAAAATTAAAAAATGTATTTATTTCCATTTTCCCATTAGGGTTAGGGTTAGGGCTAGAGTTAGGACTAGAGTTAGGGCTAGGGTTATTGCTAGGGTTAGGGCTAGGGTTGGGGCTAGGGTTGGGGCTACAGTTAGGGTTGGGGCTAAAGATAGGGTTAGGGTTTGGATTACATTTACGGTTGGGAATAGGGTTGGGTGTGTCTGGGTTAGAGGAGTGGTTAGGGTTACTGTTGGGATTAGGGTAAGGGGTGTGTTTGGATTAGGGTTTCAGTTATAATTGGGGGGTTTCCACTGTTCGGGCACATCAGGGGCTTTCCAAACGGGATATGGCATCCGATCTGAATTCCAGCCAATTCTGCGTTGAAAAAGGAAAACAGTGCTCCTTCCCTTCCGAGCTCTCCCGTGTGCCCAAATAGGGGTTTACCCCAACATATGGGGTATCAGCGTACTCAGGACAAATTGGACATCATCTTTTGGGGTCCAATTTCTCCTGCTACCCTTGGGAAAATACAAAACTGGGGGCCAAAAAATAAGTTTTGTGGGAAAAAAAAGATTTTTTATTTTCACGGCTCTGCGTTGTAAACTGTAGTGAAACACTTGGGGGTTCAAAGTTCTCACAACACATCTAGATAAGTTCCTTGGGGGGTCTAATTTCCGATATGGGGTCACTTGTGGGGGGTTTGTACTGTTTGCGTACATCAGGGGCTCTGCAAATGCAACGTGACGCCTGCAGACCAATCCATTTAAGTCTGCATTCCAAATGGCGCTCCTTCCCTTCCGAGCTCTGTCATGCGCCCAAACAGTAGTTCCCCCCCACATATGGGGTATCAGCATACTCAGGACAAATTAAACAACAACTTTTTGGGTCCAATTTATCCTGATACCCTTGTGAAAATACAAAACTGGGGGCTAAAAAAATCATTTTTGTGAAAAAAAAAAAGAATTTTTATTTTCACGGCTCTGCGTTATAAACTGTAGTGAAACACTTGGGGGTTCAAAGTTCTCACAACACATCTAGATAAGTTCCTTGGGGGGTCTAGTTTCCAATATGGTGTCACTTGTGGGGGGTTTGTACTGTTTGGGTACATCAGGGGCTCTGCAAATGCAACGTGACGCCTGCAGACCAATCCATTTAAGTCTGCATTCCAAATGGCGCTCCTTCCCTTCTGAGCTCTGTCATGCGCCCAAACAGTGGTTCCCCCCCACATATCGGGTATCAGCATACTCAGGACAAATTGGACAACAAATTTTGGGGTCCAATTTATCCTGTTACGCTTGTGAAAATACAAAACTGGGGGCTAAAAAATCATTTTTGTGAAAAAAAAAAAGAATTTATTTTCACGGCTCTGCGTTATAAACTGTAGTGAAACACTTGGGGGTTCAAAGTTCTCACAACACATCTAGATAAGTTCCTTGGGGGTCTAGTTTCCAATATGGGGTCACTTGTGGGGGTTTTGTACTGTTTGGGTACATCAGGGGCTCTGCAAATGCAACGTGACGCCTGCAGACCAATCCATTTAAGTCTGCATTCCAAATGGCGCTCCTTCCCTTCCGAGCTCTGTCATGCGCCCAAACAGTGGTTCCCCCCCACATATCGGGTATCAGCATACTCAGAACAAATTGGACAACAAATTTTGGGGTCCAATTTATCCTGTTACCCTTGTGAAAATACAAAACTGGGGGCTAAAAAATCATTTTTGTGAAAAAAAAAAGAATTTATTTTCACGGCTCTGCGTTATAAACTGTAGTGAAACACTTGGGGGTTCAAAGTTCTCACAACACATCTAGATAAGTTCCTTGGGGGGTCTAGTTTCCAATATGGGGTCACTTGTGGGGGGTTTGTACTGTTTGGGTACATCAGGGGCTCTGCAAATGCAACGTGACGCCTGCAGACCAATCCATTTAAGTCTGCATTCCAAATGGCGCTCCTTCCCTTCCGAGCTCTGTCATGCGCCCAAACAGTGGTTCCCCCCCACATATCGGGTATCAGCATACTCAGGACAAATTGGACAACAAATTTTGGGGTCCAATTTATCCTGTTACCCTTGTGAAAATACAAAACTGGGGGCTAAAAAATCATTTTTGTGAAAAAAAAAAAGAATTTATTTTCATGGCTCTGCGTTATAAACTGTAGTGAAACACTTGGGGGTTCAAAGTTCTCACAACACATCTAGATAAGTTCCTTGGGGGGTCTAGTTTCCAATATGGGGTCACTTGTGAGGGGTTTGTACTGTTTGGGTACATCAGGGGCTCTGCAAATGCAACGTGACGCCTGCAGACCAATCCATTTAAGTCTGCATTCCAAATGGCGCTCCTTCCCTTCCGAGCTCTGTCATGCGCCCAAACAGTGGTTCCCCCCCACATATCGGGTATCAGCATACTCAGGACAAATTGGACAACAAATTTTGGGGTCCAATTTATCCTGTTACCCTTGTGAAAATACAAAACTGGGGGCTAAAAAATCATTTTTGTGAAAAAAAAAAAGAATTTATTTTCACGGCTCTGCGTTATAAACTGTAGTGAAACACTTGGGGTTTCAAAGCTCTCAAAACACATCTAGATAAGTTCCTTAGGGGGTCTACTTTCCAAAATGGTGTCACTTGTGGGGTTTTTTTAATGTTTAGGCACATCAGGGGCTCTGCAAACGCAACATGGCATCCCATCTTAATTCCAGTCAATTTTGCATTGAAAAGTAAAATAGCGCTCCTTCCCTTCCGAGCTCTGCTATGCGCCCAAACAGTGGTTTACCCCCACATATGGGGTATCGTCGTACTCAGGACAAATTGCACAACAACTTTTGTTCTCTTACCCTTGGGGAAATAAAAAAATGGGGGCGAAAAGATCATTTTTGTGAAAAAATATGATTTTTTATTTTTACGGCTCTGCATTATAAACTTCTGTGAAGCACTTGTTGGGTCAAAGTGCTCACCACACATCTCGATAAGTTCCTTAGGGGGTCTACTTTCCAAAATGGTGTCACTTGTGGGGGGTTTCAATGTTTAGGCACATCAGGAGCTCTCCAAACGCAACATGACGTCCCATCTCAATTCCAGTCAATTTTGCATTGAAAAGTCAAATGGCGCTCCTTCCCTTCCGAGCTCTGCTCTGCGCCCAAACAATGGTTTACACCCACATGTGGGGTATCAGCGTACTCAGGACAAATTGCACAACAATTTTTGGGGTCCAATTTCTTCTCTTACCCTTGGGAAAATAAAAAATTGGGGGCGAAAAGATCATTTTTGTGAAAAAATATGATTTTTTATTTTTACGGCTCTGCATTATAAACTTCTGTGAAGCACTTGTTGGGTCAAAGTGCTCACCACACATCTAGATAAGTTCCTTAGGGGGTCTACTTTCCAAAATGGTGTCACTTGTGGGGGGTTTCAATGTTTAGGCACATCAGGGGCTCTCCAAATGCAACATGGCGTCCCATCTCAATTCCAGTCAATTTTGCATTGAAAAGTCAAATGGCGCTCCTTTCCTTCCGAGCTCTGCCATGCGCCCAAACAGTGGATTACCCCCACATATGGGGTATCAGCATACTCAGGACAAATTGTACAACAAATTTTGGGGTCTATTTTCTCCTGTTACCCTTGGTAAAATAAAACAAATTGGATCTGAAATAAATTTTGTGTGAAAAAAAGTTAAATGTTCATTTTTATTTAAACATTCCAAAAATTCCTGTGAAACACCTGAAGGGTTAATAAACTTCTTGAAAGTGGTTTTGAGTACATTGAGGGGTGCAGTTTTTAGAATGGTGTCACACTTGGGTATTTTCTATCATATAGACCCCTCAAAATGACTTCAAATGAGATGTGGTCCCTAAAAAAAAATGGTGTTGTAAAAATGAGAAATTGCTGGTCAACTTTTAACCCTTATAACTCCGTCACAAAAAAAAATTTTGGTTCCAAAATTGTGCTGATGTAAAGTAGACATGTGGGAAATGTTACTTATTAAGTATTTTGCGTGCCATATGTCTGTGATTTAAGGGCATAAAAATTAAAAGTTGGAAAATTGCGAAATTTTCAAAATTTTCGCCAAATATTCGTTTTTTTCACAAATAAACGCAACTTATATCGAAGAAATTTTACCACTATCATGAAGTACAATATGTCACGAGAAAACATTGTCAGAATCGCCAAGATCCGTTGAAGCGTTCCAGAGTTATAACCTCATAAAGGGACAGTGGTCAGAATTGTAAAAATTGGCCCGGTCATTAACGTGCAAACCACCCTTGGGGGTGAAGGGGTTAATTATCGGTTAACGAGAGCCTTTGGGATATTAACTGCTAAATGGAGAGTCCTGCTAACTGCAATTAAACTGCAGCCTGAGACTGTTGATGATGTGGTGAAGGCTTGTGTGGTACTTCACAATTTTGTATTATCCAAAGAACATGTTTCCATGGAGGAAAATGTGTCAGAAACCACCTTGCGGGATTACCACAACACAAGTTTTCGCAGTCCAGTTGCAGTCTCCAGAATGCGGGACAATTTTGCAGACTACTTCAGGTCTCCTCAAGGATCAGTTGACTGGCAGTACGAAATGGTGTAAAAATTTTTATTTTATTTTTTTCACACTTGTAAATACACCATGTTTTTTTGTTTTGTAACAAAACCTTTGGACTTTTACCTCGCAGTATTGTATGTTTTGTACCGGTACCCCTTTACACATTTTCTACTATTACTTTTACCATAAGCTTGGTGGTTTTTATACAGTTTAAAAAAAAAAGGAAAGACAATAAAATTGTTTTTAAACCAAAAAAAGTTTTATTTATTTACATGTTTATTACAGGTTCTCATAAGTTTGGGTGGAGATAGTAGCGGAGGGGCTGACAGGGTGGACCACGTCGATAGTGGGGGACAGGTTATCACGGGGAGGATCAGAAGTGGAATGGGTGGTGAAAACATGAGGTTGGGCAGGGAGTTGAGGTACAGATGTGGACTGTGGGAGGTATGGTGAAGGTATTGGTGGGATCGGGAACGGTGAAGTTAAAGGGGAAGAATGGAAAGGGGAAGGTAGGTACTGGGAAATACTGAGGGGGAAGGAAGGAATGGCGAAGGAGTAGAAGGAGGATGGACGGGAGGAGGATGGACGGGAGGAGGATAGACGGCGGCTTGAGGGGGGAAAGGTGTTGAAACATGAAGGGTAGGTGGAGGGGCTTGGGACATCGCCTGCGCTAGAGCAGTGTGGCAGCCTTGCATCTGCAGGTCAGGAGTTAGATTTTCCATGTGCCCGAGGACTGACTGAAAAAAACAGTGTCTTGGTGACAGGTTTGCATCTGAATGCATCCTATCCAGATGACTGCTGAGTTCAAGTATGCTTTTGTTAACCATATTGTACCCAGCAGATGTTTGCTCACCCAAAAGCTTGATGGCATTCTGGAAGGCTGCATTCAGATGCAAAAACTCAGGTGCATAGCTCCTTTCCTGACCTCTGTGGCGCTACCGTCCTGACCCCAAAGGTGTTCTAGATGTTGCGGCAGTGTCAGAGGGGTGGGGTAAAGGGAACTCTAAATCACCTGCAGCTTCATGTGACAAAGTCCGCCCTGCTGCTCCAGCGCTGGTGGATGGGGCCGAGGGATCAAACAAAAGGGAAGGTACAGATACAGAGGGGTCGGGTCTTTCGACGTTGTCCCCGGTGGCGGACTCCAGTGAGATCGCTCCAGAGGGGTGCAACTCTGATGCAGGCTCCCGGGTGATGCAGACAGTACTGTTAAAGAAGACGAAAAAAAAAATTAGTATCTTGATATTACAATTGCCCTTGCTGCCACTGCCCCAAAAAATTGAAGGTTACACATTTTAACAGTTTGACTGAAAACATGTGGTGTTGAATATTTATCTTCTGCTCAGCAGCGTCGACCGGAGGAACGACAGGGCTCTGGCATGTTTGTACCTGCTCCTGCGTCCTCTAGATTCACTCGGGGCCTGCATCTCCTTGTTAAACTCCCTCTTGAAGCGATCCGTGAGTGACCGCCACCGCACGATAACCCTGTTACCTGGAAAGATAAAGCAAAAATTGGTTACTATACAACACATTAAATCATGCTAACATAAGTTAATGAAGTGTGAATACTTATGCGCTATATCCTGGGCCCCAGCGTCGAGTTCCTCCCAGTTCTCCAGAACAGCACCGCACACTTCCTCCCATAGCAGTCGGGTGATTAACTGGTCAGCATGGCGGCGGTCCGCCATGTTCCACAGCGGCTCCCGATTTTGGACCGCTTGGATGAGGGTGTCCACATCAATCCCCTCCTCTTCCTCAGCCTGTTCGGGATCACGCTGTGAAGCCTTTAACAAAAAAAAAATTAAAAAGGGAAAGATTATACCACATGAATTTTAAAATTTACTAAACACCAAACCAAAAAAGAACTTACTCTTTGGTGACCGCCGCGATTAGCATTCTGACGGGAGGTGCTTCGAGGAACTCTACGGCGAGCCCCGTAATTGTGAAGACTAATAAAAAAATAAAAAAATAAATATGGATGGAGGCATATGTATTGTGTGTGCTGTGCTGAATGTTTGTGATGGGTGTAGTGTGTTGTATGTGAGGATCTGTCTCTGCAAAACACTATGCGCTCCCGCTCCTTGCATTTCTCCACCCTGCCCGTCTCCTTCTGGAAGCCCCTCTGCTTCAGCTTCCTGTGAAAACAGAATAAATACATATAGGGTTCAAAAACATATGTTACCATAGTTGTACCAAAAAAAAATTATGAAGAAAAAAAATAAACATCTCAGGCGGCTGACGATGTGAGGTGGGGCTCCCAGAAGACATTATGGTCCCTGTTTTAAACTTGGGGGGCCTGGCTGCGTCTGTCTTGGGTCCTTTGCTTGGTCCCTCTTAGTCCCTAAGAATCTGCAAGTATAAAGAGAGTTCTAAGCTACTATACAAAAGGATAGATGCAGCTTTCGGGACTTTATACTTACATCTGTTTTCCAAACTTGGGGGGCCTGCCTGCGTCTGTCTTGGGTCCCTTGCTTGGTCCCTCTTGGTCCCTAGAATCTGAAAGTATAAAGAGAGTTCTAAGCTACTATACAAAAGGATAGATGCAGTTTTCGGGACTTTATACTTACATGTTTTCCGAACTTGGGGGGCCTGCCTGCGTCTGTCTAGGGTTCCTTGCTTGCTTGGTCCCTCTAAAATCTTCCAATTTAAAGACAGTTTTAATTAGAACGATTATGTATTGGTATGCCAACATACATTTTGATTCCCCCCCCCCACAAAAAATTAATACCACACCAAAAAAAAAAAAGTGTTAACAGTTAACCTTCAAACTTGATATACTTGATGCTCAAGCTGCCAAACCCTCCACCTCCTGTTTCCCCCACACAAAAAAAAAACTAAAATTCCTTGAAAGAAACACCAACACTACTTCGAACTTGATATGCGCCATGCGCATGCTGATAAACCTACCCCCCCAGACAGAGTATCAACCTTATAAAAAATTTCCCTCATTCAAAGTTAAAATACCAATACCCAAAAATGTCAATTATGATTACCCTACAGTTACTATTTTCTAAAACCAGATAACATTTTCTATACCAAAGGTTTGCATTCCACATTTGTATATAGAACCTCTAACACCTTTATTGCATGTATACCTGGAGCGCCCCCACACCGCCGCAGGGCCGAGGGGTACCCGGAGCCGGGCCTCTAGGTCTCAGTCCTGGGGTTGTCACGGTGGCTAGACCCGGTCCGTGGCCCTGTCTGTCAGTGGGGGACGTCCGGTGCAATAAGTGGTGTAGTAACGGTGTAGCGGTGCAGTTGTGGGGTGCAGGTCGCGGTAAATAACGAGGACACCAGGTTGCAGTCTCTTTACCTCTTTACTGAAGCTCTCTGGGTCCTCAGTCCAGAATACGGCTCACCAGGCTGCGCAAGTCCGGCCGGTCCAATGGCACTTCCAGAGCTCTCCTTGCAGGTGGAAATCGGTGCCTTCCTTCTAGCGCTATGTGTTGCAGTCCTTCCCTGCTGTGCTTACGGAAAGTACCCCACAACTGTTGTGTCTGTTTCTCGTGTTCCCTCACAACAACTTAATTCGCAATGATCTTCCTCGTCCCTCCAGATACTATGGTAGGAACGCACCCGTATGACGGGGAGGCTCGGAGATCTTCCGGGACTCTATCTGCGCCCCTCTCCTGTTGGTACCCCCCTTTGCCTTCCTGGGTGATGCGTGAGACAGTCCGCCTAAAGCTAACTGCCCTGCCGTAGGTCTGAGGTATGGCTTGAAACTCTTTACCTCCTCGGCGTTCCGGCCACCGGTAGTGCGCCTCAGTAAGGTGCTGCCTCTTTCAGCACAACCCTCACTGGTATCTCCTTTCGCTTGATTTCGTTTCTCACTCAGCACAATCTATCTCGCTTCTTAGTCCTTTCTTGAGTCCCGCCGCTTCCAGGAGCCTGCGCGGACCCGTTACGTTCTTTCAATGCCAAGCCTCTGCCAGGATCCCACCCCTGGCAGAGACCCTACAGTCTCTCCCTTCACAACACCCCCTGCCACAGGGTGTTGCTCCGTTCAATCCCGTCAGCGTTCTCTCTAACTTCCTGCCTGACCCCCAGTTTACCCACTATGGTGGGGAGTGGCCTAATGAATAGCACCCTTAGCTCCCCCCGGAGGCCCAGCTGTGAAATGTATTGGTGACTGTGATACCTGCTCAGAGAACTCCTTCAGTGCCATCGAACGCACCATGGCCCCCCTTAGTGGCTGAGCCATGATACTGCAACGACCAGGACTCTGGGGCGCTGCATACCCATTTTTAAATTTATCTTGAAATCGTACTATGGACAGTTTTGTGGAATTTTTATTACAATTATTTTATTTTTGGGGGGAAAGTAGGAGCTACACTGCTCTTTATTTTAAATACCAGTACAGTATGAAAAATAACAAAAATGCAAGGCGGGCGGACACACACACACACACACACACACACACAGTCAGAACTCATGCTGGATGGCTGTACTCACATGGCAGTCTCAGGCAGGGTCTTGCTGGCTGCTGGCAGGGTCTGTCTTGCTGGCTGCTGGCAGGGTCTGTCATGCTGGCTGCTGGTAGGGTCTGTCTTGCTGGCTGGCATTGTGTTCTCTCTCTGCTTGATGGCACATTGAGGAATGAAGCCCACCTGTCCTGTTTATATAGTTTTGGGGTTGTCTGGGCAAAGTATCTACTTTTTGGAGCATGCTCAATTGAAAAAGCGGATTGGGGCGACAGATCCGCCAAATGACGGATCGCGACGGATCCGTCGCCCATAGGCGGCCATTCTAGGAAATGGCGGACGCGACGGATCCGCCGCGAACCGCCATTTCGGCGCAGACAAAAAACGTTACAATGTCCGACAATGTCTAGACGATGTCCGCCAAATCTCGACGGATCCGTCACATGGAGGATGGAACGGACAACCATCCGCCACAATCCGTCGCTAATGCAAGTCTATGGGAAAATAGCGGATCCGCCAAAGAAAAATGGCGGATCCGCTATTTAAAGAAAACGGCGGATTCAAACTGACGCCAAAAGACTGAAGTGTGAAAGAGGCCTTACAGACTTAACAAGATGACTCTAAGCCCCCAAGGGAGAACCCAGTTATGAAATTCATATCGCACAAAATAAATAACATTTCCCACATGTCTACTTTATATCAGCACAATTTTGGAAACATCATTTTTTTCATTAGGAAGTTATAAGGGTTAAAAGTTGACCAGCGATTTCTCATTTTTAGAACAAAATTTGCAAAACCATTTTTTAGGGACCACCTCACATTTGAAGTGACTTGGAGGGGTCTATATGATATAAAATACCCAAAAATGACACCAGTCTAAAAATTGCACCCCTCAAGGTACTCAAAATCACATTCAATAAGTTTATTAATCCTTCAGGTGCTTCACAGGAATTTTTGGAATGTGGAAGAAAAAAATAAACATTTACAAAAATTTTCATTTAGAGCTATTTTTTTTATACTTTTGCTATGGTAACAGGTGAAAATGAACCATACATTTTGTTGTGCAATTTCTCTTGAGCATGCCGATACCCCGTATGTGGAGGAAATCTACTGTTTGAGCCCACGGCAGGGCTCGGCAGGGCTCGGCAGGGCTCGGAAGGGAAGCGCACCATTTGACTTTTTGAATGTAAAATTAGCTGGCATAATTAGCAGAGGACATGTCATGTTTGGAGAGCCCCTGATGTGCCTAAATCAATGGAAACCCCCATCAAGTGACACCAATTTGGAAACTAGACCCCTTAGTTATCTAGATGTGTATTTAGCACCTTGAACCCCCCGGTGCTTCACAAAAGTTTGGAACGTTAAGCCGTAAAAATATAAAAATCATATTTTTCCCACAAAAATCTTTTTTAGTTACAAATTCTGTATTATCACAAGGGTAAAGGGAGAAAATAGATCCCTAAGTTTGTTGTGCAATTTCTCCTGATTTCAATGATACCCCATATGTGGTCGAAAACTGCTTTTGAGGCACAGTGCAAAGCACAGAAGGGAAGTAGTGCCATATTACAGTGCGGATTTTGCTGCACTTGTTTGAGGGTGCCATTTTACATTGGCAGAGCCCCTGAGGTACCAGAACAGCAGAAGACCCCTCATAAGTGACCCCATTTTACCAATTAAATCTCTCAATGAATTCATTCAGGGGTGCAGTGGTTATATTGACACCACAGGTGTATCACTGACTTTTATACCATTGGGCAGTGAAGAAAAAATAATTTACATTTTTACCACCAAGATTGTGTTTATGGTGCCCTATATAATAATAATACGGAGGACCGTAAGAGCTGAAAAACCAAGAAAAAGAGAAAAGCTCCTCCAAAACCAAAATATATACAAAAATTCATAGATCTTTATTTAATTACCAATATAAATTATAAAATTTGTAAAACAGATGATATTAGAGAAATGGGTAAAACAACTCATGCAAAAATACCTAGTGCAGCAGCAGTAACCTAATCACAGATGACAAAAATCCTGTTAAACACCTCAGAAAACACCATAATATATAAAGTGCAGAGCAGTATTGTAAAAGTGTCAAGTGCTTGAGATGCGGAAATAATGCAGAGTGATGCTGGAGGATGTCCCGAACCTGTATTGCGGATCAAAGGAGACGGATGTCAGGAATAAAGCTGTAATAGCATTAATCCGAACCCTATGTCCACAAGCAGGCCAGGGAGTACCTATACAAATAACATATATTGGCGAGGGTTACCCAAAAGTATATTTACCCAGAGTTGGCTTTGTACCAAGCTTTCTCAAGATAGCCCCCGAACCGAACCTTCCTGTCAGGCGCTTCTTCCCAATTGCTTGTACTGCCACCTGGCCTGGGGCTCTGTTTGGATGTGTCCGAACTGCAGTTGAAACCAGCAGAACAGAGTCCATTTAACATAACACCAGTCTCTGGCAACAGAATCACTTATTTTATTTCTCCTCCTCCACATTAGTAGCAAAAGAGAACAACAACTGCAAATTACATGCAAATGGTTAATGGTAGGTGGCGGTCAGCAGCATATTCCTCGTCACTTCACAGCACCATGCCCTCACCCACCACCAGTCTGCGGCTCCCTGCTTCCTCACGATGAAGACAGCAGTGAATAAATTGCTGGTGGTCAGAGTCGTTGGTTCCTTTGTTCACCAGTGAGCATGCGTGACAAAACCAGCTGACACGATGACGCAATTTAATTGAGTCAGTGAACCAGAAATAGGAGCAGAGCGCTGGGGGAATGAGAACGAGGCGAGTATGTGGCTGTTTTTTTCATATGTGTATGGAATATTTGTATATAGGAGTCTAAGTTTGGACTCGCAGTATATGCGGTGGCTCATACTGTATATTGGAGGCTATGAGGGGGCTCATACTGTACATAGGAGGCTATATAGAGGTTCATACTGTATATAGGAGGCTATATTGGGTCTCATATTGTATATGGAGGGGCTATGTGGGGGATCATACTGTATATAGGGGCTATGAGGGGGCCCATACTGTATATAGGGGGCTATGTGGGGGGCTCATACTGTATATAGAGGGGCTATGTGGGGGTTCACACTGTATGCAGGTGGCTATATGGCAGCTCAAACTGTATGTAAGGTCTATGTGGGGGCTCATTCTGTATGTAGTGGGCTGTTTGTGGGCTCAAGCAGCATATAGCGGTCTGTGTGCGGGCTCATACAGTATATAGGAAGATATCAGCCTACTTAATTCTGCTCAATATTAAGTGATCCAATTAATATTAATATAAAATAAAATTAATATTGAGCAGAATGGGTTTCAGCTTATTGGTTTGGCCCTTTACAACAGTCACGGTCTCTCACGTGGCCCATCAGCAAAATTAATTTTTACAGCATTAAAAAAATCATGCTCACCTATCGCTGCCCTTCTAAAGCTGCCTAAGTCTACTCACTCTCTGTGCTTCCTCTTTCTGCCTGGACAGACATGTGGCCACTATGGATAATCACTGGCTTCTGCAGTAATCATGACATCACCCTTGCTAACAGGGATTGTCTCCAACCACCATTAGTGTTTACAATAGGAACAGGATATGCAGAGTCATCCTAGGTAATCCTGTTCCAGCTGTACAGATATGTCACCATATGTTGGTCAACACTACAGGAAATCACTGATCAAACCCAATCACATGTTCTTTTGGCCTGAAGAGGAAGCACAGAGATCAGCAGGGAACCCAGGCGAATGCAGGCTCAAATCCTCTAGTAGGACTAAAAGAGTGTTTTAAAATATTTAAAACCTTGAAAGAACCTGAAAAGTGTCCCTTTTAAGGAAATTTGCATCACCCGACGCAGTGTCATACAAAAACAAAAACGGGTTATACTGACCATCCCAGAGTCAACCAGTGAGTCTCCAACACTTCTCCTCGTGTCTGGCATTGGCTGCAGTACTGAAATCACACGGACAGAGTGGCAGCCTATCAGTGAGCTTACAGACCTGACAGTGTAGATGAAACACCCTGCTCAGAACTAATAAAAGCTCACCGATTGGCTGCCACATAGTCGATGTGATTACAGTGCTGTGAGATAATTATAGGGAGCAGTAGAAAAGACTCACCGATGGACCCATGGATGGTGAATTTAGTTTTTATCTTAACTGAATTGCGATAGAAGACAAAAGATTTCCTGAAAGGGGACAACCCTTTTAAAGTTTGACTCACCAATTATTTTCCCATTCTAAAAGTAAAACCTATAAAAAGATGTAGAAAATATGAATATTTAGAATCGTGATCTAGTAGTGTGTGCTATTGTAAGGGGTGTACCGGGAACGTGTGATGCTCCACTCCCTTCATATATTGCCTTGTACGTATTTTTGTATATTTATTGCTGTATCTAGCTATTTGTACATGATTAAAAGGGAAAGTGCAGTACCTCAGTTATTACACTAGATGGGGGTACATTAGTGAATATAGTTATTTAGGAGGAGCCAGCCGTGGATAAGATAGAGGGTTTTTCCTGTTTATATTAGTAGGGCCTTAGAACCCGTACAGTGCGGTTGCCTCCACAATGTTCGAAGCAAGAAACCCAGCCGTCCAGGGCCAGTGGGCCAGAAGGGCAGCAGTGACAGCAGCAGTGGGAGCAGAGGCTGTAGCCAAAGCCATAGCAGTACAGGGACGCAGGTCGCTCATGTGGCAGCTTACCTGAAGGCAGATGCCCTCTTGTGTGTTGCGAAGCGGATGAGGAAACTCCTGAACGTAGTAAGGCTGAACAGGGATGACGCTGCTGCACCAGATGGAACCGTATGAACCGGGCACCCACTGAAAGGCGTAGGGAAGAGTACAGGGAAAGGGAAAGATGTGAATTGCATGGAACCCTACACTGATGCTGTATCTGATATGGACGTGCTGCGAAAGGAAAGAAGTAAAGTTATTTGTTTCCAGTTTAAATTGGACTGTGTCTCTGTTTGTGCGCGATCATACGGAGGGGGTTTTCAGCAACTCAGAGGAGACCCTTGAAGGTGCAGAGATCAGTGAGGCACGTACATTGACAAAAGGGCATTGTTTGTATGTGATGGGAGACCAGGGTGTGCAAGAGCCATTAGTCTCAACCACGACTACGGCCCTGGCGCTCCCTCACTCTATCAAAATATTAAATTATTTAACCCATAGAATAAGTTGTAAAGAAAAAAAAATCGAAACACTTATTTTTGATCACCACATCTCCCTCTTGTAATGCAATAATACGTGATAAAAAAAACTTTTATGCTCCCTGCCCCAGAAAACAACAGCTCAGCCATAAAAACAAGCTCCCTTGATGGCAGGTAAAGGGAACCTGTCAGGTCGGAAAACTCTATTAACCAGCAGATATGGGGACAATTTGCAGGTCAGTGTTAGAAAGGATTCCGACCACCTTACTGAAATTGCGGCTTCTGGCAGTGCCCAGCTTTCAGTCAAACAGGCAGGGATGGTAATTAAAGTTTTAACAACAGGTTCCCTGTTTGCGTTAAGAAGCAGAGGCCATTTCAATGCCACACCCACTTTAATGGCCACACCCATTTTCACACACACTTTCTGCAACCATAAGTAACCACAAGTAACAGTAGCTAAAAGTAAAAGCACTTTACCATTATTACTTTACCTTACCTTAATTTATAGTCTCATTGCCTCCTGTCAAGTACACATTGTTCCAAACTGTCAGTCACTTCTTAGTATATTGTGAAGTAACAGGGTTTTTCTACAAGTTTTGAGAATTAGGCTACGGTCACACTATCAGCATATGGTCAGTATTTTACATCAGTATTTGTAAGCCAAAACCAGGAGTAGAACAAACAGAGGAAAAGTATAATAGAAACCCGTCACCAAGTCTGTATTTTTGACCCACTCCTAGTTTTGGTTAACAAATACTGATGTGAAATACTGACCAAATACTGATAGTGTGACTGTAGCCTTGGTAGTAAAGGAACTGTGCTCAAATTGGAAAGGTGACCACCTGTCCATGTGTCACCTCAACTGTCAGCTGCAACTAATCTCTGACCACAGCAGCCACAGACCAAATATGTACCAAACACACCCATATCGTGACCAGACCACTACATAGTGCCCGAATAGTACCACACACAAGGGAGAAATGCACCATGACCATACCACATATTACCACCACATAGTGACCTAATTATACCACATACAAGAGACAGAATAATACAATACTAATCATTAATAAAAACCACAACATTAATAACACTAATATTGTCAATGTTGACATTATACACTGGTAATACAGTTATCACCAGTGACATTATACACAGGGGCTCTGTATATAGTGTACATGTAATACAATGATTACCAGTGACATTACACACATGAGCTCTGCATATAGTGTATAGTATACAGGTAATACAGTGATCACCAGTGACATTGTACACTATGTACTGAGCTCCTGTGTATAATGTTGCTGGTGATCCCTGTATTATCTGTACACTGACACTATATACAGAGCTCCTGGGTATAATGTCAATGGTGATCACTATATTATATGTACACTATATACGGAGCTCCTGTGTGTGTATAATGTCACTGGAGATCACTGTACTACCTGTACACTGACGCTATATACAGAGCTCCTGTGCATAAAGTCACTGGTGATCCCTGTATTATCTGTACACTGACACTTTATACAAAGCTCCTCTGTATAATGTCACTGGTGATAACTGTATTACATGTACACTATGCACTATATAAAGAGCTCCTGTGTATAATGTCACTGGTGATCACTGCATTACCTGTACACTGACACTATATACAGAGCTCCTGTGTATAATGTCACGTGTATAATGTCACTGGTGATCACTGTATTACCTGTACACTATTCACTGAGATCCTATGTATAATGTCACTGGTGTTCACTGTATTACCTGCACACTATGCACTATATACTGAGCTCCTGTGTATAATGTCACTGGTGATCACTGTATTACCTGTACACTATACACTGTATACAGTGTAATACGGTGATCACCAGTGACATTATGCACAAGAGCTCTGTGTATAATGTAAGTGCACAGGTAATAGAGTGACTTACCAATGATGTCTCTTTTATGAAGTGAACAATATACAAAAAAAGGTTGCACTCTAACGTGCCGAAGCATGTCTAATATGAAATACATGAAATATGAATAGCAAAATGGCTTTTGAACATTAGGAAAAATATTTATGAGACGCTTTGCACAAAATTAGGCCAAATAGTGTGAGCCCATCAACCATCGTCAAGGTGGCCTCATTAATCTGATGGGTCCGTGACCTCCCTGTCCAAATGTGGATACTTACCTAAGGCTAATGACTGAATGCATGGGTGAATGTGGACACCTCTCTCAGTAAAGCCTACATATATGGGTTGGCCGGAACCAAATGTAATTAGATGTAATTAAAAACCACATGGTGAAGGGAGGAGTGCTCAGTCAGTAAGCTAACATAGAAATGACAGAAAAAAGACTGGCACACTATTTGGCCAAATTTTCTGCAAAGCGTCTCATAAATATTTTTCCTAATGTTCAAAAGCAATTTTGCTATTCATATTTCATGTATTTCATATTAGACATGCTTTGGCATGATAGAGTGCAACCTTTTTTGTATATTGTATATGGAGGTAGCTGCTCCTGGTATGCACCTATTCACACTAGTTTGGATGTGCCAGTCGTTTTTCTGTCATTTCTCTTTTATGAAGTGACTTATATTTGCTTTTCGATTCATCTGTAAAAGACTGCTATCACTTCTTCTAGCCAAAACTCATCTCTGCAGAATGTAACACGCAGTCATCTATAACTGAACACTTCTAGAGCACATTCCCCACTTTTTCCCTGACTTCTACATTGTGCCAGATGAAGAAAAGAGTGATATAGTGCTGCCCTGTACAGTAACAAGATCTCCCATTTGTTTCCCCTATGGGAAACAGTATCTTCAAAAATAAAATATGGTATAGCAGTTATAATATCCTCTGATTGGCCTCCTATAGTAATTCTGCCCCCCAATAATCTATGTTCCTCGTTCTGGCGCCCACACAGTAATTATGTCACTCATCCTGACCCCTTCTTGTAATAAAGTCCCCCATCCTGTAAAAATGTCCTCCGTCCTGGCCCCTTTTTGTAATGATGTCCCTCATCATGGGCCCTTATGAACTATACATTTCATTACACTTCAACTGAATGTGTATCCAAAGATGCACATTGAAACCGATGGGCCCCGTCTTCAGTACTGGATTGGGGCACTGCTCCTTGCTGGTTCAGCGAGCCAGCTGCAACATTAACAACCGGTTCCTGTGAACCTAGGAGAATCGGATGAATACCACCCTGCATACATATGTGCTGGTGCGGGTAAAAGCATTGTGAGGCCAGTCTCACACGTCCAGATCATTCCGATATCGGAAAAATCGGTACCGGAGTTATCCGTGTCCGTGTACTCACGTGGCACATCAGTGTGGCACACGTGCGGCAGCCGTGTGCTGCCCGTGTGCTGACTGAAGACCACACGGACCGTGCAGGAGACAGCGCTAGAGTTAAGCGCTGTCCCCCCTGCGTGTGGTGCTGAAGCCGGCATTCATTCCTTCTCCCCAGCAGCGTTCGCTGGAGAGAAGGTATGACAAATCAAGGTTTTTGTTTTTTTTGTGTGTGTGTTTAAAATAAAGTTCCTGTCCCCTCCCACCTCCCACCCCCTGTGCGCCCGCCCTCTTGCATTAAAATACTCACCCAGCTCCCGCGATGCTTCCTCTCAGCACTGGCAGCTTGTCCTGTGTGAGCAGTCACGTGGTGCCGCTCATTACAGTGATGAATATGCGGCTCCACCCCTATGGTGAATGCTGCTGGGGAGAAGGAATGAATGCCGGCTTCAGCACCACACGCGGGGGGGGGGACAGCGCTTAACTCTAGCGCTGCCTCCTGCACGGTCCGTGTGGTCCTCAGTCAGTACACGGGCGGCACACGGACAGCATCCGTGTGCGGTACGTGTTTACACGGACCCATTGAATTTAATGGGTCCGTGTGATCCGTGCACTCCCACGAACACTGACATGTCTCCGTGTTTGGCAAACGGACACACGATCCGTGAAAACACGCTGACATGTGCAGAGATCTATTTATTTTAATGTGTCTACGTGAGTCAGTGTCTCCGGTACGTGAGGAAACTGTCACCACACGTACCGGAGCCACTGACGTGTGAAACAGGCCTGAGCGGTGACTATAAGCATGCCAAGCCACTTTGACGGACAGCCACCTCTGTTCTGATAAACTGACAGCTGTCAGTCAAAGTGTAGGGGCATGTTTACAGCTGCCCACAGAGCTGTAAGCGGTAACTGTACTGGCACCGACACATATATCTGACTGAAACCTGGTGGGTCCCAGGAGGAATAAAGCTCATTCTGTACTAGGTGCAGCATTTTAACCCCTTTATGACCTATCACATATAAATACGTGATAGGTTGTGTCCCTGCACTCCATACGGTCTCCAGCAATGAGCCCACATGTTTCCAAACATTACAGCTGATTTCATGAGCTGACATGTGCCCCTAGGAGCTGCAGATGGCATCGCAATCCACCCGCGGCTGTTAACTTGTTAAATGAAGCTGTCAATCTCCCACAGCGGCATTTAACATGGCCACGCCGGTAGTGCATCACTAATCCCGCCTATTGGCGCCCCTGTCACATGATTGCAAGGCGCCGATGGGTTGGCATGACAACTTGGGCTCTGCAGGAGACCCCAGTGGTTATCATTGCCACTCTGCTATGAGCGCCCCTCAGTGTCCGGCGTTCATAGCAGGTGAGTATTTCTGCTACACATAGCAGGGTGTCACAATACCACCAGGGTCGGCACAACACACACTCAACGGGATGGAAATGGGGTAGGAAGGCCCTACCGATAGGGAATGAGGGACAGACATCTCCTGAGCTCCAACCTGAGCCTGTCCCTGCACTCCGCTAACACTCTAAGCGGGTCCTTCCCCCTGCTGCCATCAGGAACCTTGTCCCTTGCTGTCACCTCGCACTGCCCTTTCTAGTGCACTGGCCGGCAAGGGCGCTAGCCTCACCACTGCAGATGGTACAACACAGTGGACAGTGACAAACATGAGACAGACAAGGTGAAAACACCAAACTTAGCTTAACAACTTTCTCTGCTGCAAAGCACCGCACAGCATAAGAAAGGCACCCAGACCAACTCCACAAAACTAGCAGATTCACCACTGCAACCAGAGAGCTCCTTACTCCAGGCTTGGTCAACATAGATTGCTATATCACCGACGGTGAGCTGATGCAACCGGTGACGATTTAAAGGATGGTGGGAGTAGTCACCAAACTCTGCAATTGTAGTACACTGCCAGCAAGGGAAACTGACATTAACCCCTGCTGGCCTGAAAGAAAAAAAGCTACATTTAAATCATAGTGGAACCAGAGCTGCCACGCACCCAAAAATGGATTGTGATACAGGGTTTCAGTACATGCGATCAGACAATCGCAGCTTTAAGTCTCCCAGAGAGACTATTGAAGTACCTTACGTAAAAAGTACAAAAAAAAGTTTGTAAAATATATAAAAGTTCAAATCACTCCCCTTTTGCCGCATTCAATATAAAACAATTAAAAAAATACAAATATTTGGTGTCACTGTATTCAGAAACGCTCAATCTATCAAAATATGAAAATAATTAATCCGATCAATAAACGGTAAATGAGAAAACGAATCAAAACACCAGAATTATGTTTTTTGGGCGCATCAATATTGCAATAAAATGCAATAAGAGGCGATCAAAACATCATATCTACACAAAAATTGTATCAATAAAAACGACAGCTCGGCGCACAAAAAATAAGCCCTCACTCAACCCCAGATCCCAATAAATGGAGTCTCGGAAAATGGTGCCTTTTTTTTCAAACTTTGGATTTTTTTGTCATTCTATCTTCGGCATTGAATCCTGCATATAGATATATATGTAAACATATCATTCATTCCCTGAACTGAACTATCCTGCATGTCTATTGCTCCATTCCCTGACAGCAAGCGGCTTGGATGGTATCTGATTCATTCTATCTTCGGCATTGAATCCTGCATATAGCTATATATGTTAGTCATCTCATTATGCATTTGTTTGTGTTTATAGATATTTAACTCACTTTTGCTTGTCCCTATGTAGAGAGATCACATAACTTTTTCAAAGGGGTTTATGATCCATGCAGACCTGGACATTTGTTTATCTGATCACTACATTTATTGTGTCCTGCTGTCTCAACTGAGTTAGATTGATTGGTAACAAGAGGGGGAGAAACACCCTTTTCCAAAAAAAAAAAAGTGAGATCTAAGAGCTAGCCTTCTATAAATGTAGACATAGCTTGGGGATGCATTCATGCAGGGGTGCATTCGTGCACTATTATTCTTTTCTTTTTTTTTCAAAGTATATTTTTTTCTAAGTATGACGCAGTTATAACATGGCAGTTAGACAGGGCAGGAGACAGGTAAGACAATCTAAACCTACTCCCTATTCACTTGAAACAGAACAAATACACACCATATGTATCTGTATAATCTATATCCTGGCTGCTGCATTCACTCACCGCCCTTGCATAAACTCTTTAAACTCCATCCATATCGGCCCATCTGTCCTTGCCTCTCCTATGTATAGCACTCATGCTCTGTTCACATTGCTTAACAGCGCAGATCCATTCAGTCCCACCATCCAACACAAAAGACGCTCTCACAAATCACTTAACCATCTGCTCACTCTTTCTATCCTCCTTCTCCTAGTCGCTGGAGACATCTCTCCAAACCCCGGCCCACCATGTTATAGCCACTCAAACCTCCCAACTGCTACACCCAGAAACCCCTCTAACCTTATTAATATTCCATGCATGCCTTCTGTCTCTTTCAATTGTGCTCTTTGGAATTCTCGCTCTGTGTGTAATAAACTCTCCTTCACCCATGATTACTTCCTTTCTAAGGCTCTTAATCTCCTGGCTCTTACTGAAACCTGGATCCAGCAGTCAGACACAACCGCTGCTGCTGCTCTCTCCTATGGTGGACTACACTTTTCTCATACCCCAAGATCAGACAACAGAGCAAGTGGAGGCGTTGGTCTGCTCCTTTCACCCAAATGTACCTTCCAAGTTATCCCCCAAGTACCCTCACTTGTATTCCCTTCCTTTGAGGTCCATGCTGTCAGACTCTACGTCCCCTTCTCCATGCGAGTGGCGGTGGTGTATCATCCTCCTGGCCCCTCTCATCAGTTCCTGGATCACTTTGCCACTTGGCTTCCACACTTTCTCTCCTGTGACACCCCCACCCTTATCATGGGTGATTTCAACATCCCCATTGCTTCTCCCCTTTCCCTGTCTGCTTATCACCTTTTATCTCTAACCTCCTCTTTCGGCCTCTCGCAGCATACTAACTCTCCAACGCATGAAGATGGAAACTCCCTTGACTTGGTCTTCTCCCGACTTTGCTCAGTGGATGATTTCACAAACACCCCTCTCCCGCTCTCTGACCACAACCTTCTTTCATTCTCTATCAAGAACTGCCATCCCGCTCAGGTCACCCCCACTTTCCACACTTATAGAAAAATACAGGCCATTAACACCCAGAAACTTATGAAGAACTTGCAGTCCTCATTGGCCCCAATCTCCTCCATCTCATGTCCTGATTCTGCTCTGAACCATTACAATGAAACCCTGCAAAGTGCCCTGGATGAAGCTGCTCCTCCTATACATAGAGCAACTCGACACAGACGGCGACAACCGTGGCACACGCTGCAAACACGCTTCCTGCAGCGATGCTCCAGGTGCGCCGAACGTCTGTGGAGAAAATCTAATCTACCCAAAGATTTCATCCATTATAAGTTCATGCTAAAAACATACAACTCTGCCCTTCACCTCTCCAAACAAACCTATTTCAACACCCTCATCACCTCACTGTCCAATAACCCTAAACGTCTCTTCGACACTTTCCAGTCCCTACTCAACCCAAGAGAGCAGGCCCCAACCACAGATCTCCGCGCTGACGATCTGGCCAATTACTTCAAAGAAAAAATTGACCACATTCGACAGGAAATCATCTCCCAATCTCTTCATACCAGGCACTGTCCTCCCGCCCCCACTGCATCTAGTTCACTCTCTGACTTTGAACCAGTTACTGAAGAAGAAGTAAGCAGGCTCCTTGCATCTTCTCGCCCGACCACTTGCACCAGTGACCCCATTCCGTCACATCTCCTCCAGTCCCTTTCCCCGGCTGTCACCTCTCACATAACAAAAATATTCAACCTTTCCCTCACTTCCGGTATTTTTCCCTCCTCATTTAAGCATGCCATCATACATTCATTACTTAAAAAACCCTCCCTCGACCAAAACTGTGCCGCTAATTATAGACCTGTCTCTAATCTTCCCTTCATCTCTAAACTCCTGGAATGCCTGGTCCACTCCCGTCTTACCCGCTATCTCTCAGATAACTCTCTTCTCGACCCTCTTCAATCTGGCTTCCACTCTTTACACTCTACTGAAACTGCCCTCACTAAAGTCTCTAATGACCTACTAACAGCTAAATCTAATGGTCACTACTCCATGCTAATTCTATTGGATCTTTCCGCAGCATTCGACACTGTGGATCATCAGCTCCTCCTCACTATGCTCCGCTCCATCGGCATCAAGGACACCGTTCTCTCTTGGTTCTCCTCCTATCTCTCTGACCGATCCTTCACTGTATGTTTTGCTGGTTCCTCCTCCTCTCACCTTCCCCTTACTGTTGGGGTTCCTCAAGGATCAGTCCTAGGCCCCCTCCTTTTCTCTTTGTATACTGCCCCTATTGGACAAACAATCAGTAGATTTGGGTTCCAGTACCATCTCTATGCTGATTACACCCAATTATACACCTCTTCTCCTGCTTTCACTCCGACCTTCTTAGAAAACACCAGTGATTGTCTTACCGCTGTCTCTAACATCATGTCCTCCCTCTATCTGAAACTGAACCTGTCAAAAACTGAACTCCTCGTGTTCTCTCCCTCTACTAACCTACCTTTGCCTGACATTGCCATCTCCGTGTGCGGCTCAATCATTACTCCAAAGCAACATGCCCGCTGCCTTGGGGTCATCCTTGATTCCGAGCTCTCATTCACCCCCCACATCCAATCACTGGCTCGCTCTTCTTATCTGCATCTCAAAAACATTTCTAGAATTCGCCCTTTTCTTACTTTCGACTCTGCAAAAACTCTTACTGTTTCCTATTGTAACTCTCTACTAATCGGCCTCCCTCTTACCAAACTCTCCCCGCTCCAATCTGTCCTGAATGCTGCTGCCAGGATCATATTCCTCACCAACCGTTACACCGATGCCTCTACCTTGTGCCAGTCATTACACTGGCTACCCATCCACTCCAGAATCCAGTACAAAACTACTACCCTCATCCACAAAGCACTCCATGGCTCAGCACCACCCTACATCTCCTCTCTGGTCTCAGTCTACCACCCTACCCGTGCCCTCCGCTCCGCTAATGACCTCAGGTTAGCATCCTCAATAATCAGAACCTCCCACTCCCGACTCCAAGACTTTACACGTGCTGCGCCGATTCTTTGGAATGCACTACCTAGGTTAATACGATTAATCCCCAATCCCCACAGTTTAAAGCGTGCCCTAAAAACGCATTTGTTCAGACTGGCCTACCGCCTCAACGCATTAACCTAACTATCCCTGTGTGGCCTATTAAAAATAGAAAAAAAACAAAAAACACATAATCAGGTTCCTTGCATCGTGTTCTCATATACTTTATGCAGTTAATAGCCCTCTGTGTCTGTACTGCTGCATACTTAGGCTGTTAACTGGTTCATGCAGCTTTACATGAACACCCGAGCCTTACACTATGGCTGGTCCAAATAACTAAAGCAATTGTTACCATCCACCTCTCGTGTCTCCCCTTTTTCTCATAGTTTGTAAGCTTGCGAGCAGGGCCCTCATTCCTCCTGGTATCTGTTTTGAACTGTGATTTCTGTTATGCTGTAATGTCTTTTGTCTGTACAAGTCCCCTCTATGTAAAGCGCTGCGGAATATGTTGGCGCTATATAAATAAAAATGATTATTATTTTTTTTTTCACCACTTAACCCCTTAACGACCGCCGATATGCCTTTTAACGGCGGCCGCTAAGGGTACTTAAACCACAGCGCCGTTAATTAACGGCGCTGTGGAAAAAGTGAATAGCGCCCCCCAGAGTCGGATTTTCTCTGGGGTCTCGGTTGCTGAGGGTAGCCGAGACCCCAGAGAACATGATTCGGGGGGTTTTTACCGACCCCCGAGTTGCGATCGCCGGTAATTAACCGTTTACCGGCGGTCGCAACAAAAAAAAAAAACGCGATTTGCCATTTAATTTCTCTGTCCTCCGATGTGATCGCACATCGGAGGACAGAGAAATAGGGTCCCCGATGGCCCCCGATAGCCCCCCAATACTCACCTACCTCCCCCGGTGCTCCTCGTGGCTCCCGATGGGCGCCGCCATCTTTTTTCCGGGGAAAAGATGGCGGGCGCATGCGCAGTACGCAGTTTGCACCGACCCCTGTTTTGCGATCGCCGGTAATTAACAGTTTACCGGCGACCGCAAAAAAAAAAAAAAAAGCGATCTGTAATTCTCTGTCCTCTGATGTGATCACACATCAGAGGACAGAGAAATAGGGGGATTCGGGGACCCTAACATACTCACCCGGTGTCCCTGGGTCCTCTTCTGTCTTCTCCTGCCGGCCGGCTTTTTCATCATGGCGGGTGCATGCGCAGTGCGCCCGCCATCTGCTGCCATCTGCCGGCCGACAGGAGAGACGAGTTGGGGCTAAAATTAGGGTTAGGGTTAGGGTTGGGGCTAAATTTAGGGTTAGGGTTAGGGTTAGGGTTGGGGCTAAATTTAGGGTTAGGGTTAGGGTTGGGGCTAAATTTAGGGTTAGGGTTAGGGTTGGGGCTAAATTTAGGGTTAGGGTTAGGGTTGGGGCTAAATTTAGGGTTAGGGTTAGGGTTGGGGCTAAATTTAGGGTTAGGGTTAGGGTTTGGGCTAAATTTAGGGTTAGGGTTAGGGCTAGGGTTAGGGTTAGGGTTAGGCTACTTTCACACTAGCGTTTTTTGGCTTCCGCCGCAATGCGTCGTTGGAGAAAAAACGCATCCTGCAAAAGTGCTTGCAGGATGCGTTTTTTCTCCATTGGCTTGCATTAGCGACACATTGCGACGGATTGCCACACGTCGCATCCGTCATGCGACGGATGCGTCGTGCTTTGGCGGACCGTCGGCACAAAAAAGCTACATGTAACTTTTTTGTGCGACGTGTCCGCCATTTCCGACCGCGCATGCGCGGCCGGAACTCCGCCCCCGCCTCCCCGCACCTCACAATGGGGCAGCGGATGCGTTGAAAAAACAGCATCCGCTGCACCCGTTGTGCTGCGCTTACAACGCTAGCGTCGGTACATCGGCCCGACACACTGCGATGGGCCGAGTACGACGCTAGTGTGAAAGTAGCCTTAGGCATCTTTCACACTTGCGTCGGTACGAGGCGGTCGCAATGCGTCGGCCCGACGTACGTTGTGAAAATTTTGCACAACGTGGGCAGCGGATGCAGTTTTTCAACGCATCCGCTGCCCAGTCTATGTCCTGGGGAGGAGGGGGCAGAGTTACGGCCACGCATGCGCGGAAATGGCAGACGCGACGTACAAAAAAAAGGTTACATTGAACTTTTTTGTGACGACGGGGCTAAAGTTATGGTTAGGGTTGGGGCTAAAGTTAGGGTTAGGGTTGGGGCTAAAGTTAGGGTTAGAGTTGGGATTAGGGTTAGGAGTAGGGTTGGGATTAGGGTTACGTTTGGGATTAGGGTTGGTATTAGGGTTACGTTTGGGATTAGGGTTAGGGGTGTGTTGGATTTAGGGTTTTGATTAGGGTTATGGTTAGGGTTGAGATTAGGGCTGTTTTGGGGTTAGGGTTGTGATTATCGTTAGGGTTGTGATTAGGATTATGGATCGGGTTGAGATTAGGGTTAGGGGTGTGTTGGAGTTAGGGTTGGAGTTATAATTTGGGGGTTTCCACTGTTTAGGTACATCAGGGGGTCTCCAAACACGACAGCCAATTTTGCGCTAAAAAAGTCAAATGGTGCTCCCTCCCTTCTGAGCTCTGCCGTGCGACCAAACAGTGGTTTACCCCCACATATGGGGCATCAGCGTACTCGGGATAAATTGGACAACAACTTTTGGGGTCCAATTTCTCCTGTTACCCTTGTGAAAATAAAAACTTGGGGGCTAAAAAATCTTTTTTGTGGAAAAAAAATATTTTCTATTTTCACGACTCTGCATTATAAACTTCTGTGAAGCACTTGGGCATTCAAAGTTCTCACCACATATCTAGATAAGTTCCTTGGGGGGTCTAGTTTTAAAAATGGGGTCACTTGTGGGGGGTTTCTACTGTTTAGGTACATCAGTGGCTCTGCAAACGCAACATAACGCCCGCAGACCATTCTATCAAAGCCTGCATTTCAAAATGGCGCTCCTTCCCTTCCGAGCTCTGCCGTGCGCCCAAACAGTGGTTTACCCCCACATATTGGGTACCAGCATACTCAGGACAAATTGGACAACAACTTTTGGGGTCCAATTTCTCTTGTTACCCTTGTGAAAATAAAAATTTGGGGCTAAAAAAATCTTTTTTGTGGGAAAATTTTTTATTTTTTATTTTCACTACTCTGCATTATAAACTTCTGTGAAGCACTTGGGCATTCAAAGTTCTCACCACATATCTAGATAAGTTCCTTGGGGGGTCGATTTTCCAAAATGGGGTCACTTGTTGGGGGTTTCTACTGTTTAGGTACATTAGGGGTCTGCAAACGCAACATAACGCCCGCAGACAATTCTATCAAAGTCTGCATTCCAAAATGGCGCTCCTTCCCTTCCGAGCTCTGCCGTGCGCCCAAACAGTGGTTTACCCCCACATATGGGGTACCAGCATACTCAGGACATATTGGACAACAACTATTGGGGTCCAATTTCACTTGTTACCCTTGTGAAAATAAAAACTTGGAGGCTAAAAAATCTTTATTGTTAAAAAAAATATATTTTTTATTTTCACGACTCTGCATTATACACTTCTGTGATGCACTTGGGCATTCAAAGTTCTCACTACACATCTAGATAAGTTCCATGGGGGGTCTAGTTTCCAAAATGGGGTCACTTTTGGGGGGTTTCTACTGTTTAGGCACATCAGGGGCTCTCCAAACGCGACATGGCGTCCGATCTCAATTCCAGTCAATTTTGCATTGAAAAGTCAAATGGCGCTCCTTTGCTTCCGAGCTCAGCCATGCGCCCAAACAGTGGTTTACCCCCACATATGGGGTGTCGGCGTACTCAAGACAAATTGTACAACAAATTCTGGGGTCCATTTTCTCCTGTTACCCTTGGTAAAATAAAAATTTGGAGGCAAAAAATATCATTTTTGTAGAAAAAATGCGATTTTTTTATTTTCACGGCTCTACGTTATAAACTTCTGTGAAGCACCTGGGGGTTTAAATAGCTCACCACACATCTAGATAAGTTCCTTAAGGGGTCTAGTTTCCAAAATGGTGTCATTTGTGGGGGGTCTCCACTGTTTAGGCACATCAGCGGCTCTCCAAACGTGACATGGCGTCCGATCTCAATTCCAGCCAATTCTACATTGAAAAAGTAAAACGACACTCCTTCTCTTCCAAGCTCTGCGGTGCGCCCAAACAGTGGTTTACCCCCACATATGGGGTATCGACATACTCAGGAGAAATTGCACAACAACTTTTGTGGTCTAATTTCTCCTGTTACCCTTGTGAAAATAAAAATTTGGGGGCAAAAAGATCATTTTTGTAGAAAAAATGCGATTTTTTATTTTCACGGCTCTACGTTATAAACTTCTGTGAAGCACTTGGGGGTTCAAAGTGCTCACCACACATCTAGATAAGTTCCTTAAGGGGTCTAGTTTCCAAAATGGTGTCACTTGTGGGGGGTTTCCACTGTTTAGGCACATTAGGGGTTCTCCAAACGCGACATGGCGTCCGATCTCAATTCCAGCCAATTCTGCATTGAAACAGTCAAACGGTGCTCCTTCACTTCCAAGCTCTGCGGTGCGCCCAAACAGTGGTTTACCTCCACATATGGGGTATCGGCGTACTCAGGAAAAATTGCACAACAAAACTTGTGGTTAAATTTCTGTTTTTACACTTGTGAAAATTTAAAAAAATGGTTCTGAAGTAAAATGTTTGCAAAAAAAAGTTAAATGTTCATTTTTTTCTTCCACAGTGTTTCCGTTCCTGTGAAGTACGTAAAGGGTTAATAAACTTCTTGAATGTGGTTTTGAGCAGCTTGAGGGGTGCAGTTTTTAGAATGGTGTCACACTTGGTTATTTTCTATCATATAGACCCCTCAAAATGACTTCAAAGGTGATGTGGTCCCTAAAAAAAACATGGTGTTGTAAAAATGAGAAATTGCTGGTCAACTTTTAACCCTTATAACTCCCTAACAAAAAAAAAATTGTTTCCAAAATTGTGCTGATGTAAAGTAGACATGTGGGAAATGTTATTTATTAACTATTTTTTGTGACATATCTCTCTAATTTAAGGGCATAAAAATACAAAGTTTGAAAATTGCAAAATTTTAAAAATTTTCGCCATATTTCCATTTTTTTCATAAATAATCGCAAGTAATATCGAAGAAATGTTACCACTAACTTGAAGTACAATATGTCATGAAAAAACAATCTCAGAATCAGCGGGATCCGATAAAGCGTTCCAGAGTTATAACCTCTTAAAGTGACAGTGGTCAGAATTGTAAAAAGTGGCTCGGTCATTAAGTACCAAATTGGCTCTGTCACTAAGGGGTTAAATAAAAAAGAACCTATACATGTTTGGTGTCTCCATACTGTTAATCCCTACCTGTCACCAGAAATAACGCTGTTAGGCCGGCGTCACACTCAGCGTATGAAAATACGGTCCGTTTTTTACGGCCGTAATACGCAGAAATGTTCCCAAAATAGTGGTCCGTATGTCATCCCTAGGCAGGGTGTGTCAGCGTATTTTGCGCATGGCATCCTCCGTATGTAATCCGTATGGCATCCGTACTGCGATATTTTCTCGCAGGCTGGCAAAACCGACATCTAATGGATTTATGTGCTCAAATGTTCGTTAAAACATATATACAGTATATATATATATATATATATATATATATATATATATATATATATATATATATGTCATTGAGACACATATATATCTATATATATATTTATATTTCAGACAGCACTAGATATCATAAAAGCCGGTAATTCAATTGCCGGCTTTTGCTTTCTCCTTCCCAAACCCGACATGATATGAGACATGGTTTACATACAGTAAACCACCTCATATCCCTTTTTCTTTGCATATTCCACACTACTAATGTTAGTAGTGTATATGTGCAAAATTTGGGCCCTCTAGCTATTAAATTAAAGGGTTAAATCGTGGACAAAATTGGCGTGGGCTCCCGCGCAATTTTCTCCGCCAGAGTGGTAAAGCCAGTGACTGAGGGCAGATATCAATAGCCTAGAGAGGGTCCATGGTTATTGGCCCCCCCCCTGGCTAAAAACATCTGCCCCCAGCCACCCCAGAAAAGGCACATCTGGAAGATGCGCCTATTCTGGCACTTGGCCACTCTTTTCCCACTCCCATGTAGCGGTGGGATATGGGGTAATGAAGGGTTAATGTCACCTTGCTATTGTAAGGTGACATTAAGCCAGATTAATAATGGAGAGGCGTCAATTATGACACCAATCCATTTATTAATCCAATAGTAGGAAATGGTTAATAAAACACACACATTATTACAAAGTACTTTAATGAAATAAACACACAGGGTGTTTTAATATTTTATTAGACTCTTAATCCACCTGAAGACCCTCGTTCTGTAAAAAAGGAAAGTAAAAAAACAACAATATCCCATACCTTCCGTCGTTCTGGTCACGTCCTACGATGTAAATCCATCTGAAGGGGTTAAAGCATTTTACACCCAGGAGCTGTGCTAAAGCAGTGCTCGTGGTTGTAAAAAGACGGGGAATGAATGGAATGCAGGGGAATGTCCTGTAGTTACCTTGAGTTGCGGTGATGCGCCCTCTGCTGGATGTCCTCATATGAACTCTTGCCTGGGAAAAGTTCCCACGATAGAGTTCATATGAGGACATCCAGCAGAGGGCGCATCACCGCGACTCAAGGTAACTACAGGACATTCCCCTGCTTTCCATTCATTCCCCGGGGTTTTACAGCCACGAGCACAGCTTTAGCAGAGCTCCTGGGTGTAAAATGCTTTAACCCCTTCAGATGGATTTACATCGTGGGACGTGACCAGAACGATGGAAGGTATGGGATATTGTTGTTTTTTTATTTTCCTTTTTTACAGAACGAGGGTCTTCAGGTGGACTAAGAGTCTAATAAAATATTAAAACACCCTGTGTGTTTATTTCATTAAAGTACTTTGCAATAATGTGTGTGTGTTTTTTTAACCATTTCGTACTATTGGATTAATAATGGATAGGTGTCATAATTGACGCCTCTCCATTATTAATCTGGCTTAATGTCACCTTACAATAGCAAGGTGACATTAACCCTTCATTACCCCATATCCCACCACTACACGGGAGTGGGAAGAGAGTGGCCAAGTGCCAGAATAGGCGCATCTTCCAGATGTGCCTTTTCTGGGGTGGCTGGGGGCAGATGTTTTTAGCCAGGGGGGGGGCAATAACCATGGTACCTCCCTAGGCTATTAATATCTGCCCTCAGTCACTGGCTTTACCACTCTGGCGGAGAAAATTGCGCAGGAGCCCACCCAATTTTTACCGCGATTTAACCCTTTAGTTTAATAGCTAGAGGGCCCAAATTTTGCACATACACACTACTAACATTAGTAGTGTGGAATATGCAAAAAAAAGGGATATGAGATGGTTTACTGTATGTAAACCATGTCTCATATCATGTCGGATTTGGGAAGGAGAGACCAAAAGCCGGCAATTGAATTACCGGCTTTCATGATATCTAGCGCTGTATGAAATATAAATATATGTATATAAGTGTCTCACTGACATATATATATATATATATATATATATATATATATATATATATACCTATTCTATGTGTAGACATTTATTCTACCTACTCTGTTCTGTCAGTGTGATTTTACTGTACACCGCACTGAATTGCCGGCTTTTCTCTATAACACCGGTGCGTATTTCTCGCAAGTCACACGCATGGTCCGTGTGTAATCCGTATTTTTCTCGCCCCTATAGACTTTCATTGACGATTTTTTTGCGCAATACGGTGACAAACGCAGCATGCTGCGATTTTCACATGTAAAACAAAAGAAGGAAAGAGTATGCATACAAATGGGATCACCAGGACAATAAAGTATGAAAAAATAAACAAATTTTTATTGAACACAACACACAAAATACATTGCACATTAAAAACACTTAAAAAGCCTCCACCACATATGTGGAGGTAACGGGTCAATAATAATTATTACACAAATAATAAATAAATAGTACAAAAATACACTGACAAGTCAACCAGCATATTCAATAATACCCACCAAAGGTTGAAGCCACATACCAGACATATGAACAGCACATGATATTAACTCAAACCACATCAATACCCCAAATAACAGTGCATATGTCAATAAATATAATGATGGCTCAATGGGCTAGCATGTCCAAAAGTCCCCAGCACAACAGTAAGAAATATATAAGGTGAGCTATGTTTAGTGTTAAAGACTGCTATAACAGATACACAGCCTAGAAACAACAATCAGCCGGCTGAACCATTCCTTTTGCACCTAACCTACAAAAGTAAGGTATATGCAGTGTGCACCAAAGACACAGTGGTCTATGCCCAGCCTGGAAGCGGTGAAAACTAAACCCCTAACTCACTCAATCTGTACGTGTGCAGGACATGGAAGGTCCGGTTGATCAAGTCAGTGTGGATGACCCACACGTATCGACGCACTAAGCGTCTTCCTCAAGGTCAGAAGATACTCGTCTGGTGTGTGCCCAACGTATATATAGTTTGATACAATTAAAAAACCTACCAGGTGTGTGCGATCATGTCGGTAATTCAGTCGCAAAACAGCGTGTAGAGTACGTTCAGGTACAGGAAGTTAGCACCCAGCCGGAAGCAGGATCACAGCACGTGATACCTGCTTAGTAAGTCAGTTGTCATGACAGCCGTCTCAAACATACCTCACGCAAGCGCAGATGGTCAAGATAAGCAGACAAAGTGTCCAATGCGCAGATGCCAGCAGTAGGAAGCAGCTGGACTTAGTGTTTTAACCCTGGCTGAACAGACCCCATAAGACTCCCCAGAAATAGGCGATCCTGGCGGCAAGTAGGTTGCGCAGCAAAATGTAAGCGATCACGTACATAAGGCAAGATATTTCTAGAACCATAAGTAGAACCTAGGCAGGCAACGCCTACCTAATATCCGGGTTGTCATGGCAACCCTGGACAAACATGGCTCGCGAATACGTAGATGGCCGAGCCGAAAAAAGTATAACGCGCAGGCGCCAGCGGTTAAGGGCGGCCGGACTTACTAACCCCACACATGCAACACCAACGTATTAAACATGGCTGTCTATAAGTGTAACCACTGTGTCTCTATGGCCTCCCTGTATCTGGTACCACAAATGTAGAATAGAAGAAGGTCATCATTTATTAGCTAAGCATCTAACCCTACGGGCAAATTATCAAAAACTTTGCGAGCAGCACAACGTGCGCATGTATAAATGATAAAGAGTGATCTCCAAACCTATATTTGCCTTCCATGGCCAATAGACCCAAATAAAAGAAGGAAAATAAGACCTGTTCATGGTCAAACATGTAAGATGGACTCTATGTGTCCACCGCAGGTATTAGTGAAGACCAAAAGTCATAGCGATAATTTGACACATAGAGAGTGGTCAAATATGCCATATGAAAGACGTATATAGAGAAATTTGTACTTCCGGCGCATATCCTTTGGTACACCAAATATAGTTGTTCAAAATAGGCCAAAGTCAATAATAGATGCACCACAATAGAGGCAAAATGGCGAAACTGCTTGTTTTGGCATATGCGCGAATTAGGAAAAAGTGGAAAAGTGTTCCACACCTGTAACCTTGTATGAGGAATATCAACGCAGGAGAGATAAATAATCATAACCATGCGAGAGACCAATTGCGCCCAATATGTAAATAATGCCAGTAGAACACAGGTAAGTAGAGCTGTATTGTAAAAAAAGATGTAAAGGTGAGAAAAAAAAAAAAATAGATATAGTATAATAATAATAGTTATGATAATATTATTACAAAAACTTGTTCTCTTTTTGTACGGGTCCATATACAAGAACCCACTGAAGTCGGCAACTTCTCTCATGATCCATCACTCACAGATAAGTGGGTATAACAGTCTCCTTCCAACAGATATGCCTGAGTACAAGAGGAGGAAACAAATAAAGAAAAACAAAAGAAAATTACATGGATAAGAGCTAAACAGTGTGGACACTAATTAATGGATGACAAACCCCACGTATAGGGTTATACCCATGTTAGTCTACAAATCAGACATAGAATAACAGCACTATAGTCTTTTGTAGAACCCCGTATATAATAGTTCTTCGTTTAAACCAATTGGAGTTAAACTCCTGAGTTCATAAATCCAACGGGACTCCTTCCTAAGTAGTTCATCTGATACTCTCCCCCCTCTGATGTTTGGGGTAACACCCTCTAAACCCATCACACGAAGGGTCCTTGGGCTGCCATTATGAAGTTCGAGGAAATGCGTTGCAATAGAAGACAACTGTTTGCCCTTTTCTTTGTCTGATTTAGCCATTGTTATATTTGAAACATGTTGTTGTACACGACGGCGCAACTCTTGGGTCGTTTGGCCTACGTATATTTTCTTGCAGCCACATAGCAGAGCATATACCAAATTGCGTGTCCGACAATTGAAAAATGATCTCGATTTAATTTGGAAAGGTAATGTTGGTATTGTAGTCCCTTTCTCTGCCAACATTAGTGGACAAATGGAACATCCCCCACAGGGAAAAGAGCCGATGATTTTGTTCCCAGCATCCGTTTTGGTCATTGCCCGCCTGAAGTGGCTTCTGGATAAGGAGTCTTTTAAATTTCTAGCTCTCCTTGCCACCATTCTGGGTCTGTTTGAAATGACAGACTTAAGCCTTGAATCACTCAATAGGATATCCCAATTCTTGTCCAAAATTTGATGGACGCTACCCCACTGATTGTGGAATTTGGTTATGAGACATAATGAATGTGGGGTGACCCTCTGTTGTGTTTCAAGGACCTCATCCCTTGATTTTTGTCGGGAGTGGGTATAGGCCTTAGTAATAATTTTACGTGGATAACCACGTTCCTGGAAACGATTAGAAAGTAGTTTAGCTTCATCCTGAAAATCCAACAAGGTACTGCAATTTCTTCTCAGGCGTAAAAATTGTCCCTTGGGGATGCTATTACGGAGGTGGCTTGGGTGGAAGCTAGAATAATGTAATACATTATTAGTGGCTGTGCTCTTGCGGAACAGGGTAGTATTAATCCGGTTGTCCCGAACCATGATTTTCAAATCCAGGAAATTGACTGAACTGATTGAATAATGAGATGTCAATCGGATGTTACAATCATTCATGTTCAGCTCCTTGATAAAATTCTCCAGAGTCTCTGCTGTACCTGTCCACAAAATAATGATGTCATCAATAAAGCGGTACCATTTTAAAACATTCTTCACGAAATACCGATTTTTAGTCACCTGCGTTTCCTCCCACCACCCCATAAAGAGGTTTGCATATGGGGGCGCGCATCTAGCCCCCATAGCTGTGCCTGATACTTGTTTAGAAAAGACTCTGTCAAAAATAAAATAATTTCTTTCCAAAATCATTTTCAAAAGATCTAGAATGAAAGAGTCATGTCCTCTATTTCCTGTTGAATATTTATCAAGGAAATACGTCACAGCTACAATACCTAGATCGTGGTTAATGCTGGTATATAAGGCTTCCACGTCCAACGTAGCAAGAATGATGTCATCGGGTAGCACCAAAGGGTCCAATTGTTGTATCAAAAATTAAGAATCACGTATGTACGACTCTAGTTTCAGGACCATGGGCTGCAAGAAAAAATCAAGATAGATACACGATTTTTCATATAGACCCCCTATACCAGAGACTATGGGCCTCCCAGGGGGTTCCGTTACAGATTTGTGCACCTTTGGTAACATATAGAATGTCGGGACAACCGGGTGCTTAACTGTGAGGAAATCAACTTCCTTCTTGTCAATAATGTTCTGTATATGGGCATTATTTAAAAGTCTATCCAGACTAGCCTTGAACACTGTTGTTGGATCAGAGGGTAAGGTAACATAGTGCTGTGGGTTCCCCAATTGCTTCCTTGCTTCCTTGCAATACAGATCTTTGGGCCACAGCACTATGTTACCTCCCTTATCCGCCTCCCTGATCTCAAAAAGGTCATTAGACTGCAGGCGTGACAAAGCTTGCCTTTCTTCCCTGGACAAGTTATTTTGTCAATCTTCAAATTTTGGATATCCCTGCAAGTTTTCTCAAAGAAAATTTGAACAGCAGGGAACAGGGAAAATGATGGAGTAGCCTGTGAGGGTATTCTTCTACTGAATTTCCGCCTACCTTGGTAGTTTTCATTTTCCTCCAACAATTCAGTCAAATCCCTTAGAAGCAGTCTGTCCGTCTCAGTCAGATCATCCACTAATGAAGGGTTCTGGTATAGTAATTTAAACGTAACTTGTCTACAAAATAAGTACACATCCTTGGTTAGTTCAAATTTGTCCAAGGTATTCATCGGTGAGAAGGACAGACCTCTAGATAGGAGTTTTATTTCAGCATCAGAGAGATTATACGATGATAAATTAATGATATTCAACTCACCGCCACCAGACCCAGGGGTTTGGACCTCTGCTACCGTCTGCGGTTGTTGTACCGTGTCACCCGTTTGAAACTCGGTGACCAGTCCTTGTGCCGCCCCGTTCTTTTCTTGCGGCCTGTTGCGGTTCCTTCTCCCCCGTCTGTGCCGCTTTCGCGGTCGCTGGTATCCGTGGATAAAAAAATCACTCGATACTGTTTCACGATCTCCTGTGTTCACATTGGTGTTAGAAATCTGTGGTCTCCTATTGGCTAGTCTCCTGTTGCCATGATGTGTCCATCTAAAGGCCCTCCCCTCCGCATAATCAAGTTTGTCCCTTTGGAATTTATCTTTTTTCCTTTTAATTATGTCTTTCTCAAAGCGATCAATAATCGATTTGAGATGTTCCTTGAAGGGTGTGACCTTCTCTTTCTTGTCATATGTTTCTAGTTTGATTTCCTTATTCCTGATCTCCTCCTTTAGACTAGCTAATACCAGATGATCGTGTTCGATTAATAGATCAATAAGGATAAAACAACATTTATGCAAGCCCTTTTCCCAAGCTTCCTTAAAACCACTATCAACCTCCCAAGCGGGAAAAATCTGTGCCCTTAGTCCCCTCGGGGTCAGGTTCTGCTTTTTATACTCCTCCAAGGTCTTGGTATTCCACCATGTTTTGGTTAAATTCTTGTGTAAATTAATGATCTCAAAAGACAATGCTTCAAAGCCATCATTGCTCGGGACCTCTATAGTCTTTGATTTTCACATGTAAAGCGCCATGGAATAAATGGCGCTATAAAAATGAATAATAATAATAATAATTTTCTACGGCCGTAAAATACCGTATAATACGGATCAGTAAAATACGGCAGATAGGAGCTGGGCCATAGAGAATCATTGTACCGTATGCAATCCGTATTTTCTGCACCTCTTATACGTCCGTAAAACTCGCTAGTGTGACGCCGGCCTCAATCTGCAGATTTGCAGTGTTGGCTATGTGCACACGATGCAGATTTGGTGCAGAATTTTCTGCACAAAATCTGCATCTTCTGGCAGAAAACGCACCTGCGTTTTTTATGCGTTTTTTATGCGTTTTTAGTGCGTTTTTTGCAGTGCAGTTTTGGTGCTGTTTTGGTGCAGTTTTTTAGTGCGTTTTTTGTGCTGATTTGTCAGCTTTTATAAAGCTAAATAAAGAGATTAAAAAAAAATAAAAAATTACGTGATGTCATTTCCTAGTCCAACCTCTTCTCAATCTCCATTTTGGAAAGCCATAACCACTTTCTGACAGGCCTTACCATGAGTGCTGGTAATGAAGAACACAGGGAAGAAAGTAGCCCACCGCATACTGAACAGCATGTTACTTCTGTGCGGATACGCAGGCCACAACGCCTCCAGATGATTGGGGTTTTACTGGAGTATCTGAACCAGCAAAGATTGCAGGTAAGGCTAGGTTCACATTAGCGTTGTGCGGCGCAGCGTCGGGCGCTGCAGTGGTGACGCATGCGTCATGCGCCCCTATATTTAACATGGGGGCGCATGGACATGTGTTGCGTTGCGTTTTGTGACGCTTGCGTCTTTTTTGGCGTTTTTTCGCATGCGTTTTGACGCGTTTTCGGCAACGCATGCGTTTTAGGACGCGTGCGTTCATTTGCAGAAATGCAACCTGTAGTAATTTCTAGCGGCGTTTTTTTGCCGCAAAAAAACGCATGTGTTTATTTGCGGCAAAAAAATGCATTGCTGTCTATGTAAACGCATGCGTTTTTAAGCACATGCGTTTGTTTGCGTTAAAAACGCATGCGTTTTTATAGAAAAAAAAAACAAAACAAACTGAAAAGCCACCCACCACCATCAAGGTGATAAAGGGATCCAAACCCTAACCCTTCCCCTAACCTCACCCCTAACCGTTTAATGAACATTTTCTGACATAGTGCCACGTATTTCAGTCACGTTTAATGAATATTTTCTGAGTCATAGTGCCACGATATTTAAGTGCCACGATATTTAAGTGCCACGATATTTAAGTGCCACGTATTTCAGTGCCACAATATTTAAGTGCCACATATTTAAGTGCCACGTATTTAAGTGCCACGTATTTAAGTGCCACGATATTTCGGTGCCACGTATATAAGTGCCACGCATTTAAGTGCCACGCATTTAAGTGCCACGCATTTAAGTGCCACGTATTTAAGTGCCACGCATTTAAGTGCCACGCATTTAAGTGCCACGCATTTAAGTGCCACGCATTTAAGTGCCACGATATTTCGGTGCCACGTATTTAAGTGCCACGCATTTAAGTGCCACGTATTTAAGTGCCACGTATTTAAGTGCCACGTATTTAAGTGCCACGATATTTCGGTGCCACGTATTTAAGTGCCACGCATTTAAGTGCCACGTATTTAAGTGCCACGTATTTAAGTGCCACGTATTTAAGTGCCACGTATTTAAGTGCCACGATATTTTGGTGCCACGTATATAAGTGCCACGTATTTAAGTGCCACGTATTTAAGTGCCACGTATTTAAGTGCCACGTATTTAAGTGCCACGATATTTCGGTGCCACGTATATAAGTGCCACGTATTTAAGTGCCACGTATTTAAGTGCCACGATATTTCGGTGCCACGTATATAAGTGCCACGTATTTAAGTGCCACGTATTTAAGTGCCACGCATTTAAGTGCCACGCATTTAAGTGCCACACATTTAAGTGCCACGTATTTAAGTGCCACACATTTAAGTGCCACGATATTTCGGTGCCACGTATTTCAGTCACGTTTAGGATTAGGGTTGATATTCATAGCCTAGAGAGGGGCCATGGATATTGCCCCCCCCCAGCTACAGCTACCAGCCCGCAGCCGCCCCAGAAATGGCGCATCTCTAAGATGCGCCAAATCTGGCGCTTAGCCTCTCTCTTCCCACTCCCGTGTAGCGGTGGGATATGGGGTAATAAGGGGTTAATGTCACCGTGACATTGTAAGGTGACGTTAACCCCAGTTAATAATGGAGAGGCGTCTATAAGACGCCTATCCATTATTAACCCCTAAAAAAAATTGGCGTAGGCTCCCGCCCAATTTTCATGTCCAGAAAGGGAAAGCCAGCGACTGCAGGCTGCTAATTTGTAGCCAGGGAAGGGGTTAATCTTCCCAGGCTATGAATATCATCCCACAGCTGTCTGCGTGGCCTTACTGGCTATTAAAATAGGAGGACCCCAGAAAAAAAATGACATAGGGTCCCTCTATATTTTATAGCCAGAAAGGCTACGCAGACAGCTGCGGGATGATATTCATAGCCTAGAGAGGGGCCATGGATATTGCCCCCCCCCCCGGCTACAACTACCAGCCCGCAGCCGCCCCAGAAATGGCGCATCTTTAAGATGCGCCAAATCTGGCGCTTAGCCTCTCTCTTCCCACTCCCGTGTAGCGGTGGGATATGGGGTAATGAAGGGGTTAACGTCACCTTGACATTGTAAGGTGACGTTAACCCCAGTTAATAATGGAGAGGCGTCTGTAAGACGCCTATCCATTATTAACCCCAAATTACTGAACACAAAAAAAAAAGAGACAGGAAAAAGTATTTTAATATTCTAAATTTTACCATACTTACAAATCCCTTGATGATCTGTAGTCTTTTCCGACGTAGTCCATTAATATCGAGTGTCCCACGACGATCTGCCATGGAAAACAGCCACCCCAGGAGATGTGACTGCTCTCCATGGCTGCCAAAACACACTGACAGGAGCAAAAGCTCCTGCAGTGTGCCTGCGCATGCGCGCGAGTTTACCGGCGTTCAATGAACTCCGGGACTCTCGCTTTACGACACTGCTGAAAAATTTTACAGCAGTTCAATTGCCGTAAAGTGAGCTCCCGGAGTTCATTTAGCTCCAGGAAAAGAACGGGCAGCTCCGATACAATGCAGGAGCGATTAACTCCTGCAGTGTATCACCGGAGGATGTCGTGGGACAACCTATTAATGGATTACGACGGAAAAGTTTTTTTTTTTTGGGGAGAAGAATGATCGAGGAAGGTGGCCTTCGGGGACGTATGTGGTGAGTATGTACTACATGTTATATGTGTGTTTGTGTTTTTAACCCATTGTAGTCAGTCGCCTGACGATGGGACAACTCTCCCATCATCACATTTCGATGGGAGCAGGGGTGGGATTCAGCCGGTACGACCTGGTACGGGGCAGCCGTTTACTAAAATTTCTATCTGCCAGCGTTCCGGTAATTGAAAATTGTTACCACGCCCCCGGACCGCCCCCGGCTACAACAATTATTAGTTTCACGTCTCCGCCTCGCCAGGATTTTACTCCCTGTTGGATCCTATAAACTCAATGTTAGCAGACTTCCTCACTCATACACTTTATGTATATTATAATGTATAATATATATGTGTATGCTTTATACACCTTCATGAGATCAGTCAGTGATCTGCAGACAGAGCGCAGCGCCCGGACGCAGACTCGCCCTCCCGCCTCACATTACCTCATTTTTTCTGGACGTCACTCACAATATCTCCTCTGCTCCACTTCCGGGTGGTGGAATAGTCATGTGACCGCGCATCATGGCGGCCTGGCTGTGGCTTCTCCTGTGTTCAGGTGAGGAGATTGGTCACCAGTGTTACAGCTAGGACGTGTCATGGAGTCTGAAAGCCGCAGAAGCGAAGGCAGTGTTAAGGTGCCGTTACACTAAGCAACTTACCAGCGATCGTGACCAGCGACGTGATCGCTGGTAAGTTGCTGTGTGGTCGCTGGGGAGCTGTCACACAGACAGCTCTCTCCAGCGACCAAGCGACTTCGGCATCGCTGAAACTGTCTTCAGCGATGCCGAAGTCCCCATGTAAAAAAAAACAAAAAACACTACATACGCACCTTCTGTCGTCCTTCATGTCCCTCGGCGCTTGCCGCACTGACTGTGTCTCAGCGCCGGCCGGCCGTAACAGCGGTGCCCAGCGGTGAACCGCTGTTACTGCAGGTTCACCGCTGGGCTCTGCTTTACGGCGCTGAGACAGTCAGTACGGCAAGCTCCAGGGGACATGACGGACAACAGACGGTGAGTATGTAGTGTTTTTTTTTTTACTTTTACCATGGTATCCATGGTAAATATCGGGTTACTAAGCGCGGCCCTGCACTTAGTAACCCGATGTTTACCATGGATACCAGTGAAGACATCGCTGGATCGGCGTCACACACGGCGATCCAGCGATGTCAGCGGGAGAGTTGCGACGAAAGAAAGTTCGTCCACTCTCCCTGCAACCAGCGATATCCCAGCAGGATCCAGATCGCTGCTGCGTGCCAAACATAGCGATATCGCTATGCAGGACGCTGCAACGTCACGGATCGCTGGCGATATCGCCTAGTGTGACGGTACCTTTATTCTAAGACTGTCCTGTCACTGCGTTCTGGGACTTGTAGTTCCTGCCATAGCCTTAGAGAATTCTGGCACTTGTAGTTCCTGCCATAATCTCATGTAATTCTGGGACTTGTAGTTCCTGCGGTAACATCAGTGCATTCTGGGACTTGTAATTCCTGCAGTAATCTCAGGTAATTCTGAGACTTGTAGTTCCATCTATAATAATAGGGAATTCTGGGACTTATAGTCCCCGCAGTAATTCTGGGAGTTGTACTTCCTGTAAATGCTGTATTGTGGGGCCTGTGTTGTGAAATTGGATTCTGGGCTCCCCCGGTGGCCACTTGTGGAATTTAACTTGTGTGCATCATCCCCTCTGTTCACCTGCTCCTATCAGGATGTGGGAGTCGCTATATAACCTTGCTCCTCTGTCAGTTTCATGCCGGTCAACAATGTAATCAGTAGCCTTTCTGTGCTTGTTCCTGCTACTAGACAACTCCCAGCTAAGTTGGACTTTTGTCCTTGTGTGTTTTTGCATTTTGTTCCTGTTCACAGCTGCTGTTTCGTTACTGTGTCTGGAAAGCTCTTGTGAGCGGAAATTGCCACTCTGGTGTTATGAGTTAATGCTAGAGTCTTAAAGTAATTTCTGGATGGTGTTTTGATAGGGTTTTCTGCTGACCATGAAAGTGCCCTTTCTGTCTTCATGCTATCTAGTAAGCGGACCTCGATTTTGCTAAACCTATTTTCATACTACGTTTGTCATTTCATCTTAAATCACCGCCAATATATGTGGGGGCCTCTGTCTGCCTTTTGGGAAAATTTCTCTAGAGGTGAGCCAGGACTGTCTTTTCCTCTGCTAGGATTAGGTAGTTCTCCGGCTGGCGCTGGGCATCTAGGGATAAAAAACGTAGGCATGCTACCCGGCCACTTCTAGTTGTGCGGCAGGTTTAGTTCATGGTCAGTATAGTTTCCATCTTCCAAGAGCTAGTTCTCATATATGCTGGGCTATGTTCTCTCGCCATTGAGAATCATGACAGTTTGACCGGCCCAAAAAAGGGTTAAATTACTGGCTGAGAAAGGAGAGAAAAAAGAAGTCTGCTACAATTTTTTTTTTTTTTTTTTTTTTTCCCTCTAGTTCTGAGTGTGCTCTTAATTGAATCACTTGCTAGTCTGCCTATACTGCAGCCTTCCTCTCTTCCTCTCCTTCTAATCCTTGAATGGCTCTGTGTTCACCTGTTTCAAATGGATCTTCAGAGTGTAGCTACAGGTTTGAATAATCTCGCCACAAAGGTACAAAATTTGCAAGATTTTGTTGTTCATGCACCTATGTCTGAGCCTAGAATTCCTTTGCCTGAATTCTTCTCGGGGAATAGATCTCACTTTCAAAATTTTAAAAATAATTGCAAATTGTTTTTGTCCCTGAAGTCTCGCTCTGCCGGAGACCCTGCACAGCAGGTCAGGATTGTAATTTCCTTGCTCCGGGGCGACCCTCAAGACTGGGCTTTTGCATTGGCACCAGGGGATCCTGCGTTGCTCAATGTGGATGCGTTTTTTCTGGCCTTGGGGTTGCTTTATGAGGAACCTCATTTAGAGCTTCAGGCGGAAAAGGCCTTGATGTCCTTGTCTCAGGGGCAAGATGAAGCTGAAATATACTGCCAAAAATTCCGCAAATGGTCTGTGCTTACTCAGTGGAATGAGTGCGCCCTGGCGGCGATTTTCAGAGAAGGTCTCTCTGATGCCATTAAGGATGTTATGGTGGGGTTCCCTGTGCCTGCGAGTCTGAATGAGTCCATGACGATGGCTATTCAGATCGATAGGCGTCTGCGGGAGCGCAAACCTGTGCACCATTTAGCGGTGTCTACTGAGAAAACGCCAGAAAATATGCAATGTGATAGAATTCTGTCCAGAAGCGAGCGGCAGAATTTTAGACGAAAAAATGGGTTGTGCTTCTATTGTGGTGATTCAACTCATGTTATATCAGCATGCTCTAAGCGTACTAAGAAGCTTGACAAGTCTGTTTCAATTAGCACTTTACAGTCTAAGTTTATTCTATCTGTGACCCTGATTTGTTCTTTGTCATCTATTACCGCGGACGCCTATGTCGACTCTGGCGCTGCTTTGAGTCTTATGGATTGGTCCTTTGCCAAACGCTGTGGGTATGATTTGGAGCCATTGGAGGCTCCGATACCTCTGAAAGGGATTGACTCCACCCCATTGGCTAGTAATAAACCACAATACTGGACACAAGTGACTATGCGTGTTAATCCGGATCACCAGGAGGTTATTCGCTTTCTGGTGCTGTATAATCTACATGATGTTTTGGTGCTGGGATTGCCATGGCTGCAATCTCATAACCCAGTCCTCGACTGGAGAGCTATGTCTGTGTTAAGCTGGGGATGTAAAGGAACTCATGGGGACGTACCTTTGGTTTCCATTTCATCATCTATTCCCTCTGAGATTCCTGAATTCTTGTCTGACTTTCGTGACGTTTTTGAAGAACCCAAGGTTGGTTCACTACCTCCGCACCGGGAGTGCGATTGTGCCATAGACTTGATCCCGGGTAGTAAATACCCTAAGGGTCGTTTATTTAATCTGTCTGTGCCTGAACACGCTGCTATGCGAGAATATATAAAGGAGTCCTTGGAAAAGGGACATATTCGTCCTTCGTCATCTCCCTTAGGAGCCGGTTTTTTCTTTGTGTCTAAGAAAGACGGCTCTTTGAGGCCGTGTATTGATTATCGACTTTTGAATAAAATCACGGTTAAATATCAATATCCGTTACCACTGCTTACTGATTTGTTTGCTCGTATAAAGGGGGCCAAGTGGTTCTCTAAGATTGATCTCCGTGGGGCGTATAATTTGGTGCGAATCAAGCAGGGGGATGAGTGGAAAACCGCATTTAATACGCCCGAGGGCCATTTTGAGTATTTGGTGATGCCTTTTGGTCTTTCAAATGCCCCTTCAGTCTTCCAGTCCTTTATGCATGACATTTTCCGCGATTATTTGGATAAATTTATGATTGTGTATCTGGATGATATTCTGATTTTTTCGGATGACTGGGACTCTCATGTCCAGCAGGTCAGGAGGGTTTTTCAGGTTTTGCGGTCTAATTCCTTGTGTGTGAAGGGTTCTAAGTGTGTTTTTGGGGTTCAGAAGATTTCCTTCTTGGGATACATTTTTTCCCCCTCTTCCATCGAGATGGATCCTGTCAAGGTTCAGGCTATTGGTGATTGGACGCAACCCTCTTCTCTTAAGAGTCTTCAGAAATTTTTGGGCTTTGCTAACTTTTATCGTCGATTTATTGCTGGTTTTTCTGATGTTGTAAAACCATTGACTGATTTGACTAAGAAGGGTGCTGATGTTGCTGATTGGTCCCCTGATGCTGTGGAGGCCTTTCGGGAGCTCAAGCGCCGCTTTTCTTCCGCCCCAGTGTTGCGTCAGCCTGATGTTGCTCTTCCTTTTCAGGTTGAGGTCGACGCTTCTGAAATCGGAGCTGGGGCGGTGTTGTCGCAGAGAAGTTCCGACTGCTCCGTGATGAGACCTTGTGCTTTTTTTTCCCGTAAATTTTCGCCCGCCGAGCGGAATTATGATATTGGGAATCGGGAGCTTTTGGCCATGAAGTGGGCTTTTGAGGAGTGGCGTCACTGGCTTGAGGGGGCCAGACATCAGGTGGTGGTATTGACTGACCACAAAAATTTAATTTACCTTGAGTCTGCCAGGCGCTTGAATCCTAGACAAGCGCGCTGGTCGTTGTTTTTCTCTCGGTTTAATTTTGTGGTGTCTTACCTACCGGGTTCTAAGAATGTTAAGGCGGATGCCCTTTCTAGGAGTTTTGAGCCTGACTCCCCTGGTAATTCTGAGCCCACAGGTATCCTTAAAGATGGAGTGATATTGTCTGCCGTTTCTCCAGACCTGCGGCGGGCCTTGCAGGAGTTTCAGGCGGATAGACCTGATCGTTGCCCACCTGGTAGACTGTTTGTTCCTGATGATTGGACCAGTAGAGTCATCTCTGAGGTTCATTCTTCTGCGTTGGCAGGTCATCCTGGAATCTTTGGTACCAGGGATTTGGTGGCAAGGTCCTTCTGGTGGCCTTCCCTGTCACGAGATGTGCGAGGCTTTGTGCAGTCTTGTGACGTTTGTGCTCGGGCCAAGCCTTGTTGTTCTCGGGCTAGTGGATTGTTGTTACCCTTGCCTATCCCAAAGAGGCCTTAGACGCACATCTCGATGGATTTTATTTCGGATCTGCCTGTTTCTCAGAAGATGTCTGTCATCTGGGTGGTGTGTGACCGTTTCTCTAAGATGGTCCATCTGGTTCCCTTGCCTAAGTTGCCTTCTTCTTCCGAGTTGGTTCCTCTGTTTTTTCAAAATGTTGTTCGTTTGCATGGTATTCCGGAGAATATCGTTTCTGACAGAGGGACCCAATTCGTGTCTAGATTTTGGCGGGCATTCTGTGCTAGGATGGGCATAGATTTGTCTTTTTCGTCTGCTTTCCATCCTCAGACTAATGGCCAGACCGAGCGGACTAATCAGACCTTGGAGACATATTTGAGGTGTTTTGTGTCTGCGGATCAGGATGATTGGGTTGCTTTTTTGCCTTTGGCGGAGTTCGCCCTCAATAATCGGGCCAGCTCTGCCACCTTGGTGTCCCCGTTTTTCTGTAATTCGGGGTTTCATCCTCGATTTTCCTCCGGTCAAGTGGAATCTTCGGATTGTCCTGGAGTGGATGCTGTGGTGGAGAGGTTGCATCAGATTTGGGGGCAGGTGGTGGACAATTTGAAGTTGTCCCAGGAGAAGACTCAGCTTTTTGCCAACCGCCGTCGTCGTGTTGGTCCTCGGCTTTGTGTTGGGGACTTGGTGTGGTTGTCTTCTCGTTTTGTCCCTATGAGGGTTTCTTCTCCTAAGTTTAAGCCTCGGTTCATCGGCCCGTACAAGATATTGGAGATTCTTAACCCTGTGTCCTTCCGTTTGGACCTCCCTGCATCCTTTTCGATTCATAATGTTTTTCATCGGTCATTGTTGCGCAGGTATGAGGTACCAGCTGTGCCTTCCGTTGAGCCTCCTGCTCCGGTGTTGGTTGAGGGTGAGTTGGAGTACGTTGTGGAAAAGATCTTGGACTCTCGTGTTTCCAGACGGAAACTCCAGTATCTGGTCAAATGGAAGGGATACGGTCAGGAGGATAATTCTTGGGTCACTGCCTCTGATGTTCATGCCTCCGATCTTGTCCGTGCCTTTCATAGGGCTCATCCTGATCGCCCTGGTGGTTCTGGTGAGGGTTCGGTGCCCCCTCCTTGAGGGGGGGGTACTGTTGTGAAATTGGATTCTGGGCTCCCCCGGTGGCCACTTGTGGAATTTAACTTGTGTGCATCATCCCCTCTGTTCACCTGCTCCTATCAGGATGTGGGAGTCGCTATATAACCTTGCTCCTCTGTCAGTTTCATGCCGGTCAACAATGTAATCAGTAGCCTTTCTGTGCTTGTTCCTGCTACTAGACAACTCCCAGCTAAGTTGGACTTTTGTCCTTGTGTGTTTTTGCATTTTGTTCCTGTTCACAGCTGCTGTTTCGTTACTGTGTCTGGAAAGCTCTTGTGAGCGGAAATTGCCACTCTGGTGTTATGAGTTAATGCTAGAGTCTTAAAGTAATTTCTGGATGGTGTTTTGATAGGGTTTTCTGCTGACCATGAAAGTGCCCTTTCTGTCTTCATGCTATCTAGTAAGCGGACCTCGATTTTGCTAAACCTATTTTCATACTACGTTTGTCATTTCATCTTAAATCACCGCCAATATATGTGGGGGCCTCTGTCTGCCTTTTGGGAAAATTTCTCTAGAGGTGAGCCAGGACTGTCTTTTCCTCTGCTAGGATTAGGTAGTTCTCCGGCTGGCGCTGGGCATCTAGGGATAAAAAACGTAGGCATGCTACCCGGCCACTTCTAGTTGTGCGGCAGGTTTAGTTCATGGTCAGTATAGTTTCCATCTTCCAAGAGCTAGTTCTCATATATGCTGGGCTATGTTCTCTCGCCATTGAGAATCATGACAGGCCTGTAGACCTATTAGCTGAGCTATGCTGGGACTAGTAGTTCCCCTGTGTGCCCATTACATGATCAGGATAGATTTGATTGACAAACAGAAGAGATCCTGCCCGCACCGTATATTGGGACCACCGCACCGTATATTGGGGACCCCACACTGTATATCGGGACCACCGCACTGTATATCGGGACCACCGCACCGTATGTTGGGACCACCGCACCGTATATCGGGACCACCGCACTGTATATCGGGACCACCGCACCGTATGTTGGGACCACCGCACCGTATGTCGGGGACACCGCACCGTATATCGGGGACATTTAACTAAGGATGTTGTGGACTGATCAGCTAAAGCACCTTGTACACGGACAATTGTCCTGTGCAGTACATTTGCTTTAGTCGTTTGTTTCTTTGAATGACTTTAATACCGTATGTCACAACGTATTCTTGTCATTAAGGGAGACAAACTGCTTCAAAAAATATGAATCGTGCCACTGGGCGTGGCTTATTAGTATGGGCGGGGTTATTGAAAATGGGCGTGGCCAAAATTCCGGCCGCCGCGACTTAGAGGACCTGTTGTTAAAAATTTGAATCCCACCCCTGGATGGGAGCAGTAGTCCCACCCGACGAATGACTACAATGAGTCACTACTGACAGACTGACTGACAGACAGACACACAGACACACACACAGAGACACTATACATACCATTTCTACCATACGCCTCACATCGATCCCCATCCGACTGTACGACTCCATTTTCACTACACTCCGCCCACTCACTTCCTCCTCTGACGTCACTTCCGTCTGCTGCGGTTTTGACACCCAAATCCGCATAAAATCTGCAGATGGTATATACATCTGCAGTTTTTATGCGGATTTGACCCACAGAATGGGAGTCAATGGGTGCAGAAACGCTGCAGTTCTGCACAAAAGAAGTGACATGCACTTCTTTGAAATCTGCAGCGTTTCTGCACGGATTTTTCTGCACCATGTGCACAGCTTTTTTTTTTTCACATTGATTTACATTGTTCTGTAAGGCTGCCATCACGCTAGCAGTATTTGGTCAGTATTTTACATCAGTATTTGTAAGCCAAAACCAGGAGTGGAACAATTAGAGCAATAGTATAATAGAAACATATGCTCCACTTCTACATTTATCACCCACTCCGACCAAATACTGCTAGTGTGATGGCAGCCTTAGGCCGGGATCACACACAGCGAGATAAAGCCGAGTCTCGCAGGTTAAAACCAAGCTCTGGCACCGGCACTGCAGAGCGGAGCGTGCGGCCGCATAGCAATACATGGAGCTGCATGCTCCGCTCCAGAGTGCCGGTGCCAGAGCTTGTTTTTAACCTGCGAGACTCGGACGTATCTCGCTGTGTGTGATCCCGGCCTTATGGTGCTGTCCGGCGCCTGCACGCAGCAGAATACAGCGGAGAGGAAATGATCTTTATTCTCCCCACCAGCATTCGGCATTCAGTCATAGGGGCGGTGCCGATGCTAGGTCAGTCACTGCTCTGAGTATACAGGGTGGCAGCTGTAACCCCGGCCCTCACTGACACTGGCTCTGCATTGGATCCCGCTGTCAGTCAGGGACGGTCGTGGGTGCGGTTACAGCGGCCACTCTGTGTACTCAGTGCCTAGACTGAACTGGCCGCCCCTATGACTGAGTACCGAATGCTGGAGGGAGACTAAGGGCTCATTTCCACTTGCGAGAAACACGTCCGTGTCTCGCATGTGAAAACCAAGCTATGGCGCCAGCACTCCAGAGCGGAGCGTGCGGCCGCATAGGAACACATGGAGCCGCACGCTCCGCTCCAAAGTGCCGGCGCCACAGCTTGGTTTCCACATGCAAGACAATGGCGTGTTTCTCGCAAGTGGAAATGAGCCCTAAAGTTCATTTCCTCCCCACTGCATTCGGCTACGTGCAGGCGCCGGGCAGCATCAAAATGCTGTGAACCTGCAGATTACCCCCATATCTGCAGGTTAACTGCAATATTCCTGGTGACAGGTTCCCTTTTAAGTATGGCAGCCGGACACCATTGTCAAGGCTGCTAATCTGCAGATCAGGCCTATATACATTATGCAACATGACAGATCATTGGTAAAGAAAATCATAAACATTTGGGGCTGTTTGTGAACTATTGAGATCCTGGAATGTTAAAAATGATAGCACTATTGGGTTAGTAGAGAAATGTTTACAAAACTACAAATATTTTTCTACAGTGTTTTTCCTGACTAGTGTTCATACAGCCATGACTACTGAAAACACTTTACCACCACATCTGCAAATAGCGACCTATAGAAGGCCTGAAGTAAATGTGGGAATGTCCCCATTGTGTGAGCACTGCTAGCAGCAGCTGACATCCTCCACAGCCCGGAGATCTCAGGCGGCTCAGCCTGTCTGGCTGCTGCTTCAACACATGGCCGCCAGGGGGCAGCGCGTATTACAGCAGCAACTACTGCTGCTGATACAACACATGGCCGCCAGGGGCAGCGGGAATTGCAGCAGTAGCTGCTACAACACATGGCCGCCAGGGGGCAGCGCGTATTACAGCAGCAACTACTGCTGCTGATACAACACATGGCCGCCAGGGGCAGCGGGAATTGCAGCAGTAGCTGCTACAACACATGGCCGCCAGGGGGCAGCGCGTATTACAGCAGCAACTACTGCTGCTGATACAACACATGGCCGCCAGGGGGCAGCGCGTATTACAGCAGCAACTACTGCTGCTGATACAACACATGGCCGCCAGGGGGCAGCGCGTATTACAGCAGCAACTACTGCTGCTGATACAACGCATGGCCGCCAGGGGGCAGCGGGTATTACAGCAGCAACTACTGCTGCTGCTACAACACATGGCCGCCAGGGGGCAGCGCGTATTACAGCAGCAACTACTGCTGCTGATACAACGCATGGCCGCCAGGGGGCAGCGCGTATGACAGCAGCGCGGGAGTTTTTGGTGCTCTCAGATGGGACTTTCTGACCTCTTCAGGATTTTCCCGCCCTTGGAATGCAGGAAATTCCAGCTGGCACAGCTCCCTTACATAATCCATGTTTCTGTAATTCTCAGCTGCTGCTGCTGCATTCCACGTTATTATACATTTTCGTTATTATACAGCGTTTTAGCGCATTGAGAATAATGTGTGTGGAACTACAAGTCACAGCAGCAGAGGAGAGCAGTCCTGCCTACACACTTACTAAGGGGGGTAAAATGACTGTGTCCCTCATTACAAAAGCGTGCAGAATGCCGTCGCCGCTCTCTGCCGCCCTCGCACCACACAATGCATGCACGGCAATGCTGCACATACTGCCTGGTAGGGTCACTCAGGGGCCGTGCTCAGCAGCTCCCCTTGTGGCGTGCAGCGCTACTGCGAGTTCCCGGAACTGGCCCGCATTAGATTCCCTCCTTTGGAAGGAAAGCGAAACTAGCGCTTTCCAATAAAGGGCCGTGTCCCCTCCCGCTCCCCCTCCGTCCCCTCCCGCTCCCCCTCCGTCCCCTCCCGCTCCCCCTCCGTCCGTGCTCTCTACGTGCTTCCCACCACCTGCCTGCAGCAGCCATGTAATCCTAGAACTATGCTCATTGTAAAAACTCCCTCATTAAGCTTCAGAGCAGATGTATTAGGCCGGAGACACACTGGTGCGAGAGACGGCCGAGTCTCGCTGGTTAAAAGCAAGCTGTGGCACCGGCACTCCGGAGCGGAGCGTGCGGCTCCATAGCAATACATGGAGCTGCACGCTCAGCTCCGGAGTGCAGGTGCCACAGCTTGCTTTTAACCAGCGAGACTCGGCCGTCTCTCGCACCAGTGTGTCTCCGGCCTTAGATGTATAGAAGGTTGTGTGATGGTGACTCTCCGTCACTGCACTCCCGGTGTCACCATTCCTGCTGGCCTGTCAGGCTTTGTTCACACGTGCATGTTCCATCTCTGAGGGTAAAGGATGCGATTTGCTGGATCTGACGCCCCCATATAATGGGGTGGGCTGGGGCTCAGTGGGGTTCATCATTTTGATGGGTCACATTTTCACATTAAATATGACAGAATTCACACAGGAAGCATTAAAGGGGTTGCCCGGGAATATGACAAAACCAGGAATACTGTCTATGTCCGATGATGCTTCTCTGCCCTAATCTTTGTTCCCAGGCTGCAGCAGTGATGTGACCGCTGCAGCCAATCACTGAGCTCACGTGAATTTCACCAATCCTTTTATTTCAGGGAATATAAATTGCTTCTTCCTCTCACCCGAACACTTCGGGGAACCAGGAGAGATGACGGCCTGCTAACGACCCAACTACTGGCTGATGTGTACGGAATCTTGGTGCCATAAGTCGTCTCCTGACATTTTTTCCATTTGAAGCCTTTTTTCCTGCCAAGATATAAGTTTGTTATTTTTGTGTCTTGTGCACATACTGTATATATATAAAACCAAGGAGAAATAGCAGTAAGGGTTCCTGAGCATGGCGGCGTCATATGTTCTATATTATCACACACCGATCGGGAGACCCGCAGCCAGGCTGTACATTGCGGTCCGTGGTTGCACAGACGTCGGCATGAGCCCTAAACATGTTATTTTCTCAGATATTTTATATGTGTTCTTAAATGGGTTCTCTATGAAAAGAATGAATAGGAAAGAAAAATGTATTTTAGCAAATCACAATAATTTAGTCTAGGCAGGTAATAACTATATGTCACGTGCACACTTCTCATCACATGACTTGGGGTGCACCTGCAATGGTTAATTTATCCTCCAGGTCACTCAATCCAACACCCAACCTTTGTTCTAGGGTTTTGGCTCAGGGGGGGGGGGCGAAGCTTCTGAGTGGGCCCCTAACCAGGTAACCTTGATTACAACTCGGTGGCGTGCCCTAATAATGTAGGAGAACCTCAGCAGATGACCGCGCTGTTACTGAAGATAATCTCTATATAAACTAAGACCAACATGGATATTACCGCCATATGGTCAGTGGTAGATACCTGCCCTACAGAACATATAAGAGATCACAGCACAGTTACAGATAATGACTTACCGCTGACGTTCTTTCTGATGGAGTCGTAACTTTTCCCGTCTTTTCCATCTGGCCCAGACCGACATGACAACTTCTCCAGCCAGGACTCAGCTGCAGAGAATGCAACAAAGACACATTTCACTTCTCATATTCAAACCCCATCACCATCTATTCCCAACCTGCACAAACTCCTCATCCTGCTGATACCCCAATACTGACCGCTGCTGCCGTATGTGTCCCTATTACTGCCCCTAATACCCAAATACTGAACCGCTGCTGCCGTATGTGTCCCTATTACTGCCCCTAATACCTCAATATTGAGCCACTGCTGCCATATGTGTCCCTATTACTGCCCCTAATACCCAAATACTGAACCGCTGCTGCCGTATGTGACCCTATTACTGCACCTGATATCCCAATACTGAGCCGCTGCTGCCGTATGTGTCCCTATTACTGCACCTGATATCCAAATACTGAGCCGCTGCTGCCGTATGTGTCCCTATTACTGCACCTGATACCCCAATACTGAGCTGCTGCTGCCGTATGTGTCCCTATTACTGCCCCTAATACCCAAATACTGAACCGCTGCTGCCGTATGTGACCCTATTACTGCACCTGATACCCCAATACTGAGCTGCAGCTGCCGTATGTGTCCCTATTACTGCACCTGATACCCCAATACTGAGCCGCTGCTGCCGTATGTGTCCCTATTACTCCACCTGATACCCTAATACTGAGCTGCTGCTGCCGTATGTGTCCCTATTACTGCACTTGATACCCCAATACTGAGCTGCTGCTGCCGTATGTGTCCCTATTACTGCACCTGATACCCCAATACTGAGCCGCTGCTGCCGTATGTGTCCCTATTACTGCCCCTGATACCCCAATACTGAGCCGCTGCTGCCGTATGTGTCCCTATTACTGCACCTGATACCCCAATACTGAGCCGCTGCTGCCGTATGTGTCCCTATTACTGCACCTGATACCCCAATACTGAGCCGCTGCTGCCTTATGTGTTTCTATTACTGCACCTGATATCCCAATACTGAGCCGCTGCTGCCGTATGTCACGCTATTACTGCACCTGATACCCCAATACTGACCCGCTGCTGCCATGTGTCCCTATTACTGCACCTGATACCCCAATACTGAGCCGCTGCTGCCGTATGTGACCCTATTACTGCACCTGATATCCCAATACTGAGCCGCTGCTGCCGTATGTGACCCTATTACTGCACCTGATATCCCAATACTGAGCCGCTGCTGCCGTATGTGTCCCTATTACTGCACCTGATATCCCAATACTGAGCCGCTGCTGCCGTATGTGTCCCTATTACTGCACCTGATATCCCAATACTGAGCTGCTGCTGCCGTATGTGTCCCTATTACTGCCCCTAATACCCAAATACTGAACCGCTGCTGCCGTATGTGTCCCTATTACTGCACCTGATACCCCAATACTGAGCCGCTGCTGCCGTATGTGTCCCTATTACTGCACCTGATACCCCAATACTGAGCCGCTGCTGCCGTATGTGTCCTTATTACTGCCCCTGGTACCCCAATACTGAGCCTCTGCTGCTGTATGTGTCCCTATTACTCCACCTGATATCCCAATACTGAACCGCTGCTGCCGTATGTGACCCTATTACTGCATCTGATACCCCAATACTGAGCTGCAGCTGCCGTATGTGTCCCTATTACTGCACCTGATACCCCAATACTGAGCCACTGCTGCCTTATGTGTCCCTATTACTGCACCTGATATCCCAATACTGAGCTGCTGCTGCCGTATGTGTCCCTATTACTGCACTTGATACCCCAATACTGAGCTGCTGCTGCCGTATGTGTCCCTATTACTGCACCTGATACCCGAATACTGAGCCGCTGCTGCCGTATGTGTCCCTATTACTGCCCCTAATACCCAAATACTGAACCGCTGCTGCCGTATGTGTCCCTATTACTGCCCCTAATACCTCAATATTGAGCCACTGCTGCCATATGTGTCCCTATTACTGCCCCTAATACCCAAATACTGAACCGCTGCTGCCGTATGTGACCCTATTACTGCACCTGATATCCCAATACTGAGCCGCTGCTGCCGTATGTGTCCCTATTACTGCACCTGATATCCAAATACTGAGCCGCTGCTGCCGTATGTGTCCCTATTACTGCACCTGATACCCCAATACTGAGCTGCTGCTGCCGTATGTGTCCCTATTACTGCCCCTAATACCCAAATACTGAACCGCTGCTGCCGTATGTGACCCTATTACTGCACCTGATACCCCAATACTGAGCTGCAGCTGCCGTATGTGTCCCTATTACTGCACCTGATACCCCAATACTGAGCCGCTGCTGCCGTATGTGTCCCTATTACTCCACCTGATACCCTAATACTGAGCTGCTGCTGCCGTATGTGTCCCTATTACTGCACTTGATACCCCAATACTGAGCTGCTGCTGCCGTATGTGTCCCTATTACTGCACCTGATACCCCAATACTGAGCCGCTGCTGCCGTATGTGTCCCTATTACTGCCCCTGATACCCCAATACTGAGCCGCTGCTGCCGTATGTGTCCCTATTACTGCACCTGATACCCCAATACTGAGCCGCTGCTGCCGTATGTGTCCCTATTACTGCACCTGATACCCCAATACTGAGCCGCTGCTGCCTTATGTGTTTCTATTACTGCACCTGATATCCCAATACTGAGCCGCTGCTGCCGTATGTCACGCTATTACTGCACCTGATACCCCAATACTGACCCGCTGCTGCCATGTGTCCCTATTACTGCACCTGATACCCCAATACTGAGCCGCTGCTGCCGTATGTGACCCTATTACTGCACCTGATATCCCAATACTGAGCCGCTGCTGCCGTATGTGACCCTATTACTGCACCTGATATCCCAATACTGAGCCGCTGCTGCCGTATGTGTCCCTATTACTGCACCTGATATCCCAATACTGAGCCGCTGCTGCCGTATGTGTCCCTATTACTGCACCTGATATCCCAATACTGAGCTGCTGCTGCCGTATGTGTCCCTATTACTGCCCCTAATACCCAAATACTGAACCGCTGCTGCCGTATGTGTCCCTATTACTGCACCTGATACCCCAATACTGAGCCGCTGCTGCCGTATGTGTCCCTATTACTGCACCTGATACCCCAATACTGAGCCGCTGCTGCCGTATGTGTCCTTATTACTGCCCCTGGTACCCCAATACTGAGCCTCTGCTGCTGTATGTGTCCCTATTACTCCACCTGATATCCCAATACTGAACCGCTGCTGCCGTATGTGACCCTATTACTGCATCTGATACCCCAATACTGAGCTGCAGCTGCCGTATGTGTCCCTATTACTGCACCTGATACCCCAATACTGAGCCACTGCTGCCTTATGTGTCCCTATTACTGCACCTGATATCCCAATACTGAGCTGCTGCTGCCGTATGTGTCCCTATTACTGCACTTGATACCCCAATACTGAGCTGCTGCTGCCGTATGTGTCCCTATTACTGCACCTGATACCCGAATACTGAGCCGCTGCTGCCGTATGTGTCCCTATTACTGCCCCTGATACCCCAATACTGAGCCGCTGCTGCCGTATGTGTCCCTATTACTGCACCTGATACCCCAATACTGAGCCGCTGCTGCCGTATGTGTCCCTATTACTGCACCTGATACCCCAATACTGAGCCGCTGCTGCCTTGTGTGTTTCTATTACTGCACCTGATATCCCAATACTGAGCCGCTGCTGCCGTATGTCACGCTATTACTGCACCTGATACCCCAATACTGACCCGCTGCTGCCATGTGTCCCTATTACTGCACCTGATACCCCAATACTGAGCCGCTGCTGCCGTATGTGACCCTATTACTGCACCTGATATCCCAATACTGAGCCGCTGCTGCCGTATGTGTCCCTATTACTGCACCTGATACCCCGATACTGAGCCGCTGCTGCCGTATGTGTCCCTATTACTCCACCTGATACCCCAATACTGAGCCGCTGCTGCTGTATGTGTCCCTATTACTGCACCTGATATCCCAATACTGAGCCGCTGCTGCCGTATGTGTCCCTATTACTGCATCTGATACCCCAATACTGAGCCGCTGCTGCCGTATGTGTCCCTATTACTGCACCTGATATCCCAATACTGAGCCGCTGCTGCCGTATGTGTCCCTATTACTGCACCTGATATCCCAATACTGAGCTGCTGCTGCCGTATGTGTCCCTATTACTGCACTTGATACCCCAATACTGAGCTGCTGCTGCCGTATGTGTCCCTATTACTGCACCTGATACCCGAATACTGAGCCGCTGCTGCCGTATGTGTCCCTATTACTGCCCCTGATACCCCAATACTGAGCCGCTGCTGCCGTATGTGTCCCTATTACTGCATCTGATACCCCAATACTGAACCGCTGCTGCCGTATGTGTCCCTATTACTGCACCTGATACCCCAATACTGAGCCGCTGCTGCCGTATGTGTCCCTATTACTGCACCTGATACCCCAATACTGAGCCACTGCTGCCTTATGTGTCCCTATTACTGCACCTGATATCCCAATACTGAGCTGCTGCTGCCGTATGTGTCCCTATTACTGCACTTGATACCCCAATACTGAGCTGCTGCTGCCGTATGTGTCCCTATTACTGCACCTGATACCCGAATACTGAGCCGCTGCTGCCGTATGTGTCCCTATTACTGCCCCTGATACCCCAATACTGAGCCGCTGCTGCCGTATGTGTCCCTATTACTGCACCTGATACCCCAATACTGAGCCGCTGCTGCCTTATGTGTTTCTATTACTGCACCTGATACCCCAATACTGAGCCGCTGCTGCCTTATGTGTTTCTATTACTGCACCTGATACCCCAATACTGACCCGCTGCTGCCATGTGTCCCTATTACTGCACCTGATATCCCAATACTGAGCCGCTGCTGCCGTATGTGTCCCTATTACTGCACCTGATATCCAAATACTGAGCCGCTGCTGCCGTATGTGTCCCTATTACTGCACCTGATACCCCAATACTGAGCTGCTGCTGCCGTATGTGTCCCTATTACTGCCCCTAATACCCAAATACTGAACCGCTGCTGCCGTATGTGACCCTATTACTGCACCTGATACCCCAATACTGAGCTGCAGCTGCCGTATGTGTCCCTATTACTGCACCTGATACCCCAATACTGAGCCGCTGCTGCCGTATGTGTCCCTATTACTGCACCTGATACCCCAATACTGAGCTGCTGCTGCCGTATGTGTCCCTATTACTGCACTTGATACCCCAATACTGAGCTGCTGCTGCCGTATGTGTCCCTATTACTGCCCCTGATACCCCAATACTGAGCCGCTGCTGCCGTATGTGTCCCTATTACTGCCCCTGATACCCCAATACTGAGCCGCTGCTGCCGTATGTGTCCCTATTACTGCACCTGATACCCCAATACTGAGCCGCTGCTGCCGTATGTGTCCCTATTACTGCACCTGATACCCCAATACTGAGCCGCTGCTGCCTTATGTGTTTCTATTACTGCACCTGATATCCCAATACTGAGCCGCTGCTGCCGTATGTCACGCTATTACTGCACCTGATACCCCAATACTGACCCGCTGCTGCCATGTGTCCCTATTACTGCACCTGATACCCCAATACTGAGCCGCTGCTGCCGTATGTGACCCTATTACTGCACCTGATATCCCAATACTGAGCCGCTGCTGCCGTATGTGTCCCTATTACTGCACCTGATACCCCGATACTGATCCGCTGCTGCCGTATGTGTCCCTATTACTCCACCTGATACCCCAATACTGAGCCGCTGCTGCTGTATGTGTCCCTATTACTGCACCTGATATCCCAATACTGAGCCGCTGCTGCCGTATGTGTCCCTATTACTGCACCTGATACCCCAATACTGAGCCGCTGCTGCCGTATGTGTCCCTATTACTGCACCTGATATCCCAATACTGAGCCGCTGCTGCCGTATGTGTCCCTATTACTGCACCTGATATCCCAATACTGAGCTGCTGCCGTATGTGTCCCTATTACTGCACCTGATACCCCAATACTGAGCCGCTGCTGCCGTATGTGTCCCTATTACTGCCCCTAATACCCAAATACTGAACCGCTGCTGCCGTATGTGACCCTATTACTGCACCTGATACCCCAATACTGAGCTGCAGCTGCCGTATGTGTCCCTATTACTGCACCTGATACCCCAATACTGAGCCGCTGCTGCCGTATGTGTCCCTATTACTGCACCTGATACCCCAATACTGAGCCACTGCTGCCTTATGTGTCCCTATTACTGCACCTGATATCCCAATACTGAGCTGCTGCTGCCGTATGTGTCCCTATTACTGCACTTGATACCCCAATACTGAGCTGCTGCTGCCGTATGTGTCCCTATTACTGCACCTGATACCCGAATACTGAGCCGCTGCTGCCGTATGTGTTCCTATTACTGCCCCTGATACCCCAATACTGAGCCGCTGCTGCCGTATGTGTCCCTATTACTGCACCTGATACCCCAATACTGAGCCGCTGCTGCCTTATGTGTTTCTATTACTGCACCTGATATCCCAATACTGAGCCGCTGCTGCCGTATGTCACGCTATTACTGCACCTGATACCCCAACACTGACCCGCTGCTGCCATGTGTCCCTATTACTGCACCTGATACCCCAATACTGAGCCGCTGCTACCGTATGTGACCCTATTACTGCACCTGATATCCCAATACTGAGCCGCTGCTGCCGTATGTGTCCCTATTACTGCACCTGATACCCCGATACTGAGCCGCTGCTGCCGTATGTGTCCCTATTACTCCACCTGATACCCCAATACTGAGCCGCTGCTGCTGTATGTGTCCTTATTACTGCACCTGATACCTCAATACTGAGCCGCTGCTGCCGTATGTGACCCTATTACTGCACCTGATACCCCAATACTGAGCCGCTGCTGCCGTACGTGACCCTATTACTGCACCTGACATCACAATTCTGAACTGCTGCTGCCATATGTGACTATATTACTGCACCTGATACCCCAATACTGAGCCGCTGCTGCCGTATGTGACCCTATTACTACACCTGACACCCCAATACTGAGCCGCTACTGCCGTCTGTGACCCTATTACTGCACCTGATACCCCAATACTGAGTCGCTGCTGCTGTATGTGACCCTATTACTGTACCTGTACCCCAATACTGAGCCGCTGCTGCCGTATGTATCCCTATTACTGCACCTGATACCCCAATACTGAGCCGCTGCTGCTGTATGTGTCCCTATTACTGCACCTGATACCCCAGTACTGAGCTGCTGCTGCCGTATGTGACCCTATTACTGCCCCTGATACTCCAATACTGAGCCGCTGCTGCCGTATGTGTCCAGAACCTGATACCCCAATACTGAGCCGCTGCTGCCGTATATGTCCCTATTACTGCCCCTGCTGTGTGGTTCTGTGTGCCCTCTAAATTCTAAGGCACCCCTCTATAATATAGTAATGCCAGGTGCAAGTGCCCTAGAAAAAAGTGCACATATTTTGCCCCCTAGAAAGTAATATTGTCCTGTTTGCCCCTTTGATAGTCACAGTAACCTGAGTCCTATAACAATAAGTGCCCAATTTACATTTAGTAATGTCCCGAGTCTGCCTCCTGTACAGCTCCCCTATACACAGCATGATGCTCTCTTTACACAGTATAATGCCCCCTTAGTAGCCTCCAAACTGATGGCTCCAACACTGTAATCCCCACACTGTATGATGCCCCTCTAGATAGCTTCCATATAGTATAATGCACCAGATCATCCTCAATATAGTATAATGCACCAGATAGTCCTCAATATAGTATAATGCACTCCCCATAGGCCTACTCAGTATTGTATAATGCACCCCCCATAGGCAGACTATAACACAAGGCAGCACCCATAGGCAGACTCTGTAGTATAAGGCATCACTCAATAGACAGATCCTGTAGTATAAGGTAACACCTGCAGGCAGACCCTGTAGTATAAAGCTGCACCCCTATAGGCAGACCCTGTAGTATAAGACAGCATCCCATACTATAAGGCAGCACCCCTATAGGCAGACCCTGTAGTATAAGACAGCACCCCCATAGGCAGACCCTGTACTATAAGGCAGCACCCCTGTAAGCGGACCTTGTAGTATAAGGCAGCACCTAAATAGCCAGGCCCTGTAGTATAAGGCAGCACCCCCATAGGCAGACCCTGTAGTATAAGGCAGACCTCCCATAGGCAGACCCTGTAGTATAATTCAGATCCCCCAATAGCAGACCCTGTAGTATAAGGCAAACTTCTCCATAGGCAGACCCTGCAGCATTATCCAGACCCTGTAGTATTAGGCAGACCCCCATAGGCAGACCCTGTAGTATAAGGCAGACCCCCATAGGCAGACCCTGTAGCATTAGGCAGACCCCCCATAGGCAGACCCTGTAGTATAAGGCAGACCCCCCATAGGCAGACCCTGTAGTATTAGGCAGACCCCCCATAGGCAGACCCTGTAAGTATAAGGCAGACCCCTCCATAGGCAGACCCTGTAGTATTAGGCAGACCCCCCATAGGCAGACCCTGTAGTATAAGGCAGACCCCCCACAGGCAGACCCTGTAGTATTAGGTATACCCCCATAGGCAGACCCTGTAGTATTAGGCAGACCCCCTCCCATAGGCAGACCCAGTAGTATTAGGCAGACCCCCCATAGGCAGACCCTGTAGTATTAGGCAGACCCCCTCCCATAGGCAGACCCTGTAGTATTAAGCAGACCCCCATAAGCAGACCCTGTACTGTTAGGCAGACCCCCCATAAGCAGACCCTGTAGTATTAGGCAGACCCCCCCATAGGCAGACCCTGTAGTATTAGGCATACCCCCATAGGCAGACCCTGTAGTATAAGGCAGACCCCCCACAGGCAGACCCTGTAGTATTAGGCAGACCCCCCATACGCAGACCCTGTATTATTAGGCAGACCCCCCTCATAGGCAGACCCTGTAGTATTAGGCAGACCCCCTATAGGAAGACCCTGTAGTATTAGGCAGACCCCCCCATAGGCAGACCCTGTAGTATTAGGCAGACCCCCCATAGGCAGACCCTGTACTATTAGGCAGACCCCCTCCCATAGGCAGACCCTGTAGTATTAGGCAGACCCCCCATAAGCAGACCCTGTAGTATTAGGCAGACCCCCCATAGGCAGACCCTGTAGTATTAGGCACACCCCCCATAGGCAGACCCTGTAGTATAAGGCAGATCCCCCATAGGCTGACCCTGCAGTATTAGGCAGACCCCCCATAGGCAGACCCTGTACTATTAGGCAGACCCCCTCCCATAGGCAGACCCTGTAGTATTAGGCAGACCCCCCATAAGCAGACCCTGTAGTATTAGGCAGACCCCCCATAGGCAGACCCTGTAGTATTAGGCACACCCCCCATAGGCAGACCCTGTAGTATAAGGCAGACCCCCCATAGGCAGACCCTGCAGTATTAGGCAGACCCCCCATAGGCAGACCCTGTAGTATAAGGCAGACCCTCCACAGGCAGACCCTGTAGTATTAGGCAGACCCCCATAGGCAGACCCTGTAGTATTAGGTAGACCCCCTATAGGAAGACCCTGTAGTATTAGGCAGACCCCCATAGGCAGACCCTGTAGTATTAGGTAGACCCCATAGGCATACCCTGTAGTATTAGGCAGACCCCCCAGAGGCAGACCCTGTAGTATTAGGCAGACCCCCCTCATAGGCACACCCTGTAATATTAAGCAGACCCCCAATAGGCAGACCCAGTAGTATTAGGCAGACCCCCCATAGGCAGACCCTGTAGTATTAGGCAGACCCCCCATAGGCAGACCCTGTAGTATTAAGCAGACCCCCATAGGCAGACCCTGTAGTATTAGGCAGACCCCCCATAGGCAGACCCTGTATTATTAGACAGACCCCCCTCATAGGCACACCCTGTAGTATTAAGCAGACCCCCCATAGGCAGACCCTGTAGTATTAGGCAGACCCCCCCATAGGCAGACCCTGTAGTATTAGGCAGACCCCCTCATAGGCAGACCCTGTAGTATTAGGCAGCCCCCTCATAGGCAGACCCTGTAGTATTAGGCAGACCCCCATAGGCAGACTCTGTAGTATTAGGCAGACTCTCTCCATAGGTAGACCCTGTAGTATTAGGCAGACCCCCCCATAGGCAGACCCTGTAGTATTAGGCAGACCCCCCTCATAGGCAGACCCTGTAGTATTAGGCAGACCCCCTATAGGAAGACCCTGTAGTATTAGGCAGACCCCCCATAGGCAGACCCTGTAGTATTAAGCAGACCCCCATAGGCAGACCCTGTAGTATTAGGCAGACCCCCCATAGGCAGACCCTGTATTATTAGGCAGACCCCCCTCATAGGCACACCCTGTAGTATTAAGCAGACCCCCCATAGGCAGACCCTGTAGTATTAGGCAGACCCCCCCATAGGCAGACCCTGTAGTATTAGGCAGACCCCCTCATAGGCAGACCCTGTAGTATTAGGCAGCACCCTCATAGGCAGACCCTGTAGTATTAGGCAGACCCCCCATAGGCAGACTCTGTAGTATTAGGCAGACTCTCCCCATAGGTAGACCCTGTAGTATTAGGCAGACCCCCCCTCATAGGCAGACCCTGTAGTATTAGGCAGACCCCCCCATAGGCAGATTCTGTACTATAAGGCAGCACCCCTTAAAATATAAATAAATACTCACCTCTCTTCCTGGTTCCTGCGCTGCTCTGAGCTCCCGCTCATCTCGGCGCCGGGTAGTGACTGATCGCGCCCCCTGTCAGCGTCGCCGACGTCAGACACTGACGGGGATGATGGGGAAGGAGCGCAGCGTAGCGCTCCTTCCCTCATCATTGCGGTCAGTTGTATCTTCTAAATGCCGGTACAGCTGACCCTGCGATGACAGGCGGGGGGCCAACTGCTGGCACCAGGGCTCCCTGCTTGCTCGGGGTCCCCATAGCGGCCGGCGGCAGAGCAGGGAGATTGATTTTCCGTGCTCTGCCGCAGAAGGTAATTGTATCGGCGCAACAGTAGCGTAGTTCCCGTTGGGCCTCCTCTGAGCACCGGGCTCGGGGCGCCCGCACCCTCTGCCCCCCCGTAGCTACGCTACTGTTCTAGACTATAGAGTGAGCATAAATTACTACCCGACACATTTAGCACACCTCGATTTCTTAGGCTATGTGCACACGTTGCGGATTTTGCTGCGGATTCGCAGCGGATCTGCAGCTGCGGGTGCGCAGCAGCTTTCCATGCGTTTACTGTACAATGTAAACCTATGGAAAATGCAATCCGCAGTGCCCATGCTGTGGAAAAACCGTGCAGAAACGCTGCAGGTTATATTCCGCAGCATGTCAATTCTTTGTGCGAATTCCACAGCGGTTTACACCTGCTCCTCTATAGGAATCTGCAGGTGTAAAACCGCAGGTGGAATCCGCACAAATTCCGCATAAAAACCGCGGTAATTCCACGGTAAATCCGCAGGTAAAACGCAGTGGTCCTTTCTACGTGTGTACACACCCTTAGCGCGCTGCCACCACTCATCAAACACACGGAGTGATGAGTCCCCAAAATATGTTACTGTCACACAATCAAAGGGTCACACTCTCCGAAAGGCTATGGATTCTTTAGAGCATACAAGGATCAAACTTAATAACTATTTTAAGCTTTAATATAAAAATGTACAGTGCTTACAATAAAAGGTATAAAAAGATACAAATAAACACAACAACACAAATATTCAAAACAGTCTATATATATAATTGTCTAATGGTCTGTTTGTCTGTAACCGAAATCCCGCGTCACTGATTGGTCGCGCCCGGCCGGTCCCGACCAATCATCGACAGGCGCAGTCCGACAGCCGGATGATTCACTGACTGCCGCCATCTTTGTACAGGAGTGCATGCGCAGTTTTAATGTGACCGCCGCTATCTGTCTGCACAAAGATGGCGTCGGTCTGATTTGCTGCGTTTGCACGAATTACACACATGTGTAGTGAATCATTCGGCTGATCCCGGCAGCAGATGCGCGACGTGTCTACAGGCAGAGGAAGCATTAAAGGGGTTTTCCCACGAACGAACGTTCATTTTAAAAACTGACTGTGTCTGACCGTGTGCTGAGCATATCACATCTTTTGGGCAGGGGAGGAAGCAAAACACAATACTGACATTACAGCAGGGGATCACAGTGGATTCATTTTGTGAGGTTAAATATTTCACTGACTGTTTTTAAAAAATATTTTACCTCACAAAATGTATACTCTGCGATCTCCTGCTATAATATCAGTATTGTCTTTGAGGGGAGAGGTGAGTATGAAAAACTTTTTTTATTTCAATAAAATAAACGAAATGGGTGTGGGTAAAAGATAATGAATAGATAGTGGGGCGTGATTGAGAGGACATTATAATGAATAGAGAGTGGGGGGGAGTGGAAAGTACAATCAATTGTGGGGGGAATGGGAGAGGACGTTTTATTATAATGAATATAGGGAGGTGGTTGGCCAGAGGACATTATAATGAATTGAGAGTGGGGGGGAGACAGAGTGGAAAGTATAATCAATTGTGCGGGGAATGGGAGATCACATTTTATTATAATGAATAGAGGGAGGGGGTTGGCCAGAGGACATTATATTAGAATGAGTTGGGGAGCGTACATGTAATTATGATGAATTGGGGGGACATGCAATTACAATGAATCGAGGGAGTGTGAAGTGCTCAGTGGTGGGCTGCTGAAGACTCAGGAGAGTGTCTGGTAATGAGTTGGGGGATAGAGTAAAGGGGCTAATTAATTTACATATTTATTGGTTGGGGGAATGCACTGGGGATTCTCAAATGAAGCGTCATCAAAGAGGAAGTAGTAGAAAAAAATAAAGCAGTTAGATAATGTAGTTAGGGAAGTATAGAAACTTTTTAATTAAAGTATATTAGAAAAAAATATTAGATTCTGACATTAAATAGTTTAGGATGAAAATATAATTTAGTTTTGGACCACCCCTTTAAACAAGCGATCCGTGTCATATTATATAGCATCCCCTGTTGATATAAGTAGTGCTGTCCCATATTGCATAGCATTCCCTTTTATTATGTATAGCATTGTCCCGTATTATATAGCGTCCTCTTGTTATATAGAGCTCTGTCTCTCCTTACATAGTATCATGTATTATGTATAGCACCGTCCCGTATTATATAGCTTCCTCTTGTTATATAGAGCGCTGTCTCTCCTTACATAGTATCCTGTATTATGTATAGCGTTGTCCCATATTATATAGCGTCCTCTTGTTATATATAGCTCCGTCTCTCCTTACATAGTATCCTGTATTATGTATAGCACCGTCCCGTATTATATAGCTTCCTCTTGTTATATAGAGCGCTGTCTCTCCTTACATTGTATCATGTATTATGTATAGCATTGTCCTGTATTATATAGCGTTCCCTTGTTATATATAGCGCTGTCTCTCCTTACATAGTATCCTCTATTATGTATAGTGCTGTCATTTATAGCGCTGCACATGGACTGAAAACATCTTTCTATCGTTTTACATCTGTAGGTGTGCACCACCTATGTGTTAATCACATGACCAGTCCAGTCACATGATATCTCAAGGTTATTTGTGACATGTCACATCTGGTGATTGAGGGGCACACCTCCTAAACTGCACAGGACCCTGGCTACTCTTAATCCCCCCTGATGGCAGTCCCAGATGTTAAAGTCCCACTCTGTCCATGAAACACAATCTGAGTAGGAACTCTGATACACGGACTGGCCGCAGGTCTCCTAACCAGGACTTCACAGCCTTGACATGCAGACATGTATGTGTTGAGATTGGTTTGGGATACCTGCTACCAGTCCATGAAATATGGTCACCTCATTTTTAATCTTGACAACTCTATGACTGGTCAATCCCATGAAATCGGTTGGTTCAGCCAACTTTTATCTACTGTCTATGGTGGCTTTAAAAGATGTGTATGTTGACTTCTATGGCCACATATTTCCATGAAACCATAGTCTTGGTCACTGATTTGGCATAAGTACCTGCTGAACAATTCAAATAATATGACCTGGATCCAGCACCAGGACCAATTTTCTTGGCAAAATTGAACAACAAGAGAGATAAAAATAACAAAAAAAAATTAAAAGAGGGAGAAAATGTTAGATTATTCAGATAATTTTCAGCAACTGGATGAAAAGATAATAAGGAACAATATATGAGATATCTTAGTGATTTTTTTCCTAAAATAGATTCTTGATGCTAAATGTTTTCATGTTTGAGGTGGGAGTGAGCTTTTCTGATACCGCCTATGATAAGAAGGCCTCGCTGTGTTTTTGCACAGACGTTTCTGTTGTGTTACCACAACACAAACATGGTCATGCTCTGGACTAAATTTAATGGAGATTCCTGAGGGAAAAGATAAAACACAATTAGATATCTTTCAATGGCTAACCCAAGAAACAGAAGAAACAGGCATGACATAATTCCCCAGAGAAAGCATTGCTTCAGCAGACATGTGACCTTTGTGGCATAAATTTTAGTTTCGGAAGGAATCCCTCCCACTCTAATAGAGCAGAGGATACCAGACGCTTTTTAGTGAATGCCTGGTTTTCACTACAGCACCGCAGCATAATAGGATAAGGGTGGTTTCACATTTGCGTCTCTGTGCGCAGCGTATCATCCGCACAGATCTGCATGCGTCATGCGTACCTATCTTTATGGTGTACACAGGGACATGCGTTTGCATCAGTTCGCATGCATCTGTGTACGCATGCGTCGTTTCTCGGCGTGCGACGGGGTCCGGCGAACGCAACATGTTGCATTTTTGGAAGAGTAAAAAATCCGTCAAATATGCGCAGGCATGCACATGCGGATGAGTGCATTAAAAAAACGTATTTCTGTCTATGGGAACGCATGCGTACGCATGTCCTTGCGTACGCATGATTTCGATGTGCTTGCATACTTCGGACTGCGCATGTCCAGGAACTGATTGAGACACGCCCATTGAGACCCGCCCTCCTGGAAATATCAAACGCATGCGCATAAACAAGGCAAACGCAGACAAAAAACGCATACAAATGCATGCACACGCAGCGTTTTTTTGCCATCATGCGTAAGCTAATGTGGATAAAAGACGCTGCGTAAACATGCGTTTGCACTCGTTTTTGCATGCGTTTGCGCATGCAGATGATACGCTGTGCACATATTCGCAAATGTGAACTTACCCTAAGAACGGCTATGATAGGGTTAAGTGGCTGTTATGTGTTATGCATTGGAACAGACCTAATTAACTGGATAAATGAATATGGCGACCAATACAGGAGCGGACGCAATTTGAAAAGCACCTTATGTGGGCCCCTTTTCCACTAACAGCTTCTTTGCTGCCTGAGCTGATGCTTGATATATGGCAATACTCCCATAGTTTCTGTGCAGACACTGTTATCAGTTAAAGGAATATACATGTTACTCATTGTGTTGTGCAGAATTACATATTTCTGCTATGAACTCATATTTCTGTATCAATTTCTCATAGTAATTTGCCTTTGATGCAAGTTATGATACAACTCCATTTTTCAAATCTGGCATGTATCACTTTATGTAGCAAAAGCTTGAGAATATCTTTACATACCCAATTGATTCTGAGAATGTTTTTTGTAGCATATTGTACTTTACAATAATTTAAAAGGTAATTGTATTTGAATTTTCAGCAAAAAAAATCCCACATTTTGTATATTTTGCAGTTTATATATGTTTGCTTTAAGTCTTGGTTCAGGGAGAGTATGAAAAATCTATTTTCATTCATATTGTCATCCAGATTCTATCTGCATGACCTCTCTATGTCAAAGAAAGTATATCTCTAGATCATTAGGATTAGTGTTAACAGAGGCTCACAAAAAAACTAAGGCTGGTTTCACACTTGCGTTTTGATCTGCAGCGTTTGTAAAAAAAACGCAGGTGGTGAAAAAACGCATGTAAACGCGTGCAAACGCTGCGTTTTTTAGACGCATGCGTTTTTGCATGCAGTAAAAAAAGCGGCGTTTTGACGCGTTTACATGCGTTTTTTCCTGCGTTTGCGTTTTTGAAACGCATGCTGAGAAGTGTGTGACAGCTGCCAATCATCAAAATCAACTAGAAAACCCACTATTAATAGAATTAGCTAGGGTTAGGGTTAGGATCCCTAGGGTTAGGTTTAGGGTTAGGGTTAGTGTTAGGGGTAGGGTTAGGGTTTGGATCCCTAGGGTTAGGGGTAGCTTTTTATTAGAAGAATGTCCTGGTCACCAGGTCACTGATAAGCCACCCCCCCACCATCAAGGTGATAAAGCGATCCAAACCCTACCCCTAACCCTAGGGATCCAAACCCTACCCCTAACCCTAACCCTAGGGATCCAAACCCTACCCCTAACCCTAACCCTAGGGATCCAAACCCTACCCCTAACCCTAACCCTAGGGATCCTAGGGATCCATAGGGATTGGCTATTATGTTGACCTGGAGACCAGGACATTCTTCTAATAAAAAGCTTTGTTCAATGTGGACACCCCAAGATATACGGTATTGCTATAGAGTACTAAAAATATAAACTCGGAGAGTATTCACTGTCATATTGTTAGGGTTAGGGGTAGGGTTAGGGTTAAGGTTAGGGTTAGGGTTTGGATCCCTAGGGTTAGGGGTAGGGTTAGGATCCCTTTATCACCCTGATGGTGGGGGGTGGCTTATCAGGGTGTATTGTTTTTTTCTATAAAAACGCATGGGTTTAAAACGCAAGCAAACGCATGTACGCAAAAACGCATGCGTTTCCATAGACATCAATGTATTTTTTGCCGCAAATCAAACGCAAATGAACGCATGCGTTTTTTTGCGGCAAAAAAACGCCTCTGAAAATTACTACATGTTGCATTTCTGCAAAAGAACGCATGCAGCAAAAAAACGCATGCGTTGTTAAACGCGGCAAAACGCGTACAAAAAAACGCATGTGTTTTTAATGTTAAACATAGGGGGAAAAAACGCATGCGTTTTTTTCGGTAAAAACGCTGCAGATCAAAACGCAAGTGTGAAACCAGCCTTATACCATAAAAATTCTAATTTATTAACCACTATAGACTTAAAAGCCAAGCCACTCGAAAAGTAGACCTATTTTATCTAACCAGACAATTATACAGGATAGGGTGGGGATATACACAGGTATTTTCAGCCTAATTGCCCCTTCCTACACCCTACCTCTCAGCGGAGGCTGGCACCTTGTTGAACGCAATGTGGCGCCTCCGCTCCTCGGCGGCTGACCCTGTGTCCTAGGAGTCCCTCACTTAATAGTGATATAACTCAACCAAAACACTCTACAAGTATAAACCCTAATAGTCTGGTATATATAAGTCAAAAAACTCTAGGGTGTAGGAAGGGGCAATTAGGGTGAAAATACCTGTGTATATCCCCACCCTATCCTGTATAATTGTCTGGTTAGATAAAATAGGTCTACTTTTCGAGTAGCTTGGTTTTTTAAGTCTATAGTGTCACTGTTTGTTTTTTTGAATATTTTGGTTAATAAATTTGAATTTTTATGGTATTAGTTTTTTTGTGACCCTCTCTGTGTCACCCACATGTTTGTCTTCTACATCTAAGTGGCTTCTGAATAAAATTTACTAGACCAAATATAGTTTCCTATGTTAATAATTGCAATGTATCCTTAAAAAATGGGTGATCCATATGGAATCCTGTTTTGGCGCAACCATACATTTGAATTAGCAAGTTTTATCCAAAATATGGAAAACAGTATTTCATGCTGTGATTTTTTTTTGCATGGACATTTGGTCCATGTGAATGATCGTATTCAATAACATTGGTCCGTGTGCTAATTTTCATACAGACAGCACAATTATATAAAATAAGTTTGTTTTAATCTTATATCCTTTGTACCAAAACAGAGAAAATGTGCAGGGATTGTCCACTGTATTAATCTTGGTCTGCACGGCGAAGATTGCCATATATTGCTATATCACAGCATAGTAAAGGTGAATGGGGTGTCTTTGCAACAGCCTTGGTACCGGGATCACAACAAGCAAGTGGAAAAAAGTCAGACCCAGATGGATTATTTGTAACTAGCTATGGAGCCCTAGCCGGACCCCTACAACAGCTTGACAAATATGCATAAAACAGCCTGACAAAGGAATATTTAAAGGGGTTTTTACCCCTTGAACATATTGCATGCCATCGACAAGCTCTCTGTTTATGACTGGTGTGGTAACATCATGTCAACAACGCTGCAGTCAATCACTTGGATCAGCAGCTTGTGCCGTCTACATCGACACAGCTGACAAGGCTGGTGATTATAGCTGCATTTAGGCCATCAATATTTAAGTTCCGGACAGCCCCTTTAATTCTATGGAGGACATGAATAGTTAGATGATGCTTCTGACTACTCCACATGGCTATTTCAATAAGTAAGTACATGTATATCGTATGTACTGTATTGCTAGGTTTTTAAATATGAGATGAAAAATTGCTGTGTCGCTACCTTTTATAGTATAGCAGCGCATCATTTCAATTTGATACATATTTTTGTCCGGTCAAAAATTATTGGTATCCAGGAAAAGTCGTGGAATGATAAAATAGGAATGAAAAACGTGCATTTTATGGAAATTAGGCAAAAATGTAAACAAATTTTTCATGTATTATATTTATTAGTTATTGAGTATGAGCACTATGCGCAGAAGTACAAGCACGTACATGCCTTGGTTGCTATCAGTGAGGTTATTAATGGTTGTCCTCGCATGATGTATGCACTTGGGCAAATCATCAAGATCCGCTGCTGGCAGCTCCCTTTATAATTGCTGACCAAAGACATCTCAGAGTGCTAACGATATGAACAAAATGTTTTTTCTATTTTTATCTATAGTGTATGCCTATATGGAGCCATATCTTCAAGCCTTCTGTTGGACAGATATTCTGAGAAATCTTCCCAAAGTATCCTGCTTTCATTGGACCTGAGCACAATGTCCACAGTCTTATACCAAGTAGGGTGAACTTGATTGAGGAAGGAGTACAATAGCAGGTGCTGATAGGGTAGAGTAGTGCTGTTTCTCATCTTTATACCAAATATTCATGTTTTTGCCTAGAAGAATCTCTGTCACTTTCTTATTCTTCTTCATAAATTAATTCCTTAAAAAAAAAATAATGATTTAAATGGTTTGAAATTTCTGAACATTTTGTTTATGTCACTGCATTGCTACTTGCACAGCAACACAAAAATAGAAAGAAAAAAATAAATACCCCAAACATGATGTGCTGGACATCATCCATCATACATGAACAGTAAACTTATAGGCTCTGATTCATCATTCGTCACTTTCCTTTCTTGTCTTTTGGTGTTAGTTGCCATTTTTTGTGCCAAATTCATCAAAATGATGCCCGCGATTCCTGAATTTGAAGCAAAACCAAAATTGGTCTTTTTTCCTGTCTTGGACTGTTTTTGCAACCTGTGTTGCCAAAAGTCGCAAAAATTGCACCAAAATTCTGGCAAACTCAAAAATACACTGGAGGTGGAATGGAGCAAAATTGTGCCAAATTGTGCTTTTAGTCACAATTGATGAATCAATCAAAAATATATGGAATTGCTAAAAAGAACAGGCGAGCACATATAAAATAGACCGAAAAAAAAGGTGCAAATAGAATTATGAATTAGACCCCTCAATGACAGCCAATACCTCTTTTTACTGACCTGAGATATAAGAGAATCTCATCTCCATACAGGTGACAATCCAGCAGCTGTCAGCTGTACACTATAGCTGACAACTTGCTGTATCAGCTGTATCAGCCACGATCAGTGTTGGTGTAACACCCCAGGTAACCAGTTGTTACAGTGGTATTGCCTTCCTCACGGGGAGGCCATGCTTGGAAGTGAGGAAGGATCCCTTTAACAAGTAACCAGTACATGCAACACTGTTCTGCCTCCAGGCCAGAATGGGGAGCGCGAGATCCGGATTCAAGGGAACTTCCCTATACACTGTGTGCAGAATTACTAGGCAAGTTGTATTTTGAAGGATTATTTTTATTATTGATCAACAACTATGTTCTCAATCAACCCAAAAGACTCATAAATATCAAAGCTTAATATTTTTGGAAGTTGGAGTGGTTTTTTTCTAGATTTGGCTATCTTAGGAGGATATCTGTTTGTGCAGGTAACTATTACTGTGCAGAATTATTAGGCAACTTAATAAAAAACAAATATATTCCCATCTCACTTGTTTATTTTCACCAGGTAAACCAATATCACTGCACAAAATTTAGAAATAGACATTTCTGACATGCAAAAACAAAATCCAAAATAATTAGTGACCAATATAGCCACCTTTCTTTATGATGACACTCAACAGCCTTCCATCCATAGATTCTGTCAGTTGCTTGATCTGTTTACGATCAACATTGGGTGCAGCAGCCACCACAGCCTCCCAGACACTGTTCCGAGAGGTGTACTGTTTTCCCTCCCTGTAGATCTCATATTTTATGAGGGACCACAGGTTCTCTATGGGGTTCAGATCAGGTGAACAAGGGGGCCATGTCATTATTTTTTCTTCTTTGAGACCTTTACTGGCCAGCCAAGCTGTGGAATAGTTGAAGGCATGTGATGGAGCATTGTCCTGCATGAAAATCTTGTTTTTCTTGAACGATACCGACTTCTTCCTGTACCACTGCTTGAAGAAGTTGTCTTCCAGAAACTGGCAGTAGGTCTGGGAGTTGAGCTTCACTCCATCCTCAACCCGAAAAGGTCCCACAAGTTCATCTTTGATGATACCAGCCTATACCAGTACCCCACCTCTACCTTGCTGGCTTCTGAGTCGGAGTGGAGCTCTCTGCCCTTTACTGATCCAGCCTCTGGCCCATCCATCTGGCCCATCAAGAGTCACTCTTATTTCATCAGTCCATAAAACCTTTGAAAAGTCAGTCTTAAGATATTTCTTGGCCCAGTCTTGACATTTTATCTTATGTTTCTTGTTCAAAGGTGGTAGTTTTTCAGCCTTCCTTACCTTGGCCATGTCCCTGAGTATCGCACACCTTGTGCTTTTTGTTACTCCAGTAACGTTGCAGCTCTGAAATATGGCAAAACTGGTGGCAAATGGCATCTTGGCAGCATCACGCTTGATTTTCCTCAATACATGGAGTTATTTTGTGCCTTTTTTTGCCCAACACACTTCTTGCGACCCTGTTGGCTATTTGCCATGAAACGCTTGATTGTTCGGTGATCACGCTTCAAAAGTTTGGCAATTTCAAGACTGCTGCTTCCCTCTGCAAGACATCTCACAATTTTAGACTTTTCAGAGCCCGTCACATCTCTCTTCTGACCCATTTTGCCAAAGGAAAGGAAGTTGCCTAATAATTAAGCACACCTTATATAGGGTTTTGATGTCATTAGACAACACCCCACCTCATTACAGAGATGCACATCACCTGATTTACTTAATTGGTAGATGGCTCTCAAGCCTGAACAGCTTGGAGTAGAACAACATGTATAAAAAGTATCATGTGATCAAAATACAACTTGCCTAATAATTCTGCACACAGTGTATATTCTGGTCTGGGGGAGGAGTTAGTCAGAGTGTGAGAGGAGAGAGAGGAGGGAGGAAGCAGACAGAGAGAGGAAAGCTGGGGCCATGCAGATGAATGTTCTGCAGCTCCTGGAAGGAGAGAGGAACAGAGCAGTCTGTAGGAGACTGAAAGGGGAAGAGAAGCACAGGAGAAGTAAAGAGCTGGAGGGAAGCTATGACTGAGCTTCCTCCACACTGAAGCGCAGAATACCGGTAGCCGGAAGACCGAGGTTGTGGGGGTAACTGTATGCCCCACAGCAGAAACCGGTGGACAGGAGATTGCAGGTCGCCTGTCCACCATTAACACCCGAAGGCACAGCAGCACATAGAGCCCGGAGTCATCATAGAAACACCTGTAAAAAGGCTCAAGTTGCCTGCCATGTGGGTCCCTACTAAAAGGGACAGAGAGAAAGTTAGGACCTTGTGTGAGGCCTAAAGCAGCAAGGGACTACAACACAGTGCAGAGAGGAAGGCTTCCAACCACACCTGGCTGGTGGGATTCCTAAATCGCTTCCAAGCCAGCCGGACCACACCAGCACCTGTGATCCATACCCTGGACTGTGGCTGCCTTACACCAGTAAAAAGGTAGAGAGACTGCAACCTTGTGTCCTCTAGTTCTTTCTGGCACTACACAATCCTTATCTACTACACCAGGAGCCCTGGGGACCCAGCTTCACCTGTGGGAAGCCATACCATCCCTGCTGCCATAACATCACCCCAGTTGATCCCTTTAAGTAGCGTCGGTCATCCCTGACCGAATACTACAGGTGGCATCACGAAGAAAACTTTATAAACTTTATTTCCCATTTACTTCAACCCCTTTTATTGGACGCCCAGAGCCATGGACCGTGTGGCTGCCCCGTGACCACCCCTTTAACGACCACCGGACCCGGCCCGAGTACCCCAGGGTCCTAGCGGGCACTCCATTGGCACCCTCCAAATCTGTTTAACCCCTTAGATGCTGCTGCCAATAGTGACTACATCATATAAATGGATAACAGAGTATGGGGGTTTCCTCTTTATCCCCATCGACACCCAGAAATCTTGAATGTGTGGTCCTGATGGTTGCCATTGCAGTTCACGACCAAATAGAAGCCTTAGCGTATGTTCCCAGGGTCAGTGTAAGGCTACTTTTACACTAGCGTTAACTGCAATACGTTGTTTTGCCGAAAAAACGCATCCTGCAAAAGTGCTTGCAGGATGCGTTTTTTCTGCATTGACTAACATTAGCGACGCATTTGCGACGCATTGACACACGTCGCAACCGTCGTGCGACGGTTACGCCGTGTTGTGGCGGACCGTCGGGAGCAATAAACGTTACATGTAACGTTTTTTTGCTCCCGACGGTCCGCTTTTTCTGACCGCTCATGCGCGGCCGGAACTCCGCCCCCACCTCCCCGCACTTCCCCGCACCTCACAATGGGGCAGCGGATGCGCTGGAAAAATGCATCCGCTGCCCCCGTTGTGCGGCGCAGAGAACGCTAGCGTCGGTAACCTCGGCCCGACGCACTGCGACGGGCCAAGCCCGACGCTAGTGTGAAAGTAGCCTAAGGCAGCGCTTTGGATGCAGCAGATATCCGCTCAGTCCAAAGCGCTGCCTGCTTTTGTACGCACAGTGACTCCGCATGTGTTCATTGAACCGTGCGGAATCACCGTGTCCTATACATTGGACGGTGCTATTTATCTTGTGGAGACAGAGCATCTCCGCAAGATAAATGGACATGCTGCGGTCTGGAAAGACGCGCCGCATGTATGTTTATGCAGGGAACCCGGAGGCGTCAGTGCACGCATAGTGGAGATGGGATTTCATTAAATAAAAAATATAAAAATGTATAATAATAAATAATATAAAAAAAATCCTATCCACTATGCTGTAACATCTGCCGCCTATAGTGACCTGTTCAGAAATTACTGACATTTAGGGTATGTTTCCACGTGCCGGATTACATCCGGATTACGTGCGGATTGAACGTTGCGTACAACCGCAGCGTTCAATCCGCAGCGTCCAGATGTTACAGCATTGTGGAGGGGATTTTATGAAATCCCGTCTCCACTATGCGTGCGAACACGCATCCGGCGGCCCTACGTTTCCGGACATGCGGTGCCTCTTTTTAGAACACAGCATGTCCATTTTACGCTGCGTCGCCGCAAGTTAAATCACAGAGCCCTATGAATGGGGTGTGGAGATTCCGGATGTGTGCAATGAACACATCCGGAATCACCGCCCGTACAGAAGGGGGCGGCGCTTTGGGCAGAGAGAGTTTTCCACCGGCAATCCGGAACGTGGAACCTTACCCTTAGGTGGTAAAAATACACTTTTTCATTTCTGACATGCCACTTTGCATTAATTCTTGAAAATCACCTGAAGGGTGATTACTACTTGATAGCAGTTTTCAGTATGTTGGGGGGTGCTGTTTTAAAATGGTATCATTTTAGGAGGCTTTCCAATATATGGGACCCCCAAAGTCCCTTCAAACCTGGATAAATCTCTAAAAAAAAGTGCGCAGGCATCGGGCCTCTCTGACCTTTCCCGGAGCCTGCGCACTGCAGTACTTTTCTCTGCTCTCAACAGGGCAGACAAAGTACGCCTGCGCTGGAGCCGCAGCGTGAATACAAGAAGAGGATGTCATCGTAAGAAGATGGGAGGCCCCGAACCGCGACGCCCATCGGACCAGAACCGGACCGGGACCGCCCCTGGGTGAGTATAATCTAACCTCTTTTTCTCATCTTTCAGGATACATCGGGGGCTTATCTACAGCATTACAGAATGCTGTTGATAAGACCCTGATGCTGGTTGGCTTAGCTCACCTTCGATTTTGGGGGTGACAGGTTCCCTTTAAGAGAAGCATAGCATCTAGATCACATGAAGTAACATGAGAAGCAATGGGATGAAACAGAAAGGGAGAAGATACAGATTAGATATTAGAAAAAACTTTTTGACAGTGAGGGTGATCAATGAGTGGAACAGGCTGCCACAAGAGGTGGCGAGTTCTCCTTCAATGAAAGTCTTCAAACAGAGGCGGGGCTTATATCTGTTTAGAGAAGCCTGCATTGAGCCTGGCCCTGGAGGTCCTTTCCGATGCTGACATTCTATGAAAAATGCATGTAATCCACACCTAAATATGTAAAAAAAAGTTTTGTCAAAGCCAAGTACCAGGACGTATAATAAACAAAGCAGTGTTATTTAAAGCATTACTGTGGCGCCCCCACTGCCGCAGGGCCGAGGGGTACCCGGTACCGGGCCTCTGAGTCTCTGCTCTGGGGTTGTCACGGTGGCTAAGCCCCGGTCCGTGACCCTGCCGTGGGGCGCACAGCAAATGATATGACGGATGACGGTGGTGGTGAAGCTGTGATGGTGCGGTGCAGTTGTGGGGTGCAGGTCGCGGTTAAATAACGAGGACACCAGGTTGCAGTCTCTTTACCTCTTTACTGAAGATCTCTGGGTCCTCAGTCCAGAACACGGTTCACCAGGCTGCGCAAGTCCAGCCGGTCCAATGGCACCTCCAGAGTTCTCTTCACAGGTGGAAATCTGTGCCTTCCTTCTAGCGCTATGTGTTGCGGTCCTTCCCTGCTGTGCTTACGGAAAGTCCCCACAACTGTTGTGTCTGTTTCTTAAGTTCCCTCACAACTCGATTAGATGATGTTCTGCTAATCCTCCGTCCCTCCCTGATGTCCTGGTTGGGACGGCAGCCGTTTGACGGGTAGGCTCGGAGCTCTTCCGGGACCCTAAAGTCGCCCCTCTCCACAAGTTGCCCCCCAAGACTGCATAGGTGATTTAAGTTAGACAGCCCGCCTTAGACTGACTGTCCTGCCGCTGTTTAGAGTATTGCTTGAAGCTAGATATTATGATACTCCCTTGGCGTTCCGGCCACCGGTAGTGCGCCTCAGTAGGGTGTTGCTTCGGTCTTACAGCACGACCCCTACTGGTATTCTCCTACTGCTTGATTTCGTTTCTCACTCAGCACAATCTATCTCGCTTCTGATCCTTCCTTGGGCACCGCCGCTATGCTGAGCAGGCACGGTCCCGTTACGTTCGTTCAAGTTGCCAAGCCTCTGTCAGGATCCCACCCCTGACAGAGACCCTACTGTATCTTCCCCCACAACACCCTCTGCCACAAGGTGTTGCCTGGTTCCAACCCAGTCAGCTTTCTGATCTAACTTCCTGCCTGACCCCCAGTTTACCCACTATGGTGGGGAGTGGCCTAGTGAATAGAACCCTTAGCTCCCCCCTGAGGCCCGACTGTGAAATGTATTGGTGTCTGTGATACCTGATCAGACGAACTCCTTCAGTGCCATCAGACGTACCATAGCTCCCCTTAGTGGCGGAGCCACAGTACTGCAACGACCAGGACTCTGGGGCGCTGCATTACACACCAGACAAAAAATGCAGCGTCAAAAATACGATAACAACGCATGTTAAAAAAATGCGCTCAAAAACTTAATGAAAAACTGCAAGTATCCTACATTAAATAATAGGTAAAAAAATTGTGCTAGTATTATTTGTCCCTTGTACTGTATGTGGTAGTATTGGTATATTGATTTTGCTAACATGGACTGTGTTGAGTATATAATATGTGGTCATGGTCTCTTGTACGTGATATTATTGGTATATTGATCTTGGCATAATTGCTTTTGTTCAGTAATAGTTTGGGCTTAATATTTGTTATTTAGTAACTATATGACTGTATTATTTACAACTATTAATAAATAAATTATCTTATTGCCATGTTTTTCTGTCACATTTATATATTGTATTTGTATTATTATTTTTATTGGTTCCTAACATAGACTCTATCAATGTTACTGGGGGCCCCATGCAACATGCTAGGTGTGCGTGCATATTTTGAAGATTTTTTGTCTACTTAGGCCTCCCCTATCAAGGTTTCTAGGAGTTCACATTGCTGCCATAGACTCTATTGGAAATTTGCGGGCAGGGGTTTTGGCACATTTGACAGGCAGAATATTGTTGTATGCAGCACTATTTTCCCGGTACAAATGTGGTGATAATCATCGTGTGGTTGTTCAGGATGACTATCGTGATTTTATTCTAAACGGAGGAACAATACTAATGTGAACACAGTCAAAGAGTGACAGCTCTTGCTGTTATTGCCTAGCGTAACCCTGACTATAGTCTAAAGCAGGGGTCCCCAACCTGTAGCTCGGGAGCCACATGTGGCTCGCGATCCCATCAATTGTGGCTTGCGGCTGTCTGCCAGCTTGGTGCATTAGCTCCAGGTCTAGCAAACAGGTATGAAGAGCACATCTCAAAATAGTGAACTTTGTGAGTATCCCTCCACAGAAGAGCAGACCTGGATGCACATATACAGTACTGGTCTTGGGGGTTTAGAGAAAATTTAGATATGGTGTGCTGCAGACCGGATGATCCTATTGGTCAGAGGAGATGCTTGCAGCTGGATGTGACATCGTGCTGGGAGTGCTTGATGAGAGGGTGCTGATCACGGGTATTGTGTGAACCCCTGGATACTGGTATACTACTTGGGGGTGATTTCTGCTGAAAAGCTTTGGTTAGATTCATTATTCCCATAATGAGGGCTTTGGTAGCATTACTGTGAGGAGGGCAGGAGCTGGATGTGGTTCGCAACCCACTCTCAGAGCTGTATGTGGCTTGCAACCTTCTCACTGAAGTGAATGTGGCTCTTAAGATCAGAAAGGTTGAGGACCACTGGTCTAAAGAATCCTGGTTAGGAAACACAGTCTGATCAGCAGGATTCATCACAATTCACTATTAGATGATGTAGGACAAGGGTTATCCACTATTTCCATGTGCCCATACAAAACAGAGGAAAGTGTAGAAGGGAAATCTAATGCATACCTCCCAACTTTTGATGAACAGAAAGAGGGATAAATCATGCGGCACGCTAAGCAGCAAATTTTGGCTACGCCCATGGCCACACCACAATCCATAGCTATTTGCCATTTCTTTCTTCAATGGTTGGAGGAGATGTCAAAAGGGCGGTGACAGTGAGGGACATTCAGAAGATGCCCAAGACTGCAGGGCCTAGACTCAAATCCGGGACTGTCCGCTGTATCTGTGACAGTTGGGTCTAGAGATGAGCAGATCGATTCACAAGACTCCAGTCCAGCATCCAGACCAGTGGTGCCTGGCGACTGGACAGGAGGCTGCAAATCTTTTACCATCTGGCATCCCCGGAGTGGCTTTGGCATAGCCAGGGATTTCACGACGTCATCTGTGTGTCCTGCTTCATCTCTAGTTGGGACCTATGGATTTATTTTTGTTCATTCATTCACATTCAGAGCAGCCAGAACTTTCTCATCTTTAGGTAGCTTCACTATACAACATCTGTATTTTTGGTGTCTGTAAGGCCATGTTCACATGTTGCATAAATAATGTGTTTTTTTTCTGCAGGTGTTCCACCAAACTATACAATAACAATCGCCTCTGATTACTGCATTTTTAGGCCTTTTCCCCTTTATTTGATGTGTTTTTAGAGCAGATGTGTAGCTGTGTTTTTTAAGTGCTTTTTATAGTACAGAAAAGCTTTGATTCTGCACTTAAAAAAGTAACCGCAGTTTTTTACATGTGTTTTTTATAGGCTCCACGTAGAAACCTCCAGAGAAAAAGCACCATAACTGCACACAGGGCCGGTGTCAGTACCCAGGCAAGTGCCGGGGACCTAGCGAGACGGGGGGGCATTCACGGTACGGTACACTGAGGCTCCGGGGGGCCCCTGCAGACCCTCAGCTAGCTGCAGATCACGCAGCCACTATGGGGCCCCTGTGAGGCAGGGGGCCCACCTGCCGCCAGCGCTGACTCCCCCGCTGCCGCCGCATTGAACTATACCGGAATCTGCCGGTACAGTTAAAAGCAATGATGGAGGAGACAACGTCAGCTGACGCTCGGTCTCCCATCATTCCCCTCTGACACTGCGGGTGCGAGATGAGACAGGAGCAGGGAGCAGCGCGGGCACGAGGAGAAGTGAGGAATGTGGTTTTTTTTACTATAACAGTGAGTATTGGACTGTGAGGCCATTCTCGGGGGGAGATGCGGGCTGTGCTATATACTACATGGCTGTGCTCTATGCTACGTAGACTGTGCTATATGCTACGTGGGCTGTGTTATATACTATGTGGCTGTGCTATATACTACGTGGACTGTGTTATATACTACGTGGGCTGTTATATACTACGTGGGCTCTGTTATATGCTATGTGGGCTGTGTTATATGCTACATGGGCTGTGCTATATACTACGTGGGCTGTGTTATATACTACGTGGCAGTGCTATATACTACATGGCTGTGCTATATACTGCGAGGCTGTGTTATATACTACCTGGGCTGTGTTATATACTATGTGGCTGTGCTATATACTATGTGGCTGTGCTATATACTATGTGGGCTGTGTTATATGCTACGTGGGCGGTGTTATATGCTACGTGGGCTGTGTTATATACTACATGGGCTTTGTTATATGCTATGTGGGCTGTGCTATATTCTACGTGGGCTGTGTTATATGCTACGTGGCTGTGCTATATACTACATGGGCTGTGTTATATGCTACGTGGGCTGTGTTATATTCTACGTGGGCTGTGTTATATACTACGTGGTTGTGCTATATACTACATGGCTGTGCTATATACTACATGGCTGTGCTATATGCTATGTGGGTTGTGTTATACACTGTGTTCCAAATTATTATGCACAAAGAGTTTAGGAGTGATAAGGTTAGAATTTTTTTGCTTGTCATTTAAACTCATTGATGGTGATGTGTGTCAGGGCTCTTTATATCACTGAAAGCAATTGAAGATACCTGTGCAAATTAGTTTGGCAGGTGTGTCCAAATAAAGGCAAGACTACTTAAGAAGGCTGTTCCACATTATTAAGCAGCCTATATTTTTTGCCAAAATGGGAACGAAAAAGGATGTGTCGGCTGCTGAGAAGCAACAAATTGTGGAGTATTTAGGTCAAGGCATGACTACAATCAACATTGCCAAGACACTTCATCGTGATCATCGCACAATCAAGAAGTATGTAGCTGATTCCCAGCATACACGTGTGCGTGCTGATAAGGAAAAATTGAGGACTCTTTCCAACAGGCAATTGCGTAAGGTTAAAAGAGCAGCTGCAAAAATGCCTTGTCATAGCAGCAGACAAGTTTTTGAAGCTGCTGGTGCCTCCAACGTCCCCAGAACAACAAGATGCAGGGTCCTTCAGAGGTTTGCAGTTGTGCGTAAGCCATCCTGTCGACCACCTCTATCCACTGCACATAAGCAGAAACGGTTCCAGTGGGCCAAACGATACATGAAGACTGACTTCCAAACTGTTTTGTTCACTGATGAGTGCCGTGCAACGCACGATGGTCCAGATGGATGGAGTGGAGGATGGCTGGTTAAAGGACACCCCATGAAAACATGGCTAAGGCGCCAACAAGGAGGAGGTGGAGTAATGTTTTGGGCTGGAATCATGGGGAGAGAGATTGTCAGCCCCTTTATGATCCCTGAAGGGGTAAAGATGAACTCCATAATCTATGTGGAGTTTCTAAAACAACACTTCCTGCCATGGTTCAAGAGGAAGAACCGTACTTTTCGTAGCAAGATCATTTTCATGCATGATAATGCACCGTCTCATGCTGCAAAAAACACATCTGCATCTCTGGCTGCTATGGGCATAAAAGAGGACAAACTTATGGTGTGGCCACCATCTTCCCCTGACCTCAAACCCATTGAGAACCTCTGGAGCATCATCAAAAGGAGTGTCTATGATGGCGGGAGGCAGTTCACATCTAAGCAACAGCTCTGGGAGGGTATTCTGTCCACATGCAAAACAATTGAAGCAGAAACCATCCAAAAACTGACAAATTCAATGGACGAGAGAGTTCAGAAGCTTCTTTCGAACAAGGGGTCCTATGAGCAAATGTAACATCACCTAGAATAAAGTTTTCACTTGAAAACTGTTTGATTTCATTTTGTAATAAGCTGATAATGCTTATAACATCACAATTGACCATTTTTTTGTTGAAAATAAAAAAAAAAGGTTGAAAACTCTGCTGTGCATAATAATCTGGAACATGCATTTTGAGTGTTTATTTTTTTTTTAAAGATACTGTTTTCATAGGCAGTTTGATCCAAAACATTGCAATGATACTAGAATAGTAGATGACTGGAAAATAACAATGACTGCAATTCAGATGGGTAATTTAGAGAAAATAGGAGGAAATATTATTTGCATAATAATTTGGAACACAGTGTATGCTACGTGGGCTGTGTTATATGCTACGTGGGCTGTTATATGCTACGTGGGCTGTGTTATATGCTACGTTGGCTGTGCTATATGCTATGTGGGCTGTGTTATATACTACATGGCTGGGCTATATACTACATGGCTGTGCTATATACTACGTGGGCTGTGTTATATACTACATGGCTGTGCTATATACTACGTTGGCTGTGTTATATACTACATGGCTGTGCTATATGCTACGTGGCTGTGCTATATACTTCATGGCTGTGCTATATGCTACCCATTTTGCACTTTTACAAATGTTCTACGTTAATACTTTCTAATTGTCATATTCAATGTATGCAGTTTTTTCTTTGCAGCAAGTTCAGCTAACAATAAAATGCCTACTGGTAACTGAGGAAGAGGGAGTAGGTCACAAAAATTGGCATATAAGGGGATGACTTATATGAAGCCCCTCTGCTGTATGGTATTGTAGAATTTACAATAGCTATCACTCATGTAAGAAGTGAAATCTGGCATTATACTATGCCTATATTTCTCTGCTGTATCTGTGCATCATGAATCGTGGTATGTGTTAAAGGGGGGGGTCCACTGAGACTCTTTCACCCGGGGCCCTCAAAAACCTGGAGCCAGCCCTGACTGCACAGGTGAGCAGTGTCTTTAGATGCACAGTGGGTGCCGTTTTCATTAAATCACATCCACTTAGTTTGGATAGATAAATACAGCAGAATTTCTGTGCAAAAAAAGCAGAAAAAACGCAGCATTTACGCTAAATGTGAACATGGTCTAAATGTCGAAGCAAAGTGGATGAGATTTTGTGAAATCTGCGCCCTCGGTGCATCTCAAGACGCTGCTGTACTCTGCAGTTTTGGTGCTTTTTTTTCTCTATAGGCTTCTATGTGGATCCTGAAAAAAAATTCTGTTGCATTTTTAAGTGTAGAATTTAAGCTTTTCTGTAGAATTAAAAAAGTTAAAAACGCATCTTCACATGTGCACCAAAAACGGATCAAATATGGGGGAACATGCATGAAAGAAACACGGCAAACAGGCAATGATTAGAGAAGATTGTTATTGCATGGTATGGTGTAGACACATGCAGAAAACGTGCAGGAAACAAAGCAGTAGAAGAATTACAGCATTTACACTACATGTGAACAAGGCCTCATCATTACATTTCTATTACATTTTTCTATGAGATTAACAGAAAAAATATCAAGCACACCATTTTTTACACCATTTACTGATCCCCATAAATGATCTGATCTCTGTGTTGTGCGGGTCGTTACAATTACAGGGACACCAAATATGTTTGTATTATTTGCTGATTTGTGATGTTTATTATTTTTTAAAAAGCAAATTAAAACTGACATTATTGTAATTGGTTTTCATTATTGTTTAGTATTTTTATAGGAAGAAAAAACATTTCTTTTTTCTCCCTCTAGAGTACAGAGACATAAAAATACACTGCTATGTACAGATGTATCTCAATGTAATCTGCTTGTAGAGTTAGAGACTGCATGTATGCAAACTTCTCCCTGTTACAGACCAAGAGCCTGTGGTTCAGTATGTTTAGTGTTTGCTGGTAATGTTGAAGGTTGCGGGTTTCAGACTTGTGTAGACTCACAAAAGAAGAGAAAATTTCATTTGTGTAATTGCTTTTTATTGTTTTCAGTCGTTTTATAGGAATTAAAAAAATCTTTTTCTTCGCCTCAGTATACAAGTACAAAGAAATACACTGAAGTATGCAATGTATATGTATAATCTGCTTCTGGGTTCACTGCTTGCAATACATCTCAAGATTACCAAATTCTCCTATGTTTATCATTATGTGCTATGGCTCCTAGCTAGAGCTGCTGACTGAGAACATGGAGATGCAAGAATGAGTCCAGATCACAGGAGAAGAAGTATGAATATCATCATTTATGTCAGTGCAGAGAGAAGCAGTCCTGTTCCCAAGGAGGAGCAATGAAGACGTCAGAGAGAGGGTGAGTAAAAGAAGTCAGGACAGTCCTGCTGAAAGCTATGCTAGTGTGTATGTGTGTCCAAACTCTTCCTCAATGCCAGGTGTTCGAGTTAGAAAGAGTGAGCATGTTGACTCTCTTATAAGCCACTGCCAGAGATATCTGGCAGCAGCTTTTTGCATTCTTCCTATGCCTATTCTTATTCCTGTCATATCTTTTCTTCCAGGATCCGCACTATCCTGAGTCTGCTTATGTTTCAGGGTAGGCTCAGAATCATACAGAGAAAGATGTGGCAATCAAAAGACAACCACTTCCCCACCACCAGATAAAAAAAGACAGACTGCAGCTCTGTTAATTCAGCCCACTGATCATACGGAGATAAATGCAGGAGCAAGAATTCACAAATAGACATCTGCTGGCTGCGAACATTCAATGTCTTATGTCACTGGAAGGACGCTATCAGAAAATACTGTCACGGGCAGCCATGGGTGCACTATAGACGTCAACTTTTGGAAAACCAGGTTGTTTTATATGGAGGTATAGTTCTTTACCAGGGCACGATGACATAGCATTATTATGTCTGTTTGTGGCATTGTTGTAGGGCTACTGTGAATAACACCCTTTGAATACATATTTTCTTATTGGGAACTAATTAAATTTCTCAAATTTCACTTACGGTAAATTGAACTGCAATACCAAACTGTCAGAATTGTCACTCTGATGATGATCGTAGAAGATGCATACTTTAGGTTCTAAGGCCAAGTTCCGTGATTCATAAGTGACCTATATGACATTGTACAAGCCTTGCTGCTGCCTGAGGACACAGCTGAAGGAATTCCTGCACTATTTGTCAGCACAGAATGAAATTAGACAGTGATTTCTAAACAGGCTGGCTGGTTTATAGGAAACAGAAACCTCGATGAATATAGGCATTCAGCTAGAATGAGCACTGCACCTCCCTATTGTCAGCACTGCTATTATTATGGAAAAATACCACTAAGACTTGTATTTTTCTCACTTATATTGCACTTTATAGACATCATCACTGTCCCAACGGGGCTCACAATCTAAAGTATGTCTTTGGACTGTGACAGGAAACCCAGTCAAACTCAGGGAGAACATACAAACGTCCTGGGTGGGATCTGAACCCAAGATCTCAGCACTGAAAGGAATGCTACAATGCTGACCATATAAGTGTGTATGTGTATGCATACTTTTACATGAGATTGAGGTTAGACAAATTATTATTATTGATTTATATAGCACCATTAATTCCATGGTGCTGTACATGAGACGGGGTTACATCAAAATACAAATATCACTTACAGTAAGCAAACTAACAATGACAGACTGATACAGAGGGGAGAGGACCCTGCCCTTGCGGGCTTACATTCTACAGGATTATGGGGTAGGTTGAGGGTTGCAGTAGCTCCGATGGTGTTGAGGTGGCCGTGTGGTCATTACAGGTTGTAGGTTTTCTTGAAGAGGTGGGTTCTCAGGTTTCTTTTGAATTATCCAAATGTGGTTGATAACTGGACTTGTTGGGGCACAGAATTCCAGAGGATGGGGGATATTCGGGAGAAGTCTTGGAGGCGATTGGGTGAGGAGCGAATAAGCATGGAGGACAGAAGGAGGTCTTGGGAGGACCGGAGATTACGTGAGGGAAGATAGAGAGATTAGTTTGGAAATATATGGAGGAGAAAGGTTATGGATGGCTTTGTAGGTCAGTGTTAGTAATTTAAACTGGATAAGCTGGGAAATTGGGAGCCAGTGAAGGGATTTTTGAGCTGGAGGCGACAGGAGGTAGCGAGAGCTTGGATGTGCAGTTTGAAGGACAGGGCAGAGTCTAGGGTTACTCCGAGGCAGCGGATTTTGGGGACAGGGGAAAGTGTGATTTCATTTATTTTGATAGATAGATCAGGTAGGGAAGATATGCGAGATGGAGGAATATGCTACTATTTAAGGCATAATATCTGGAGGCAGAAGCATGGCATCTATAGGCAGCCAGTCCAGTACTTCTCTCCATGAGCTTCTAGAATGAGCAGTGCCCATTAGTTGGTTACATTATATTGGGATGCTCAACTATTGGCTATATTCATTGACCACATCAATTTGAAAATGGGTTTTATGCCCAAGCCCTAAAAAACAGCAGGGTCACTGCATATTTGTACCCATGTTAGAGTGGATTCACACATTCAGGTTTTTAAGGAATCAGAAAATACGTATCACTTTTGTATCTGCTCAGGCTTTTGGCTAAAACACTGCAGCAATATCTGCATGTGTGACTCCATCTTTATAAAATCATTCTTCCCTATAGCAGTGCTTCCCAAACTGTGAGGATAAACCAACCAGGTGCCCCCTAGAGGTGCGGAGAAGCTATTACAAACTGCACAGTCATTTCTATGGTTTTACTGCATTAATGACTCAAAAAAGAACTTGGGGGACACACGAAAGGTGAATCAAGCATACTTTGCATTTTGGCATACACCTTCACCTCTAATCATGAAGCCAAGACATTACCTTGGTTTCTCTAGTGATGCCTTCGCCAGATATTGCTTTATTTGGGGAAGTCCTAGAAGAAAACGATTGAGAATCCCTGCCCTAAAGTGTACAGCGTCTACAAACTAGCTTCCCCTTTGTAAGTCACACAGTTCCCATCACTCCTTTCTGTCTTCTGGCATCAATAACCAAGATCTTCTCTCATCTACTGAACCATCCTCTTACTTTATCTGCCAGTTACTCTTCCTCTATTGTGTCACTTCCCTTATATATTTATTCCTAGCTGACATTTGTTTTTAAAAGTTTCTAACACTGAAATAATGGAGGTATTGCTTCACCCTCATATTGTTCAGGTATCCATAGATCGTCTCAGAACTTGTAGTGCTTTAGGTTTAGTGTAGGAGAATCATGGGATTCTGGGCACCTGCAATATATCAGAGTTTCATGACTATGAAGAAAAAGACTTAGTGTTTTTAACCCCTTTCTGACATTAGACGTACTATCTCGTCGAGGTGGTATGGGCCCATACTACGGGGGGAGCGCGGCCGATCTCGGCCGGGTGTCAGCTGACTATCGCAGCTGACATCCGGCACTATGTGCCAGGAGCGGTCACGGATCGCCAAAAATGCGCCAAAACATAAAAAAATGATATAAATGAGGTATCGCTGTAATCGTTCTGACCCGTAGAATAAAACTGCATTATCAATTTTACCAAACGTGGACTGGTATATGCGCACCCCCCCAAAAGAAATTCATGAACAGCTGGTTTTTGGTCATTCTGCCTCCCAAAAATCGGAATAAAAAGCGATAAAAAAATGTCACGTACCCAAAAATGGTACCAATAAAAACGTAAAATCGTCCCACAAAAAACAAGACCTCATATGACTCTGTGGACCAAAATATGGAAAAATTATAGCTCTCAAAATGTGGAGATGCAAAAACTATTTTTTGCAATAAAAAGCGTCTTTTAGTGTGTGACAGCTGCCAATAAATAAAACACTATAAAAGTAAATGAAACCCCCCTTCATCACCCTCTTAGTTAGGGAAAAATAATAAAAAATTTAAAAAAATGTATTTATCTCCATTTTCCCATTAGGGTTAGGGTTGGGGCTAAAGTTAGAGTTAGGGCTACAGTTTGGGTTGGGTCTACAGTTAGGGTTAGGGTTGGGGCTAAAGTTAGGGTTAGGGCTAGAGTTAGGGTTGGGGCTACAGTTAGGGTTGGGGCTACAGTTAAGGTTGGGGCTAAAGTTAGGGTTGGGGCTAAAGTTAGGTTTAGGGTTGGGGCTAAAGTTAGGGTTAGGGCTACAGTTAGGGTTGGGGCTATAGTTAGCGTTGGGGCTAAAGTTAGGTTTAGGGTTGGGGCTAAAGTTAGGGTTGGGGCTAAAGTTAGGGTTAGGGTTGGGGCTAAAGTTAGGGTTTGGATTACATTTACGGTTGGGATTAGGGTTAGGGGTGTGGTTAGGGTTATGGTTGGGATTAGGGTTAGGGGTGTGTTTGGGTTAGGGTTTCAGTTAGAATTGGGGGTTTCCACTGTTTAGGCACATCAGGGGCTCTCCAAACGCGACATGGCGTCCGATCTCAATTCCAGCCAATTCTGGGTTGAAAAAGTAAAACAGTGCTCCTTCCCTTCCAAGCTCTCCTGTGCACCCAAACAGGGGTTTACCTCAACATATGGGGTATCAGCGTACTCAGGACAAATTGGACAACAACTTTTAGGGTCCAATTTCTTCTGTTACCCTTGGGAAAATACAAAACCGTGGACTAAAAAATAATTCTTGTGGGAATTTTTTATTTTTTTATTTTCACAGCTGTGTTATAAGCTGTAGTGAAAGACTTGGGGGTTCAAAGTTCTCACAACACATCTAGATAAGTTCCTTAGGGGGTCTACTTTCCAAAATGGTGTCACTTGTGGGTGATTTCAATGTTTAGGCACATCAGGGGCTCTCCAAACTCGACATGGCGTCCCATCTCAATTCCAGTCAATTTTGCATTGAAAAGTCAAATGGCGCTCCTTCCCTTCCGAGCTCTACCATGCGCCCAAACAGTGGTTTACCCCCACATATGGGGTATCAGCGTACTCAGGTCAAATTGCACAACAACTTTTGGGGTCCAATTTCTTCTGTTACCCTTGAGAAAATAAAAAATTGGGGGCAAAATATCATTTTTGTGAAAAAATAAGATTTTTTATTTTTACGGCTCTGCATTATAAACTTCTGTGAAGCACTCGGTGGGTCAAAGTGCTTACCACTCATCTAGATAAGTTCCTTAGGGGGTCTACTTTCCAAAATGGTGTCACTTGTGAGGTTTTCAATGTTTAGGCACATCAGGGGCTCTTCAAACACGACATGGCGTCCCATCTCAATTCCAGTCAATTTTAGATTGAAAAGTCAAATGGCGCTCCTTCCCTTCCGAGCTCTGCCATGCGCCCAAACAGTGGTTTACCCCACATATGGGGTATCAGCATACTCAGGACAAATTGCACAACAGTTTTTTTCTCCTGTTAACATTGGTCAAATAAAACAAATTGAAGATGAATTAAATTTTTTGTGAAAAAAAGTTAAATGTTCATTTTTTTTTTAAACATTCCAAAAATTCCTGTGAAACACCTGAAGGGTTAATAAACTTTTTGAATGTGGTTTTGAGCACCTTGAGATGTGCAGTTTTTAGAATGGTCACACTTGGGTATTTTCTATCATATAGACCCCTCAAAGTGACTTCAAATGTGATGTGGTCCCTAAAAAAAATGTTGTTGTAAAAATGAGAAATTGCTGGTCAACTTTTAACCCTTATAACTCCCTAACAACAAAAAAATGTTGGTTCCAAAATTGTGCTGATGTAAGGTAGACATATGGGAAATGTTACTTATTAAGCATTTTGTGTGACATATCTCTGTGATTTAAAGGCATAAAAATTCAAAGTTGGAAAATTGCGAAATTTTCAAACTTTTGCCAAATTTCCATTTTTTTCACAAATAAACGCAGGTAATATCAAAGAAATTTTACCACTATCATGAAGTACAATATGTCACGATAAAATAATGTCAGAATTATCAGGATCTGTTGAAGCGTTCCAGAGTTATAACCTCATAAAAGGACAGTGGTCAGAATTGTAAAAATTGTCCCGGTTATTAACGTGCAAACCACCCTTGGGGGTAAAGGGGTTAAAGCGTAAAAGTGGTTTTCATTTTTATTTCATAAATCAATGGTACATACTAAAATAAGCAACGTTGTAATACATGACATTATTGATCACTCATTATCAAAATTCTCAGTTGTGAGATAAAATCTGGATTCAGTGAGCACATACTGTCCCATTACTGAGATAGGAGATGAAAGCTGCTACTGATAAGTATGCTGAAGGAGGGAGATGAGGAGTTCTGCCTCCAGATCCTCCCCCTCTCCATCTACATAGAAGTGTGGTTTGTCCTGATGAAGAGGTATGAAACGCGTTGACAAAGCCGCATCCTTACTGTATCTGGTCTCTCATCGTACGTTGCTTCTTCCGCAGCGCGGGATTACATCCACTTTTCTCCAAGTTTGCACACTATCATTTGGTGGATATAGAAAATAGGAGAAAACGGAGTGTGTATATTTCAAACAATTCAGAAAATGTTACCGATTCTCAAACAATTCTAAACATGTTAAAAAGAGGTACAAAAAGACAGACCAAAAGTGACCCCCATTCATCATAAAAGACCAATATCATATATATCTTTACCAATGTCAATGGTGGCAGAGGAGTTACTACTCCGATATAAGTGCTAAGCAGTGCCCACATTCAGTCAAGGTCCTCCAATGTGTAAAGGTAAAGGATAGACACTTACTATCTTGTGTGGTGAACGTATGATTCATATGTCCTATGCAAAGATTAACCTGCCCAATTCCAGCCTCGCTGAAGCATCCCCAGATCCTCAACGATCCTCCACTAAATTTCACAGTGGATGCAAGACACTGTGGCTTGTACGCCTCTCCAGGTCTCCGTAGTAGGATGTATGAATAAAGCAGCATACAAGATTATCCTGGAAAAACAGTTGATTCCTTCTGCTCAGGCAATATTCCCCAACTCTGAGGACTAGTTTTTGCAGCAGGACAATGCGCCATGCCACACAGCTAGGTCAATCAAGGTGTGGATGAAGGACCACTACATCAAATCCCTGTCATGGCGAGCCCAATCTCCAGACCTGAGCCCCATTGAAAACCTCTGGAATGTAATCAAGAGGAAGATGGATAGTCATAAAAAAAAAGAAGAACTGCTTACATTTTTGTACCAGGAGTGGCATAAAGTCACCCAAGTGCAGTGTAAAAGACTGGTGGAAAGCATGCCAAGACGCATGAAAGCTGTGATTAAAAATCATGGTTATTCCACAAAATATTGATTTCCGAACTCTTCCTGAGTTAAAACATTAGTATTGTTGTTTCTAAATTATTATGAACTTTTTTGTTATTTTGACCATTTCTCATTTACAGAAAATAAATACAAAATGTATTGCTTGGAACTTCAGAGATATGTTGTGAGTAGTGTATAGAATAAAAGAACAATTTACATTTTACTTAAAAATATACCTATAAAGAGAAAATCAAACTAAAAATTTTTCAGTGATCTCTTAATTTTTCTCTGTATACTGATGTAATATACTGACCAAATATTCAATGTATGAACGTGGCCTTAACCCATTAACGACCGTCGATAAGCCTTTTACCAGCGGCAGTTATTACTCAGCTCCTCTCCTTAATGGCGCTGAGAAATAAGGGTATAGCGCCCCCCCAGCATCGGAAAATCTCCCCGAGATAGCCGAGACCCTGGAGAAAATGATCAGGGCCAATTTTTACAGTCCCCAGTCACGTGATCGCTGTTATTCACCAAATCACGGCAATCATAAAATAAAATGTCCAATTTAAAATAATTCTCTTTCCTCTGATTTGATCTTGCATATCAAAGAAGAGAGTAATGGGGTCCCCTGAGCTACATCCGGGCCCTCTTGATCTGTCCCCCAGCCCTCTATGTCATCTTCCTGGATAAAAACAGCAGGTGCATCCGCAGTGCGCCAGTCGAGATCTGCTGTCCGCTACCAGGCAACAATATGGAATTTTTCCTATTGGTTCCTTTTGATCACTGTGATAGATCATATCACAGTGATGAAAATATGGGGTATCGCCGTACTCGGGAGAAATTGTACAACATATTTTGTGGTCCATTTTCTCCTGTTACCCTTGTGAAAATAAAAAAGTAAATTTTATGTGAAAAAACTTAAATATAATTTTTTTCCTTCCCCATTGTTTATTATACGTCCTTGTGAATGGTGTCAGTTTTGGGTATTTTTTGCCATATAGGCCCCTCAAAGTCATTTCAAATGTGAGGTGGTCCCTAACAAAAATAGTTTTGAAAATTTTGTTACAAAAAGGAGAAATCACTGGTAAACTTTTAACTCTCATAACACAGGTCAACAAAAAAAATTTTTTTTTCTGGTGTCCAAAATATTTTAATGAATTTGGGGTATTTTTGGGGTGCTGATTCTGAATATGCTATCAGTTTTGCCAGATTGGCTCAAGTTTTTGAGATTTTTGGTATCTTATTTATAGCACTTGTTGGTAAATGCGACGCATCATCTCATTAATTTCTTTGGATTAGTACTTGAACTGAGCAGTTCTCAATATAGTTTTGTGTTAATTAGTGTTCTAAAAGTTTGTTCATAGCTTGATTTTTGCACTAACTTTATGTTGTTGTCTGTTTTCCAGTGAAAAGCATGAACTCATCAAGAAGAAGTTGTCTTAACGATCCAGACTCATTCTGTTACATTTGTGGTGAATACACACTGCCAAAACATAGAAGAAACATAACAGACTTCGTAAAAAAAGTGTATCGAATTATTACGAAAATGGAGCAAAGGACAAAGAAAAAGCTTCAAATTTGGTGTTCCAATGGTGTGGAGAGAGCCAAAAAATCATCATGATGACTGTTATTTATGGTAAACACAGGTACAGGCACATCTTCACAATGAGGGACAGGCCTTCTTGCAGATTCCATGTTACTCCCATTTTCGTTTCTTATGCTTATTGAATCCTTGCACTTGCACTGCACAGAAATAACAGTCATCATGATGATTTTTTGGCTCTCTCCACACCATTGGAACACCAAATTTGAAGCTTTTTCTTTGTCCTTTGCTCCATTTTCGTAATAATTCGATACATGCTTTGCACACTATGTGTGGTGCCCAAAACTTGTCTTGGTCCCCAAGCATAACCCCAAAATAGGCAAAATACACTTTGTATATCTACAAAACTTATGCAAGAAGTTCTGGATGGAGAAATTTTACCGGCATCCAAGACAACACCATTTGCATAGCCAGACTTCCGGGGCACACAGGTTACAGAGAAGAGCCGCGCATGCGCAGAGACGAGCAGTATGCTATGCCCACAGTTGGGCAAAGCATAATGCGCAGGCGCGAAACACTACTCAAGCGCCGGGAAGAAATTACTTAGGGAAAAGCAAGAGGTGGGGGAGAAACAGCGAATTCACAACGCCCATTTGACCAGACCGCCGTGATTGACTGGCGAAAACGGTGACTTTACTAAGGTATTTTGGCAGCAAAGGTGGCGAATCAGGGGACAATAAAGACACAATTATAAAGCACAGCTCAGGTCCTATTTAAAGCTATTTTTAGCTCATATTGAAAAAACGGGGTGACAGGTTGCCTTTAAGGGCATAAAAAATTTAAAAGCAGCTGAAAACTGAAAACTGATAAATTTTAAAAATTCTTGCCAAATTTCAATTTTTTCATAAATAAATGCGTCATACCAAATAAATGTTACCACTAACATGAAATACAATATGTCACAAAAAACAATCTCAGAATCAGTGGGATCCGATGTGAAGAAGCGTTCATAAAGTGACAGCGGTCAGAATTGTAAAAATTGACCTAGTCATTAAGGTCAAAATTGGCTCAGTCACTAAGGGGTTAAAGGGTTTTCTGAGACTTTTCTTAGGAAATGCCAATAATATTACCAGTCCTCAGCTAGAAGGAAGCAGGCTCTTCAGTATTTATCTGCACAGACTATACATTTTGCCCGTGCTGTGCCTGGTGCTGCAGCTCCCTACTGCTTAGTTCCAAGTAGATGGGACTCGGTTTGAATACCAGGAAAAGGATTTGAAAATGTAGAAACTGCGGTGGGCTATGATGTAAGGGAGCAGCATGTGCTGGTGCGCAGATGCACCTTCAATCGGCTGACCAGCAGAAGTGAAAGAAGTCCATCTCCACTGACCCAATACTGATGAACTATTCTAATGAAGTTAGATAGGGTAAATCTAATCAGTATTCTGTGGCATAGCAATCTCCTATAAGATTTGTAGGTCAACAGTGGTGAATGTAATCGCAACGTAGTCTTGGCAAGCCCACTGATAGATTCTCCAGCTTGTATGGGTGATTTCTCTATGTATATTAGCACTATGACCACTTGCTTTTAATCATTTCTGACCAGTAGAAAACAGAGCAAAACAGAAAAGTAGCTAAAACAGACATTATATTACTCAAGTTAAATTATTGGGGCAAAAGTTAAAGCGTTTTTTCGTGAAGGCATATTGTTAAGATAGGCCATCATTTAGGCCGGGTTCACATTTGTGTATGTGTGCGCAGCGTATACCTGCATACCGATCTGCATGCGTCTTGCGTATATATATTTAACATTGTGTGCTCAGGGACATGTGTTAGCATGCATTCGCATGGGGATGCGTATGCATGCATCGTTTCGCGGTGTGCGGCGAACATAACATGTTCGCATTTTTTGAGGCGTCAATTTAGTGCAGACGTACGCATGCGGATGAGTGCGTCAAAACAACGCATTACTGTCTATGGGAACGCATTGGTGCGCAAGGACATGCTTACACATGCGTTCAATATGCAAGCGTACTTCACACTAATCATGTCCAGGAAATGATGTCACCACCTGCAAAATCCCTGACGTATAAAAGGGAGTCTGGAGACAGGTAGTCCATTACTCTCAAGACTCTGGATGCGAGCACAAGACTCTGGACAAGACTCTGGATGTAAGTACAGCAGCTTTGATAATGTATGTCTGTCTGTCACTGCATTCTGTACTCTGTACTCATGTTTTCTTTTCTGTTCCTTCTAGACCAGGGGTCTCAAACTGCATTCCTCAAGGGCTGCAAACAGGTCATGTTTTCCGGATTTCCTTGTATTGCACAGGTGATAATTTAATCACCTGCACAGATATTGATTCCAGCACCTTGTGCAATGCTAAGGAAATCTTGAAGACATGCACGGTTTGCGGCCCTCAAGGAATACAGTTTGAGACCCCTGTTCTAGACTGTGTGTTTTTCCTGTCCTGGACTCCTTGTCTGGCTTGCTCATTCCTGTGATTATCTGTTGTGGATTGCTCCTGTGGCCCTGTGTAAGTATGAGTGTGTGTACTATGTTGCTCTGCCCAGTCTCACATTCTGCCCAGTTTCACCATCCTTTGTCACTTTGTGTCTTATTTTTTCCTTTTTTTCCTTGTAGACTGTGCGGTGCTGCTGTCCCCGTTTTGTGCTCCTTTTCCGGTGCGGTGCTGCTGTCCCCGTGTTGAGCTGCCTTTCCGCTGCGGTGATGCTGTCCTCGTGTTGTGCTGCTGTTCCAGTGCTGTGCTGCCTGCTGTGCAGTTGGACTGCTGCCTGTAATTTAAAGTATTAGCCTTCAATTTTTTATTTTTGCTTAAATTACATTGTGTTTGTCTGTTTTAAACAAGTTCAATTTATCTTATCTGTTCATTTCTGTAGTGTTTCACTTGACTGCTGCCTGCTCTTCAAACATGTCCTCCAGTGAAGACCTGACTGCCTCCCAGGGTGGACATGACACTGATTATGTAATCACATTTGATATACTGATTGGTATGTGTTGACTGACAATACTACACATGTGGTGAATCATGTATTTTCTTCACAGGAACTTCCAGTGTGGAACAGCAGGAGCAGTCAAGTGGAAATGAATCTTCCCAGAGTCGTCGGGTTCTAATTCGTGAGGAGGAAAGACAGGGTGTGAGTATGTAAGCATTCTTTTCATTATCAGACTTGTAATTGGATTTTATTTCAGTTTTGTATATGTAAAACTGTAGTACTTTTTTTTTTTCTTATTTTATTTGATCTATAGGTTCGACAACGTGAAGGTCAACATGTTATTGACAATGACCTACTCATACCACTGATTCAAGAGCATGCACTGAAGACCCCCGTGATCGTAATCATTCCGACTGAGAATTTTCGTAAGTATTGCAATGTGGTCTCTGTTTTGCGGTAAATGTTGTTGTCTTTTCTTACAATTTTTTTTCTTCCCCCTTCACAGTGAAGAGAGTAAGAGTTTGTTGGTGGTCGGTAAAGGATAGCTTCAATAAGGATATCAGACAGGAGGTGCGGGTTAAAAGTGGTGCTGCTCCAAAGCTTTCGAAGTATAAATATAATCGTATGTTGTCTTTTCTGAGGCCTGCGCTTGCTCAGTGAACGTGAGTATCATTTCTGTTGTCTATTATATAAACTTGAAAATTTTTGTTAGTAATGTTTTTCTCTTATTTTCGACACAGAACCTGGAGCAGCACTATATAACCTGGATCTTTCTCTGTTGGAGCTGCCCCTCATCGACCAGCCAATGAACAATCTCAACAGTTCCAATAATCCACCAGCAATGTAGCAACCGGGCAGGCTTCACAGGCTGGGGAACAGGCAGCCGGTCCATCAGATTTTCCCCTCTCCCAGCTCTCCGCCACTGCTTTTGTTCGGACTTCTCGTCAGCGGCAGAGGGCCTGGGAGAGGTCAGTCATGCCCGAGTTTATTCAGTTAAGCTCAGTCTTCCAGAATGGGATGAAGGTGATTGGAGATAAACTGGACAGTGGGTTCACTCAGGTGAACACACTTTTCCAAGATGTCCACAGACTCCATAACCACCTGGCAGCCGACCTTCAGAGACCGGCAAGACATTTTTTTTTCAGCAATAGAGTGGAGCGTGTCGGAAAACCTTACGCCTGAACTCCAGCTGAACGTCATGCAGGCCTGCCAGGCTGCTTATAGCCAGGCATTACAGCAGCAGCTGTCCCGAAGCTATCAGCCGCAGGCCGGATTTTACCAGCCTCAACAAGCACAGCATCACTGGCCTGTTCCACCAGTTCACACCTACACCACGCTCCAGAGTGCAGAAGCCCTGCAGCAAGCAGCATCCACCACGCTCCAGAGTGTAGCACCCCTGCAGTAAACAGCATCCACCACGCTCCAGAGTGCAGCACCCCTGCAACAAGCAGCATCCACCATGCTCCAGTGTGCAGCATCCACCATGCTCCAGAGTGCAGCACCCCTGCAGCAAGCAGCATCTACCTCACTCCAGATTGCAGCACCCCTGCAGCAAGCAGCATCCACCACATTGCACAGTCCAGAACTATGCGTTGCTACAGAGGCAAAAACAAAGAAACTCAGAAGGATTCCAACTATTGACTTGGCACTGCACCATAAGACCAGGAGCAAGAAATGGTCCTACCACCTCCACCCTCACCTCCCAATGTGTCTCTGTTGTCTAATATGTCACTACCTTCCCTTGGTTGTCTCCCTTCCAATTTGTCTATTCCTTCCCACAGTTCAACTTCTAATGTGTCATCTACTCCCAATGTGTCCAGTCCCATCCATGAGCCAATCCTTCAATTAATTGCCCCTTCCCCTGTAACCCCTTCATCATCAAATGTTACCAAATCAACCCAGCTCAACACCAAGGTCCACAATATATCACCGTCATACAGACCCCCAACATAAAACCCATTGTCTGTTGTTAAATTATATTTTTATTTTGTTTGCACAATCCCTCTTTTCCAGGACGTCCCTCCTGACAGCACCCTGGAGGACGTCCTCCTCCCCTTGCTGGGACAGGAAACACACGAGAGTTCAAAAGGCCATGTCCCACCCCTAATCCTCAGTGTTTTTCCTGTCCCTGCAAGGAGGGACGCACGAGAGAAGCTGCGCAGCTTACCGGAGCTCAGGGGGATCGTGCGGCTTGCCAATATCTTTCCCCCTGTCAAGAGGCTCATCCGGTGGGGGGTCCCTCTGCTCCAAAGACAAGGAGTGGGAGAAACTCCTGGTGACAGCCGCTCCTTCCACGTGGCAGGGAGTCGCGGCAGCCAGTGCGGTGTTGCGCCCTGCACAGCGTCTTCCGGAAGCTCCCAGGGAACCGCGTCACTTCCGGTATCGCGGCATCCGTTACCGTCACTTCCGGTGACGCTGTAAGAGCGGGGGAAGTGTGTGCGCTTCAGCGTGCATTGCGGCTGAGGTGCTTCTGTTCAGCGACCAACGTTGTGAGCTGCACGGACCTGCTCCCTCGGATTCACCATGGAAGGAGACATGCCAGCCGAGGAGGGGGTAAGTGCGCATAGCGCAGACTTCCCCCAACTGACGCACAAGCAGGCTTACCCAGTCACTTACTCCCTATCTTATGTCGTTTAAGGATAAGGGAACCCCCGCTGCCCCCCCCCCCCCCCCCCCGGTCAAGCTAAGACATCCAGCAAGGTCTCTGCAAAATCTAACAGATGCCCTATATGCCACATAAAGCTCCCGGACGCTCATGGCAAAACCTTGTGTGCAGATTGCACATCTAAGGTTATGTGGGACAAACAGTCTGCACTTTTGTCAGAAATGAGGTCCCTAATACGGGAAGAAATTCAGGCTTCCCTATCCAGAGCTGCGGAGCAGTCCAGCCCCATTTCCGGCCGCAAGAGAGCCAGACGGGAGCCGGAGTTTAGCTCTGAGGATAAGTCTGACCTAGAAGACTCCATCTCAGAAGAAGAGGGAGAGCTTCCTTCAGGGAGCCAAGACCACCAGAGGGCAAGGGTATTTGGTCCTTCCCTTGATACCATTCTAGAGTCTGCCTCTGATAAAAAGAAGGGTTTTCCGGAGGATAAGCCTAAGAGGTCTCAGTCCTTTCGGAGAGGGTTTCTCTTCAGGAGACAGTCCGATTTCAGAGGGGGTAGATCCAACAGAGGATCTAATAGGGGTTCCCATAGCCAAGGCCATAGGAACAAAAGTTTCTTCTTCAGCCCCTCCTCTAAGTCTAAGACACAATGATGCCACTTTTATCGGGGGAAGGCTTCGCCACTTCGCGGAGAATTGGGCCCGAATCACTCAAAATCAGTGGGTTCTTCGCACCATGTCAGAAGGATACAGTATCGAACTCTACTCCCCTCCCCTGGATAGATACATCGTACCTACAGTGGTCATGCGAGACTCTCCCATGATGTTAGACTTACAGGATATGCTTTCCCCAGAAGTCATAATTCCAGTTCCGCCACTAGAAGTAGTCCAGGGACACTACTCTTCCCTTTTCTCCATAACAAAACCATCCGGCGACTCTCACACAATAATAAATCTGAAACCTCTAAATGCCTGGGTCAGGTACAAAAGGTTCCGTATGGAGTCCATACGATCAGCAATTCTCCTCATAGACGGGGATGCTGTGATGTGCACTCTCGATCTGAAGAGTGCCTATTATCAGGTCCCAGTCCACCCCTCATCTCAGAGGCTTCTGAGGTTTGCGGTAGTTCTGCCATCCGGGACCTGTCACTACCAGTTTCGATGCCTTCTATTTGGCCTTGCCTCAGCACCTTTTTACAAAGCTGGTGTCAGAGATTGTCGCTTTCCTGAGAAACCAGGGGATCATAATTGTTCCATATCTCAACGACTTTCTCCTGGTAGCAAGAACGCCAGAGATCCTGTCAGACCACAGGAACCGAACTGTATCCGTGATGGAACAATTAGGATGGGTCATAAACTGGCAGAAATCCGACCTAACTCCGGAACACAGGAAGACCTTCCTAGGAGTGTGTCTGGACTCAAAGAACAGGATATCACTACTACCCGAGAGCAAGCTGGAGGCAATTCAGACCCAAATCAGGCTCCTATTAGAACGCAGAACATCAATAAGGATGGCCATGAGAGTACTAGGCCTAATGACGGCTTGCATACCGTGTGTCAGATGGGCACAGTTCCATTCAAGACCTCTGCAGAGTTTAATCCTCTCCAGGTGGGATCGTCGTCAGTCTTCTCTGGACAGTATTTTAAAGCTGACGTATCCAGTACGAAGGTCTCTCCTCTGGTGGACACAACCAGAGAAGCTAAGAATCGGAGTATTATGAGTAGTCACTACAGACGCCAGTGCCTGGGGCTGGGGAGCTCCTCTAAAAGGCAGGATCCTACAAGGGAGGTGGCCAGCAGATGTCATTCACAGTTCTTCCAACTTCAAAGAGCTGTACGCTGTTTGGGAGGCCTTGAGAAGGAACCGACACACTCTCACATATTGCCATGTCAGGATACTATCTGACAATGTGACAACGGTTTCTTTCCTGAAACATCAGGGAGGCCCTCGACACCATCCACTTCAGGATCTTGCGGGAAGAATTTTTCGCTGGGCGGAAAATTCGGTTCTATCAATTTCGGCAACTCACCTAGAAGGCTCCCAGAATGTTAAAGCAGACTATCTGAGCAGGAGACGGGTGTTTGCAACAGAGTGGGAACTCAACCAGGATATGTTCCAGGATTTATGTCTTCGCTGGGGAACTCCCAGTATAGACCTATTTGCAGACAGAAGAAATTCGAAGGTCTCAAGATTCTTCTCTCTGAACCCACGGGACCTCCAGGAAGGGATAGATGGTTTGAGTCAGGACTGGACGGAACCTCTCTCATATGCATTCCCACCTCTGGCACTGATCCCAGCTGTTCTACGAAAAATCAAGGAGGATCGAGCTCGAGTTATATTGATTGTTCCGTACTGGCCAAGAAGGAGCTGGTTCCCTCTTCTAGTAGACCTGGCAATCGAGAACCCAGTAGAGCTTCCTCTCAGGGCAGACGTAATCCACCAGGGTCCAGTATATCACCCGAACCCAGAGAAGCTCCATCTCAGCATGGATCCTGAAGGGGACATCCTGAAGGCAAGAGGGCGATTGGACCAGGTGATAGCCACTATTAAATCCAGTAGGAAGCCAGTCACATCGGCAATTTATTTGAAGATCTGGAAGCGTTTCTGTTTGGAGGGTGGCAGGTCTGCAGTTACAGCAGACACTCCCGACTTACCCAGAATTCTAGATTTCCTGCAGGCTGGGTTTGACAAAGATCTTAAGCCAAGCACCTTGAAAGTGCAGATCTCGGCACTTAGCTCTTTTTTTGACTATCCCTTAGCAGCTCACCCATGGATAGTTAGGTTTATTAGAGCCATTCAGAGGTTGCGCCCCACCATTAGGCAATTGTCGCCTTCCTGGGACCTTACCTTGGTCCTCAGATTCCTTTGTAGGGATGATTACGCCTCGGCTGATAATATGCCCATATCAATCCTCACACGTAAAAGAGCTTTCTTAGTGGCAGTCACCACGGCTAAGAGGGTGGGGGAAATTCAAGCCTTGTGCACTACGGACCCGTACCTTCAGATTAGAGTGGATAGTTTAATCCTTAAACTGGATCCCTCGTTTATCCCAAAAGTGGGATCGGTGAAGAATAGAAATCAGGAAATCGTGTTACCGTCTTTTTGTAATAACCCGGCTAACGCAAAAGAAAAAGCTCTTCATTCACTTGATGTCAGACAGGCAGTCCTTGACTACCTGGCAGCCATCAACTCGTGGCGTATTGATCCGAATTTGTTCATTCTGTTTGGAGGAAAGAATAAAGGAAAGAAGGCCTCTAAGGCCTCTATCGCTCGCTGGATCACGTCTGTGATCTCTGAGGCCTACCAGTCAGAGGGGATCCCTCCTCCGGAGGGTCTCCATGCGCACTCTACACGAGGGATAGCTACTTCTTGGGCTGAGAGGGCAGGCACCTCTCTAGAGCAAATTTGTAAGGCAGCAACATGGGCTAGCGCCAACACCTTTTTCAAACATTATAAGCTTGATGTTTTGTCTGGTCAACATACTGCGTTTGGGAGAAAAGTTCTCCAAGCGGTAATCCCACCCTGAGGAGGTGCTTTGGTACTCTCCAGGGTGCTGTCAGGAGGGACGTCCTGGAAAATAAGGTATTAGCCTTACCAGTAATTATGTTTCCAGGAGTCCATCCTGACAGCACTGGTTGTTCCCGCGCTCGTTGATATTTATATGTATGATGTAATATGTTACTGCTATATGATGTAATACTTTCCTGGCATATGATGTAATATGTTCTACTTACCATTAAAGAAATTTTTTTCTGCATTTCCATGAAGCGGTTCTTGTTACAACACTGAGGATTAGGGGTGGCCTTTTGAACTCTCGTGTGTTTCCTGTCCCAGCAAGGGGAGGAGGACGTCCTCCAGGGTGCTGTCAGGATGGACTCCTGGAAACATAATTACCAGTAAGGCTAATACCTTATTTTCTTTGTCTCTTTATGCGAAAAAGCACACATGTGCATATTGTATTGTTGAGTCAAGTTGTAACGGGTGTTTAATAGGAGGTGTTTTATTAGTAGTAAAGTAAGCAAACATATAACATTTACTTAAAGTGTATTAAACCATATCATCTTGCCATGCAAGATGTCCAATGTCTGAAACAAAGTAAACAGCAAACTTGTCCCTCATGTGAGCAACTTCCACTGTAGTCCTCAGAGGGTGATCACGGTAATCCTGCAAAGTGGTATTAACAGGTTCGTGAAGTTCTAATTGTAGTCACTCTTTTGCCAGGATGTAATTGTGCATAACAACACGCTTTGACCACATCATCAATTGTCTCAGATTTTAAATTGATTGGTGTTCCCAAAACACGCCATTTTGATGCCAGCAAACCAAAGGCACATGCCACAGTTCTTCATGCCTTTGTCAGTCGGTAGCTGAAAACCCTTTTGGTGTAATTCAAGTCCTGATTTGAGTAAGGTTTTATGAGGTTGGCACACATTTGAAATGCCTCATCCCCAACCACAACAAAAAGCATTGGCGGTCCTTCAGTGTTCGGAAGAGGTTGTGGAGGTGGAAAATTAAAATCATTACCATACAAACGTTGTCCCATGTCAGAGTTTTTCAAAAGTCTGTGAGTCTTTCCTCGTCCAAATGAGCCAACGTCAACGGCGACAAATCGACACTCAGCATTCGCAATCGCCATGAGAACAATTGAAAAGTATTTTTTGTAATTGAAACACTCTGGTCCACTTCCAGCAGGATTCAGAATACGAATATGTTTGCCATCCACAGCCCCCACACAGTTTGGAAAATTACAAATTTCAGTGAATTTTTCTGCATTTTTCAGCCAGAGTTCAGTTGTAGGTTGGGGGAGGAATTCTGCATGCAGAACGTCACATAAAGCACGGCAGGTTTCTCCAACAATCCCGGAAAGGGTGGACACTCCATTCTGGAATTGGAAATAGTAACAGTAACATAGTTATTAAGGTTGGAGGAAGACTTTAAGTCCATCTAGTTCAACCCATAGCTTAACCTAACATGCCCTAACATGTTGATCCAGAGGAAGGCGAAAAAAACCCATGTGGCAAAGAGTAAGCTCCACACTGGGGAAAAAAATTCCTTCCCGACTCCACATACGGCAATCAGACTAGTTCCCTGGATCAACACCCTAACAAGGAATCTAGTGTATATACCCTGTAACATTATACTTTCAAGAAAGGCATCCAGTCCCCTCTTAAATTTAAGTAATGAATCACTCATTACAACATCATACGGCAGAGAGTTCCATAGTCTCACTGCTCTTACAGTAAAGAATCCGCGTCTGTTATTATGCTTAAACCTTCTTTCCTCCAGACGTAGAGGATGCCCCTTTGTCCCTGTCTCAGGTCTATGATTAAAAAGATCATCAGAAAGGTCTTTGTACTGTCCCCTCATATATTTATACATTAAAATAAGATCACCCCTTAGCTTTCGTTTTTCCAAACTAAATAGCCCCAAGTGTAATAACCTATCTTGGTATTGCAGACCCTCCAGTCCTCTAATAACCTTGGTCGCTCTTCTCTGCACCCGCTCTAGTTCAGCTATGTCTTTCTTATACACCGGAGACCAGAACTGTGCACAGTATTCTAAGTGTGGTCGAACTAGCGACTTGTATAGAGGTAAAATTATCTTCTCCTCATGAGCATCTATGCCTCGTTTTTTCATAGAAGCTCTGTTCAGATATCCTCGTGTGTTGGAAAAACTTCTCAGGGTTTTCACGTTGCTCGGTGTACAATGAGTGGTAGGCTCCACGGCTCTCTCGGACTTCAACGATGGGGTGTTGCTAGTAGCCACGACGACATCTTCTCCATCTTGCTCTTCTTCTTTCTTCTTCGCAAGCCACAGCAAAGGCAATAGCCAATTTCAATTCCAAATCCAGATTACGATAGAAGCTCTCCATGCCAAGATCCATCTTGAGCTGGATACAGCAGTAAAAGGTGAGGATTACATCTGTGTAGGGTCTATATATATCAGATCCCCATGAGACACGCCCATTGGGTGTGGCTTTTGTCAAGGAAATTCTCCTGGAAGAGCATTTGCTGCATAACAAAATTATTTAAAACTTCGAACGCATGCGATGAAAAACGCAAACGCATGCAAAAAAAAGCATACTAACACATGCACACGCACCGTTTTCTTGTTCTCATGCGTAAGCTGATGCTGATAAAATAATGCAGCGTAACCATGCGTTTGCGCATGCAGATGATACGCTGTGCACAGAGATGCTGTCGCTAATGTGAACTTAGTCTTACTGATCGTGCGGATCTGATTGTGTGAATATAGGAGAAACAGCTTTCAGTCTCCTGCACACTGAATGAATGGGAAGATGGGAAGGCCACTATGCAGGGTAAAAGCTGAAAGGACCCTGGTCTCTTAATATTTGTGAATGATGAGGATCTCAGAGGTTGAAGCCCCACTACTGAAAATGATATTACATAACCTAGTGATATTTCGGCTTCCTTTAAAATAATGCTACATTTACACAGATGTCCTTAGGCTTGTATCACAGAAACCCAGAAGCACAGAACTAAAAGCATTCCAGCCTCCCCTATAATTCTGATACTTGACTGTTACATGTTGATATACAATCACTTACTGAAATACTCAACTTTTACTTTTCACCCCGGAGGCCAATGTCTTTCTCCTCTTCTATCAATAAGTTCAAGACTCCACAGCTTAAGTTTCACTATGTTGTGCTTTATGAATGAATGACGGCTTGCGAAGAGTGATTCACTCACGATTTTAACAGGAAAAATTGTTGTGACTTCTAAAAGAGATGATCTCTCATACTGAAATTTGGATTGTACATACCTTGGTTCAAGAGAAACTGATGATTTAAAGCAGGTGTTGAAACTGTCCACCATTCGCATACAAGCACGCCTGCATGGGCTGTTCTATATTGTTGAATGTATTCCGCAGGAGGTATGGGGTCATAGCCTGAATTTCTCGCTGTATGTTCTTTCGCAGTCCTGCAGTGTTCGTGGCTTGGTATTGTACTCCTGACCCTTCAATTGGCCCCAAAGGAAAAATTCCATCAATAACTAATTATTTTCTCTTGATCAGGCCCTTTCAATTCCTGAACGACTGTGACTTTGTACAGGCAAAAATGAACTTTCTTGGCCATGCGTTGACATGTGGAATACAACATGCCTGTCTCTTGGGAAAGCCTCTGCATTGATTTACATGGAAATGGTTTGGACGGCGGATTTCAACCTCCAAACCTCTTTAGAAATTCACTTTGTCAGTGTCATGACTCTGTTGTCGGGTGTCCCGAGACCAGGGGATCCTTCCCTGTCCCTAATGCTAGGGGAACCCTAGCTCGCCCTGTTTCCCAGATTACTTCTGAAGGTGAAGACGCCGAGGTCACGTACCTTGCCTTAGCTCCTGAAAGTTTTCATAATGAAAATATGATCCTCCAAATTGAAACTGTATCTATATATTGTTACCAAGTGAAGAAGTAATTCTGCAGGTGTGAATTATAAGCACCACACATAAACTACCGACGCATAGAAAAGCATGCAAGAAGATTATCTCATAGTGGAGATGATCAGCAGGGCAATAAGTTGGCGAGACCACTTGGCAGGCAGATGTTTCTAATCGCTGTCGCTAAGGTTCATTGCACTCTCACTTTCATGAACCAAAGTATGTCCAGTCCAAATTTCAGTACGATAGACCGTCTCTTTTAGAAGAGACAGCAATTTGTCCTGGTAAAGTAGCAAGTGAATCTCCCTTTATAATTACTCCTCTCACAGAAAGTATTATTTGCATCTAATTACTTTATTAGGCACTATAGTGCTATGTAAGCACAAGACAGGTGGTCACCTGCGGTCACAGCCATACACTGTCAGTGACTGTTCTCATAACACATATAGTATGGTGCTACTCATAGAGACAGTTATAGGAAATACAAATATAGAACTGTCATCCACCTGAAGTTATTACATATTTATTTATTTTTTGAAAATCATCTCTTTTCCTCTCTAAGGAAAAAAAAACCCTGCACATATCAAATGCTTTGTTTTTAAAGGAGTCTGTCAGATGGTTAATGCTTGCTTTCATATGGGTTACCTCTGGTTCAGATCTATTCTTCCATCACAGAAAGCCCTTATTCCTAAGAGTAGGGGATTTTAAAGGGCACCTGTCACCAGAAAAAAACACTATTAACCTGCAGATATGGTGTTAATCTGCAGGTTAATAGCATTACTAACCTGCCTGGGTCCTGCACTTAGCCAGAGGCTAAGGGGAGAAAATTAACTTTATTCCCGCAGGCAGCATTCCGGTTTAAGTCGTGGGGGCTTATTCACCTCCCTGCGAATACAGAGTGCCAGCTGTAACTGTGCCCCCGACCCTGATTGACACTGGCTCTGCATTGGGGCCTACTGTCAGTCAAGGCCGGCCCCAATGCAGGTTGCCTCTAAGGCACAGTCAAACATTTGTGTGTGACCATAGACTGATTTATCAAAGCAAACAAAATTGAGTTTGCTTGATTATGTAAATAGGCTGGCAAGTGCTCTGAGAGCAGTCCCAGACCTGGCAAGTGCTCTGAGGATAGTCCCAAACCTGGCAAGTGCTCTCAGGGCAGTCTCAGACCTAGCAAGTGCTCTGAGGGAAGTCCCAGACTTGGAAAGTGCTCTGAGGGAAGTCCTAGACCTGGCAAGCGCTCTGAGGGCAGTCTCAAACCTGGCAAGTGCTCTGAGGGCAGTCCCAGACCTGGCAAGTGCTCTGAGGGAAGTCCCGGACCTGGCAAGTGCTCTGAGGGAAGTCCCAGACCTGGCAAGGCTCTGAGGGCAGTCCCAGACCTGGCAAGGCTCTGAGGGCAGTCCCAGACCTGGCAAGTGCTCTGAGGATAGTCCCAAACCTGGCAAGTGCTATCAGGGCAGTCTCAGACCTGGCAAGTGCTCTGAGGGAAGTCCCAGACCTGGAAAGAGCTCTGAGGGCAGTCCCAGACCTGGAAAGAGCTCTGAGGGCAGTCCCAGACCTGGAAAGAGCTCTGAGGGCAGTCCCAGACCTGGCAAGTGCTCTGAGGGCAGTCCCAGACCTGGAAAGAGCTCTGAGGGCAGTCCCAGACCTGGAAAAAGCTCTGAGGGCAGTCCCAGACCTGGAAAGAGCTCTGAGGGCAGTCCCAGACCTGGCAAGTGCTCTGAGGGCAGTCCCAGACCTGGCAAGTGCTCTGAGGATAGTCCCAAACCTGGCAAGTGCTATCAGGGCAGTCTCAGACCTGGCAAGTGCTCTGAGGGAAGTCCCAGATCTGGAAAGAGCTCTGAGGGCAGTCCCAGACCTGGAAAGAGCTCTGAGGGCAGTCTCAGACCTGGCAAATACTCTGTGGGCAGTCCCAGACCTGGCATGTGCTTAAGGTCTCCCAAGATATGCTTCTCCTTTGACACTGATACTTCCACTGAGGTCAATGGGACTGCACTGTTGTGACAATCTCTGATCTGTACTGAAATTTCATGTTTTCCTGATTTACATAATGGCCTCACTAGTGAAATGTACATCACATAAATGTCTTTATTTGTTATTCCGATAGGATAAATGATACTGGCCAATCAATGGGGGAGAGTCTAACCTCTGGAATCCCCACTGATCCGGAGAATGCTACTCTGCAGAGCCTTTACTGAATGGAGCACTGGCCAGGCATGCGCACCATCGCTCTATTTATTCTCTACATGACTGCCAAAAAAATCTGAACGTTGTACTCCGTTGTCGACCTCAGTTTTATAGACAATGAAAGAAGTGGTGGCGCATATGTCAGGGCACCGGTCAATTTAAACGGGGCTCTACAGAGTCTCAATCTCATAATCGATTGAGGTTGGACCCCACTGATCACCAAGCTATCACCTATCATATGGATGGGAGATCACTTCGCCACTATGCCACCAACGGAAAAATAAGCAAGATCTGGGGGAAGAAACAGCGATGTCACCACGCCCATTTGACCAGACCAGCCTGATTGACAGGCGAAAACGGCGACTTTGGTAACGTATTTCGGCAGCATAGGTGGGGAATCAGGGTACACAAAATACACTATTGTAACGCACAGCTCAGGCCCTATTTAACGGTATTTTTATCTCATACAGAAAAAACGGGGTGACAGGTGCCCTTTAAGCCTCTTTGAGACAACAACTCCAAATTAACTTAAAAAGTGGTCTTCTATGGAGGAAGTTTTCTAAAAAAAAAGCTGGCCAGTGTCCAAAGTGTATAATTATAGAAAATCTGTATGCTTCACTGACACTCCATTCTTAGTCCTCCTCTCCACGGTCATGCAGCTGTTTGACCGTCTTAAAACTCTACAAAAAGCAATAATGACATTGTGACCTGTGCCAAGAAGTCACATCTCTTCTGTCAGAAGAAGATGAGGGCAAAAAATAAAAAACAGAAGCAAAAAAATTGTATGAAAGCTCTACTACACACACGTTACAGCATATAGTGCCCATGACACACTCTATATACAGTCATGGCCAAAAGTTTTGGCTGTAGTGGTGAGTGAGTGTGCTCGTTACTCGAGATTTCCAAGCATGTTCTGGTGATCTCCGAGTATTTTGGGCATGCTCGGAGATTTAGTTTGTATCGTCGCAGCTCGCAGCTGCATGATTTGCGGCTGCTAGACAGCTTGAATACATGTGGGGATTCCCTAACAGGCAATCCCTGCATGTGTTGAGGTTGTCTAGCAGCCACAAATCATGCAGCTGCGGGGACACAACATAATCTACGAGCACGCCCAAGAAACTCGGAGAACACCCGAGCATGCTCGGGAATCTCAAGTAACGAGCATACTCGCTCATCACTAGTTGGCACCCTTGAAATTGTTCCAGAAAATGAAGTATTTCTCCTATAAAATTATTCCAATTACACTTTATGTTATTCACCTGTTTATTTTCTTTGTATGTATTGGAAAAATACAAAAAACAGTGGAAAAAAGGCAAATTGGACCTAATTTCACACAAAACCCCGAAAATGGGCTGGACAAAATTGTTGGCACCCTCAACTTAATATTTGGCTGCACACCATTTGGAATAAATAACTGCAATCAGTCGCTTCCTTTAACCAACAACTAGTTTCTTACAACTCTCAACTGGAATTCTGGACCGCTCTTCTTTTGCAGCCTGCTCCAGGTCTCTCATATTTGAAGGGTGCCTTCTCCCAACAGCAATTTTAAAATTTCTCCACAGATTTAGAACCACGCTCATTACTGGCCACTCCAGAATGCTCCAGCACTTTGTTTCTATCCATTTCTGGGTGCTTCTTGAAGTATGTTTGGGGTCATTGTCCTGATGGAAGACCTGTGACTTAGGATGCAAACCCAGCTTTCTGACACTGGGAACTACATTGCGACACAAAATCATTTGGCAATCTTCAGATTTCATGATGCGTTGCACACAATCAACGCACCCAGTCCCACAGGCAGCAAAACGACCCTAAACCATCTTTGAACCCCCCACTATATTTCACTGTAGGAACTGTGTTCTTTGCAGGCCTCATTCCATTTTCGGTAGAATGCTATGCTTTATCAAAAAGCTCTATCTTGGTCTCATCTGTCTACAAGACGCTATATCAGAAGGATTTTCACTTACGTACAATTTGGCAAACTGCAGTCTAGTTTTTTTATGTCTCTGACTTAGGCAGTGGGTCTTCCTGGGTCTCCTGCCATAGCGTTTCATTTAATTCAAATGTTGACTGATAGCTCACGCTGACATTGATGCACCCAGACCCTGCAGGACAGCTAGCATTTCTTTGGAACTTAATTGGGGCTGCTTATCAATCATCTAGACTATCATGCATTGCTACTTTTAATCACTTTTTCTCTGTCTTCCACGTCCAGGGAGATTAGCTACAGTGTCATCAGTTGTAACCTTGTTGATTATGTTTCACACCGTGGACAAAGGAATATCAAGATCTCTGCAGATGGACTTGTAACCTCGAGATTGTTATTTTTCAACAATTTTAATTTTTAAGTCCTCAGACAGTTCCCTACTCTTTCTGTTCTCCATGCTAAGTGTGGCGCACACAGTCACATAATGCAAAAATTTAGTCAACTTTTCCCCTTTTTATCTGGTTTCAGGTGTGATTTTCATATTGTCCACACCTGTTACTTGCCACAGGTGCGTTTGAATCAGCATCACATGCTTGAAACAAAGTTATGAATCCACAATTTTGAAAAGGTGCCAACAACTTTGTCTGGCTCATTTTTGAGGTTTTCTGTGAAATTATGTCCAATTTGCCTTTTTTTCTCTGGTGTTGTTCCAATGCCCTCGAAGGAAATAAATGTGTATAAAGAAACAAGTGTAATTACAAAAATTTTCTGAGATAAATACTTCATTTTCCGGAAAAAACTTCAAGGGTGCCAACACTTTTGGCCATGACTGTGTCCATATAATGCCCATGACACATGCTGTATATCATATAATGCCGCTGACACACTCTATACATCCATATAATGCCCCTGACATGTGCTATATATCATATAATGCCCCTGGCACACGCTATACATCCATATAATGCCCCTGACACTGTATACATCCATATAGTGCCCGACACACTGTATACATCCATATAATGCCCCTGACACACTGTATACATCCATATAATGCCCCTGACACTGTATACATCCATATAATGCCCAACACACTGTATACTTCCATATAGTGCCCCTGACACTGTATACTTCCATATAGTGCCCCTGACACACTGTATACATCCATATAGTGCCCCTGACACTGTATACAGCCATATAGTGCCCCTGACACTGTATACATCCATATAATGCCCCTGACACACTGTATACTTCCATATAATGCCCCTGACACACTGTATACTTCCATATAGTGCCCCTGACACTGTATACTTCCATATAGTGCCCCTGACACACTGTATACATTCATATAGTGCCCCTGACACTGTATACATCCATATAGTGCCCCTGACACACTGTATACTTCCATATAATGCCCCTGACACACTGTATACTTCCATATAGTGCCCCTGACACTGTATACTTCCATATAGTGCCCCTGACACACTGTATACATCCATATAGTGCCCCTGACACACTGTATACATCCATATAGTGCCCCTGACACTGTATACAGCCATATAGTGCCCGACACTGTATACAGCCATATAATGCCCCTGACACACTGTATACATCCATATAATGCCCCTGACACTGTATACTTCCATATAGTGCCCCTGACACACTGTATACATCCATATAGTGCCCCTGACACTGTATACAGCCATATAATGCCCCTGACACACTGTATACTTCCATATAATGCCCCTGACACACTGTATACTTCCATATAGTGCCCCTGACACTGTATACTTCCATATAGTGCCCGACACACTGTATACATCCATATAGTGCCCCTGACACTGTATACAGCCATATAATGCCCCTGACACACTGTATACATCCATATAGTGCCCGACACTGTATACTTCCATATAATGCCCCTGACACACTGTATACAGCCATATAATGCCCGACACACTGTATACATCCATATAGTGCCCGACACACTGTATACATCCATATAATGCCCGACACTGTATACTTCCATATAGTGCCCGACACACTGTATACTTCCATATAATGCCCCTGACACACTGTATACTTCCATATAATGCCCCTGACACACTGTATACAGCCATATAATGCCCGACACACTGTATACATCCATATAGTGCCCGACACTGTATACTTCCATATAATGCCCCTGACACACTGTATACAGCCATATAATGCCCGACACACTGTATACATCCATATAGTGCCCGACACTGTATACAGCCATATAATGCCCGACACTGTATACTTCCATATAGTGCCCGACACACTGTATACTTCCATATAATGCCCCTGACACACTGTATACTTCCATATAATGCCCCTGACACACTGTATACAGCCATATAATGCCCGACACACTGTATACATCCATATAGTGCCCGACACTGTATACTTCCATATAATGCCCCTGACACACTGTATACAGCCATATAATGCCCGACACACTGTATACATCCATATAGTGCCCGACACTGTATACAGCCATATAATGCCCCTGACACACTGTATACATCCATATAGTGCCCGACACTGTATACTTCCATATAATGCCCCTGACACACTGTATACAGCCATATAATGCCCGACACACTGTATACATCCATATAGTGCCCGACACACTGTATACTTCCATATAGTGCCCCTGACACTGTATACTTCCATATAATGCCCCTGGCACACTGTATACAGCCATATAATGCCCCTGACACACTGTATACATCCATATAATGCCCCTGGCACACTGTATACAGCCATATAATGCCCCTGGCACACTGTATACATCCATATAATGCCCCTGGCACACTGTATACATCCATATAATGCCCCTGGCACACTGTATACAGCCATATAATGCCCCTGGCACACTGTATACATCCATATAATGCCCCTGACACACTGTATACATCCATATAATGCCCGACACACTGTATACTTCCATATAATGCCCCTGACACACTGTATACATCCATATAATGCCCCTGGCACACTGTATACTTCCATATAGTGCCCCTGACACTGTATACTTCCATATAATGCCCCTGACACACTGTATACATCCATATAATGCCCCTGGCACACTGTATACAGCCATATAATGCCCCTGGCACACTGTATACAGCCATATAATGCCCCTGGCACACTGTATACATCCATATAATGCCCCTGGCACACTGTATACAGCCATATAATGCCCCTGGCACACTGTATACATCCATATAATGCCCCTGGCACACTGTATACTTCCATATAATGCCCCTGGCACACTGTATACATCCATATAATGCCCCTGGCACCTATAACACATGCTATAATGAGGCATGCCAGGTAACCAGAGCAGTCACCGCTGTTTATTATGCCTCGTGCTCTGGAGGGGGAGGGGTTACGGAAGTCTGGGACTTCCCTGTCTTCAGTCAGTTTCTAAACAGCCTGATTTCCCCGAAATGATGCCGAGCTGTGACACCCCCAGCGCCCAATAGGGGCGCCCTCTCCTCCCAGGGCGGGTTTACTCCGCAATATACCTGGAGGACGGCAGCGCTGACAATACAGAGCCGCACACAGCCTGCACCAGAACAAGTGCGCCTAGCACCACTGGTCCCAGTGTTCCCACTACCTGCTCTGCTCCACTCAGGACTAACCCTCTGCACGCCACAGCTGTGCTGCACGGAGGACTGGAATCAGGTAATGTACAGAGCCCTCTCTATCAGTGTGGGGAACTTTTCCCGTGTGCAGGCGGATCGCAGCTCTGCAGACATGATACGGCCTCTGTGCTAGCGGTGGTGGTGTGTGCCTGGTGGGGTCTTCTCATTCATGCACAGGACTGGCTTCCTTGTCACTGATGTTCCATGGCTGTGTGCAGACTGGCTACGTGTATTGCTGATCGCTGCTGCACGGTGCTGCGTCTAGCACAGGGGGTCGCGGCAGGGTCGGCACATTACGGGGTCGCGGCAGGGTCGGCACATTGCACAGACTTGTAGCACTCACACAAGGAAGTTCCTGTCAAAAAAACAGAAGAATAATGAAGTTGGCGGAGAGCGGTAGTGTGAGCGCGCTGCCACTAGGTGGCGATGGTGCTTCATGGTCCTGTGTGTGTGTACTACAGGTCTGTGATCTGCTGCTACAGAACGTGCAGCCGCCGGGTGCTGGGAGCAGATGTCACCGGCCGCTGTGCTGCTCTCCCGGGGCTTGTGGAGGTGTCACCGACCGCTGTGCTGCTCTCCCGGGGCTCGTGGAGGTGTCACCGGCCGCCGTGCTGCTCTCCCGGGGCTCGTGGAGGTGTCACCGGCCGCCGTGCTGCTCTCCCGGGGCTCGTGGAGGTGTCACCGGCCGCCGTGCTGCTCTCCCGGGGCTCGTGGTGTCACCGGCCGCTGTGCTGCTCTCCCGGGGCTCGTGGACGTGTCACCGGCCGCTGTGCTGCTCTCCCCGGGCTCGTGGTGTCACCGGCCGCTGTGCTGCTCTCCCGGGGCTCGTGGTGTCACCGGCCGCTGTGCTGCTCTCCTTGAGGTGTATAAATGATACATTACTTTATATATGGTCACTGTTTGCAGGAGAAATAAATATAGAATTTTTGATTCCCCCCCCCCTTCCCCGTCTGTAAATATATTTAAAATATACACACATTAAAACTGTGTAAACTAATATCTAGTGTCCAGTGTGTGCATGTGATCCTATACTTTGCTTTGCTGTAGCTGTGGCAGCAGAGCTCGGTGCCTGCAGGAAGGCGGTGGGAACTCTCCCGGAATTATTAGGTGCTTTCTGGCTGAACTCTGGAGTTGGCGGCAAACGGTGCGAGTCACCGGTGGTTGTCCTGTAGGGGACAGAAGCTCGGTGGCGCTGCGCCCCTGCCTGCCTCCCAGGGTGACCAGGGCCATAGCTGGGTGGTCTCTTGTTTCTCTATATATAGAGGGCAGAGCTCTAGGGTCTCTACACCCTGTGCTCGGTCACAGTCCTATTAATGGCATGCAGCGGCTGGTATGATCGTCTCCGCCATGTTCTACTCCACGAGCTACGCTTACAATTATTTTATGCAGTTGCTGGTCAGTTGGAGAATAATTAGGTGAAAAGTTCCTTTCTGACAGAGAGGATTCTGCTGCATTACTTGGCAGACTTTTAGGAATTTGTTTTTTTGATCCCTGCAGACGCGGCACCATTCACATTAATGGAAGTTCTGCCACAAATGCACGTAAGCGTATAGTGCCAGAGCGTGAGCGTACGGCCCCGGCGTGCAGAGCGTGAGCGTACGGCCCCGGCGTGCAGAGCGTGAGCGTACGGCCCCGGCGTGCAGAGCGTGAGCGTACGGCCCCGGCGTGCAGAGCGTGAGCGTACGGCCCCTGCGTGCAGAGCGTGAGCGTACGGCCCCGGCAGGGAGGGTGACAGGATGCGGTTTATGCATGTGCAGAATCGATATTTGTAGCAATATTGTGCGGAAACCTTCTCTGATTAATTGTTACATGTAGGAACCTTGTTGTGGGAGGGAAGCCTAACTCCAAGTCTGACATGTTGTGTTTCCACAGGAAGATGCCTGTCACACGCTTGAGGATGAGACCCTGGCTGGAACAACAGATCGCATCCAATAAAATCTCGGGCCTCTCCTGGATAAACGAGGTAGCGTCTGTGGGTCTGCTGTCCTGCCTGCGCTTTCTGTACAGCTCCCATGTCTGTATGTGCTCCGAGTGATCGTTACTTTGTGTCACTCTTTGCTCTGTGATCTCTGCAGGCGGAGGGGATTTTCCAGATTCCCTGGAAGCACGCCGCTCGTCACGGCTGGAATATTGACAAGGATGCCTGTCTGTTCCGGAGCTGGGCTCTTCATACCGGTATGTTTCCAGGTGTAGCACACATACATGGCGCGTATAGTAAACGGCTGTTACAGGCATATAAATGTCTGTGTCCCGGAGAAGCATCGTGAGTTGGAATATGAGAATGTATGGGGGCTTGGATTTAGGACTAATCGGCTCCTGCTGCCTTTCTAAACACTTGGCTTTGGAGATTCAGGAATGAAGTCATAAAAACCAATGAGTGCTAATCGACATGTCAATAGATCTGGAAACTATGACTGCTGTCAAACTCAAAGGTCAACTAAAGTATTGTTTGTTTATTTTCCAGGAAAGTATAAAGTTGGTGAGAAGGAACCTGATCCAAAGACCTGGAAAGCAAACTTCCGCTGTGCTATGAATTCTCTCCCTGATATTAAAGAAGTGAGGGACAGAAGTGTATATAAAGGGTCCAGTGCGGTCAGAGTCTACAAGATGCTCCCCGCTCAAGTAAAGACGGATAAGAAAGGTGACGCAGCGGCTGCCCACTGACATGTATCGTTATTGTACATTATATGATGTGCTGACTAAAGTTGTGTCTTCTTTACAGAACGCAAATCTAAACCCTTGAAGGACTCCAAGAGCAGACCAAAGAAAAAGGTACGATCTCCAGCCTGCAGCGAGCTCCTCGCCCATCGTGTGCACAAGTGTAACACATACTTACCCTGTGTATTTTGCAGGCTGAGAGCTCCTCTGCGGATGAGGTGGAAGAAGCTGTGAAGAGCTGTCAACTCCCCGACGACCACAACAGCTACACGGCAAATTTATATCCGACACAGGAAATCGACATTGCAAACACAGACATCTTAGGTAGCTGCAGAGTCACTTCACTCCTCATAAAACGTTTTCTTATCTACGATATAAAAATGCCCGTAAGCATTTATTAATACAGTCCGAGATCTAGTATAACGCTGTACCCCTCCTTAGGGATTATGCAGCATCAGAAAATGGCCTGTTTAAATCGCGTTGTGGTGATTATATATATATATATATATATATATATATATATATATATACATACATAGATATAAATCTATTTTTTAAACATTTTTGTTACTATTTTAAGCTGTGTACCTTTTTTTTTTTTATTATTATTTTTTCCCACAAGCTATATATAAAAAAAAAAAAAAAAAAAAGTGATGTTGCAATTTTCACACTGCCCACTGAGGCTTCTTTTAGACTCACTCTTCTTAAAAGGACAGGAAGTATATCCGACTTTATTTGACTGTATAGGAAGTATATCAGAGGCAGGATTACAATGACAGGTAAAACCTCTATATAGAGCTGATAACACAGAATCAACCCTATATTCACTATACATTGTCACAACTGAACCTTACCCCCACCCCCTCGTTACACAATCACCTTTTTACAGGCGTATTTGATTTTTCAATGTAAAAGATTGTGACACTATCTGCTTACTGAAACAATGTACATATGTTGTTTCCTGAGATATCAAGTAGTTAAAGTCTAAAAACGCCATAGTGGCCAGTGTAGGAAAAAACATGCAAAATTTATATATATATATATATATATATATGTGAGAGCAGCACAAAGAAAAAACTACAAAATTAGGGTGCAAGGCCCCTCAGGCATGTACCAGACCTTGTCATAGAAATCCAAAAATCAGAGGCAGCACACCATTGTAGATTTTGAAGGTGTTCAAATTTAATAGCCCATCATGGCTAGATTTTGAAGATGCCATGATGGGCTATTAAATTTGAACACCTTCAAAATCTAATCTGCAATGGTGTGCTGCCTCTGATTGTTGGAGATATATATATTTAAAAAAATTGTTAAAGACAATAACTTCAGGACAGGATTTTTGTACGTGTATATAAGCTCCATATATGCTATATATGAAAAAAAACAATCTGATTTATTGTGTCAATATCTTTTGCAGAAATGAGTGAATGTGAAGTTTCCAGCAGTGTGCTTGAATTGCAAGATCTCATCGATATGCCCATGCCTGACAGCACAAATAATATGTACAATCTACAGGTGTCACCCATCTCCTCTGATGGTAAGTAATATGTTTCTTATTTTCTGTCCTGCTTGTGCCTATAGCTACAGACTGGCAATAATTAGGTGAATCATGGACATAATTCATAGCATTGTACTTGTTTGTGGCAGAGTAAGTCTAGGTGCACACTGCATTTGTGCCTACTGTCAGGTGTATATGCTCAGGAGCTATGCGCCCAACAATGGCGAATTAGGATGGATACTGGAGCATCTGCATAAGGAGTAAAATGTATACCGCATGATATGCTTCTTTGTGGTGTCCTTTCTATGAGACTATGCAGCAAACCTGGATTTTTCTATCGAGTGAAACAAACCATGCAGGTGCAAAACTGCTGGACTAAGGCTGAAAGCACAGTTTTGGCCTCAGTGTATGGCAGCATATGGCGGGGAATGCTCCTGGCGTACGCTCAGTGCACAGACGCAGTGTGAACCTAGCCTTGACACAGTTATTTGCAGTAAACTTAGTAGTAACTTGAAGTGTTAATACTTTGAATGCTCTTTTTTTTTTTTAGTTGAGGATGATGAAGCTACCGCTGATGAGCTTTTTAAGGTAAGAGAAACTTATTGTGCAGGTAGTTGACAAGTCCCAAATGTCAAAACCTTTTTACTCCTATTTTATGTGGTCTCTCACTAATACATATGTTCCTGTTTTCTGACAGATGTTAGAACCTGTAGTATGGCAGCAGACAAACATAGATGGCAAAGGATATTTCACCAATCAATCTGGAAATCCGAATTCTTTTCTACAGGAGTACAGCCATATATATGATGCCTTTAAGACTTCAGGTATTTTCTCTTTATTCCACTACAAATTCCACAATTCAAATCCTAAGTTAGTTGAGAGGCCAGAATAGGAAAACAGAGTCTGACACCCCAGGAACACTATTAAAATAACTCCATGGATAAAGTAGGGGACTTTGCCCTTATGAAATCATAAATTTGGTGTAATAAAGATTTCCTTTTGAAATGGGGTGTTGGGCGCACCCTTAGCATAGCCCAGGTCTTGGTGCTCTCACGGCACAGGTCTGCCTTGATTGATCATGCTTGGCCACCTTCCTGGACATTGATTGATAAAGCTCACTTGGCCTTGGATCAATGAAGAGTGTGAGCATAATATCTCTTCTGTGTTACTGCCACAAGTTCCTGTCCATCTGCTGGTCTAGTGACTCGGGCCAGGACCTGCAGTCATAGTATGGACAAGAAAATGCACACAATCATGGGATTTAGCCTTACTCTGGTGGATACCATGCGTCTATATGTCCTCCTCAGAGCCTGATGTTTTGGGGCTTTACATGCCGTTAATAATAGATGATTGGTGCAGACCCTCAGATTGAAGTAGTCAATTAGATTTCCAAATGCCCAGTTCAGATGGATGAACTGTCTGAGACAAATCTGCCAGGTGACAACCCACCCTAGGCAAGATTCCTAAACCATCAATATTCAGATTGATTGATTTCTTGCTAATATTTTTTTTTTTTTTTTTTTTTTTTTTTTTTAGATTATGAACTCCGCGTCACTACAGAAATGAAGCCGACGTGTGAATTTGGCTTGCATGAACTGACGTCAGCCATCATGTGCTGACTCTGAGCACTATCCATCTTATCAGAAACTGCGCAAAGTGTTGCTAATGTTTAGGTGTGTTTTGCCTTCACAAGTAAGCCAAAGACAGTGGTACTGTCATCGGAGAGATTGAGCTAGTGCGAAACACCAATCTAACACTGTGGCCGCTCAATCCTGCGAATGGACAAAGCCACTGACTTGCGTTTGGTGCAGGTAGGCCTCTCGGCCAGAATGGAAGTAAAGTTGCCTGTGAACCAAGTGTACGTCTTCGTGGACGGATGAATCCGAAGAACATTTCACTACATTTGTTGTGACTTCATATTCCTAGTAAAGCGAGGAAACTGTGAACAGAAGTAGCATGTACAACGCCACTATGAATGTAATGCTCACCTCATCGCTAGTAGGAAACCCGCCGTATTTCATGTCACCACATGTCTGGAGAAGGACAGCTTGTTATCGAAGGGTCAGGTAGTAAGCGGGATACCGACCACTGTTGCCCCTCAATCTGCCGCGCTAGTGATGTACTGAATCCCTAGGAGCACGAGGGGATTGCAGTTATTTAGATGGTTACACAGTCCATGTCTCCCAAACAATGTAGATTAGTATCTGAAATATAACGGAAAAGATACATATTAAATTATGGCTGTTTCCACATGGCCTAGGTAAGATCTTTACATCACATCAAGTTTACACTGAAAGACAATAAATGGCAGCTTACACATTCCTTACAAGTAACTGCGAGCCGCAGACACCCCATGTTCTACTGAAGGAAAGATGGCGGACTGTTTACAGGCAAATGGAAAATCCTTATTTTTATGCAGGTGGTTTAGCATGGTATTCCATAGGATTACTTAACTCTACACATTTTGGTCATAAAGTTGAAGATTAAAGTGTCAGGCTGATACTTTCTGTATTGCTGGTTGTTTTGTTTATAGTATCTGTTGATGGAAATGGAAACAATAACCTCAGTAACGTATTCATCTAGACTATTGGCACTTTTAATGTCAATGTTTTCAGGACAAATCATCATGTCATGATTTATTGTGTGAGCGAGTCGGCCATGTTTAGTGAAAACATACTGTATCCGGTGATGACCTGGGCTGAGTCTGCTCCTATTCTCCTAAGTAGATAACATAGCTTTGTACAGAATAAATGCAGCTGTGTATACGCATCCACCTTTGTAAATACCATGTATTTTTAACAAATGTATGCAATAAATATGTATTATTAAATGCGTTATTACTGCTTTTTGTAAAAAAAAAAAAATCTGTCTCCAGAATGGTTCCACAGCTATAAAAAGGATTTTTCACCAAATCTAACAATGTAATGTCTATACATCATCAGCTAGATCACCAGCTCTGAGCAGGATGGTGTACTTACTTTTACTGTCTCTGAATGACCCTTTAATCCCTTCTGTACTAATAGAACTAAACAGAAGAAACTAATCTGTATAAACTAGTAATGCCACTAAATAGTTTCCTAACACATTTGCAGTTATACATTAACCCCTTCCTAAGATCTACCATACATTTCTGGTGCAAGGTGTTCCCGCAAAGCATCACGCATGTACACCGTGGTGAGGACATCAGCAAGTTAGCCGGTGGGTCTCTGCTGAATATTATAGCTGATGCCCTACTATTGCATCGACTTAGATTCGGCTGTCAATAGCAGCTGTGGCATCTAGGATTGTACCAATCAAAACTTAACTCCTTCCAGCAAGCCTCACTCAGATGTTTGATCTATCAGCAGGAAAAAAATGGAGGCTTCTGTTACTGGTTGCTCAAAGGCTCTGGAAAATCAACATGGTTCCAAAAAATCTGGGGAATTCCACACCCTCAAATGCCACATAACCTTGTTCAAAGTGCAGTCAATGCCGACATGTCCCTTAAGAGCCATGCATCACTTTATGAATGAGGAATATTTGACTCCAGCACCTCCCTTCGTGAAGCATGGTCTTGATGAATCGGGGCTTATATGTGTAAATGCGATGGAATGCATTGGGATTTTTCACAAATTTTATGAAAAACTGCTTTTCAGTATTTGTTAGCCAAAGTCAGGAGTGGATTCTGAAGGAATGGGGCGTTGAAAGGAAACGCTTATACTTCTACTTTCTGGCTCCACTTCTGGAAAGTTGCTCAGTCTCTATACTTAACGGTACAGAGTGAAAGCCATCGGGGGCAGATCTGTAGTCGCCTGCGAATGCTCGGCGATGGTGCAGCGGTCTTGATGGTGTACAGATACCATTAGGCTTAGGTGCACTCAAAGTTTGGAGTTTTTTTTCAAACAAACTCTCCAATTCTCATAACCCTGAGTTTTGTTCACTTTCGCTCCAAAGAGAGAGCAAAAAGACGCAATGAGCACACAGCTTTATAGATAAAACCTTAGGATGGTTTCAAAGCCAGCTGGGAATTTAATCCGTGCCAAATGAATGAAGGTGTCATCTTTGGATCATACACTTCCTACCGCTACATGTCTTGTGCTTCCACAGTAAGAACATTACTGGTCCTGTGCAGGGATGTTGTCTGTTACTTTGGAGGTACAAAGGTCTCCATTTAAAGCTGCTGAGACCACCATAAGAATTGTTTTGGTGGGTGTTTGAGTTTTCTGTCGTTCCGCCACAGGGAAATGAAGGCATTACATTGTTACACTGACTCCCAGCTATGGAAAGGTGCTAACTTGCAGCACAGGAGGGAAAATCCTGGTGCACAGCTTGCACAGTGCACTTCTTTCCATTCTCTGCCATTGATGTAAGGTGTTTCATTTTAAAACTTCATGAAAATGGTTCAAATTCTGTCAAATGTATCAGAGTACCCCAGATCTGTTGCATTACGGCACACACCTAGCAAACCTCATTGACTACTGGCCAATCCCAGCCAGTAAACTACAAGCCAATCAGCATTTTGGTCATTCTGGTATTTGCCATTTTGTTTGAGCAAACTGATAATAGGAAAGTGTGTTCCTTTGACTGTTACCTGATCACCGGCCCATCTAAATTGGCCTTAAGGCTATGATAACATCTGGAGATCATGGTGGATTATTGTACCTAATGAACATCTGTAAGGATGCGACCGGAGATATCATACGCCTCTCCCCCTAAAGATAACGTCTGCAAGCAGTATATTTAAATATGTGCTGGGCCGTGGTTTGATGTTATTTCATGAGTAATGTGAATCTGCATAGAGTTCTATAGGCACTAATTGGTACGGTTAATGCATTGTAACTAGCGTATAGTGCTGTAAGATACCGATGGCACTGTGTAAATACTGTAAAGGTAATGCCTATTGTGAGTAACATACACTCAGCTCAGGTGTAGGGAAAGTATAGGACATACAGCAGATTAGATAGTGATAGGAATTATAAGTGTTAGAACATAGTGACTGTAGTGAAGTAGTTGAAAGGTTAAGTTTGCCCAGCAACCGACTGCTGGGGCAGACAGAGTAATGATTATTCCAGCCCAAAGTGCGAGGGTTAGGGCCAGTAAAGGGAATCACTTCCTGGTTTTAGTCAGTTAGTGAAAGAGTTCATTGGTGACAGTTGCCAGGGGGAGTTCAAAGTGCAGTGGGCTGCTAGCAGAAGCAAATCAAAGTTGTGCTGGGTGGTATGAGGCCTTACTAAACTCCCTGTGGATATTCCTGTAATGTCCGGAGCACAAGGCTAGAGTCAGTGGCCATGGAGAGCACCGACATTCCTTCTGTAGAAGTTGGATGTGGAATCCTACGAAGCAAAGGTTATGGATCGCGGTAATATTGTGGGGCCTCGTGGAAAATCTCTGGGGCTGCCAGGAACTGTTGCAGCAGGGATAGTTCAGGCAGAAACTAAAGTAACGCGGGAAGTGTACTGTGTTACTGAAACAAGAAACGGAGGGTGCTGTTCCCAATACTGCGTGATACAATCTGATGTACTTCAACGGTAAAGTAAACTGTTAAGTGTTGAAATGAACCACATTGGGCGTGCGCTAGCGATGTGCCGTCATTTGAGTGACGGACCGCGAACGCTGCTTGCAGCGTTCGCGGTCCGTTCCTCGCTAGCGCAGATCGGGGATCTGCGCTAGCGGGATCGGCTAACGCGATCCCTTTTGGGACATTGCGTTAGCGCAGTCCGTAGCGCTATGCGCTAAACGGACTGCCCTAATGCAATGTGACCCTAGCCTTACACATCAACGGTTCCCAACAGCCCTCATTGATTTAATGTGGATTTCATAAATGTGTCCAAGCCTTGAATGTAAATGTGAGCATAGTCTTCGCTTTTTCTAGACTCCTTTTAAACTGCCAAGATACAGTGCTGAAAAGTGTCTATAAGACTGTAGATAATACAATATTAAATCTGACATATGCCACATACTAGACACTTCTGACAGAAATGATTTTCATTTTCCTTTAGAAATCTCCCCAGTATATAATATTGTTACATGAGAACCATTCTATTTTATTAACTTGCTGATGAAAAGTAGGGTAAACTGGAGAAAGATCGACCCTCTGACTGATTCTCAATGGAGGAGTTTTGTGGGATCTATAATGGAGGTGTTTTTCAATCCCTCACATAGGCTTTCATTTTGGCTTACAATTTATAGATCACATTTAAGCCCAAAGGCACTGGAGAAAATTAGAACATTTTGCATATAATTAATAATAAAAAAAAGACTGTCAACATTTTGAAGAATACAGATTATTTATTTGTTCATTTACAGTATAACTTACTCATATCACTCTTTACAACGTTCAGTGCCGAATGTTAAAGGCAATTTGAGCACTGCCTCCTACTACAGATCCTCTCTTCTTTTGGTGTCAAAGACCTTGCCCTATCCTGATCTCATACCTTACCAACCACACATTTAGCGTTTCCTACTCCCATACTACCTCCCAGGGCCGGACTGGCCATCGGGCAGTTCTGGCAAATGCCAGAAGGGCCGGTGGCAGTAGTGGGCCGCTCGAGTGTGCCGCTGTCGGCACACTCCCCACGCTGTCGCGGCACACTCCCGGCCCCGCATTCAACTATACCGGCGTCATAGACGCCGATACAGTTGAATGCAATGATGGAGGAGAGAGCGTCTGCTGACGCTTCCTCTCCCATCATTCCCCGCTCTGCCTGCCGCTGACACTGCGGGTGCGCGATGACGTCATATCATCGCGCACCTGCTGTGTGACCGGGCGGGCAGACTGCGACTGCTGAGACCAGAGCCAGAGCAGCGCGGGGCAGGAGGAAAGGTGAGTAGAGTGTTTTTTTTTGTTTTTTATCAATGAGTGATGACTGGATTGTGGAGCTATTGGGGGGGGGGGGGGGGGGCTGTGCTGCATTCCATTCTATGGGCCTCTGCTGCATTATATTCTATGGGGCTGGCTGCATTCCATTCTATGGGCCTCTGCTGCATTATATTCTATGGGGCTGGCTGCATTCCATTCTATGGGCCTCTGCTGCATTATATTCTATGGGGCTGGCTGCATTCCATTCTATGGGCCTCTGCTGCATTATATTCTATGGGCCTGTGCTGCATTAGATTCTATGGGGCTGTGCTGCATTCCATTCTATGGGCCTGTGCTGCATTGTATTCTATGGGCCTCTGCTGCATTATATTCTATGGGGCTGGCTGCATTCCATTCTATGGGCCTCTGCTGCATTATATTCTATGGGGCTGGCTGCATTCCATTCTATGGGCCTCTGCTGCATTATATTCTATGGGGCTGGCTGCATTCCATTCTATGGGCCTCTGCTGCATTATATTCTATGGGGCTGGCTGCATTCCATTCTATGGGCCTCTGCTGCATTATATTCTATGGGGCTGGCTGCATTCCATTCTATGGGCCTCTGCTGCATTATATTCTATGGGGCTGGCTGCATTCCATTCTATGGGCCTCTGCTGCATTATATTCTATGGGGCTGGCTGCATTCCATTCTATGGGCCTGTGCTGCATTATATTCTATGGGCCTGTGCTGCATTGTATTCTATGGGCCTGTGCTGCATTCCATTCTATGGGCCTGTGCTGCATTATATTCTATGGGGCTGGCTGCATTCCATTCTATGGGCCTGTGCTGCATTCCATTCTATGGGCCTGTGCTGCATTATATTCTATGGGCCTGTGCTGCATTATATTCTATGGGGCTGTGCTGCATTATATTCTATGGGCCTGTGCTGCATTGTATTCTATGGGCCTGTGCTGCATTCCATTCTATGGGCCTGTGCTGCATTATATTCTATGGGCCTGTGCTGCATTATATCCTATGGGGCTGTGCTGCATTCCATTCTATGGGCCTGTGCTGCATTCCATTCTATGGGCCTGTGCTGCATTATATTCTATGGGCCTGTGCTGCATTATATTCTATGGGGCTGTGCTGCATTATATTCTATGGGGCTGTGCTGCATTCCATTCTATGGGCCTGTGCTGCATTATATTCTACGGGCCTGTGCTGCCTTATATTCTATGGGCCTGTGTTGCATTATAGTCTATGGGCCTGTGCTGCATTATATTCTATGGGCCTGTGCTGCATTACATTCTATGGGGGCTGTGCTGCATTACATTCTATGGGGGCTGTGCAGCATTACATTCTATGGGGCTGTGCTGTATTATAGTCTATGGGGGCTGGCTGTATTACATTCTATGGGGGCTGGCTGTATTACATTCTATGGGGGCTGGCTGCATTACATTCTATGGGGCCTGTGCTGCATTACATTCTATGGGGGCTGTGCTGCATTACATTCTATGGGGGCTGGCTGTATTACATTCTATGGGGGCTGGCTGTATTACATTCTATGGGGCTGTGCTGCATTACATTCTATGGGGGCTGTGCTGCATTACATTCTATGGGGGCTGTGCTGCATTACATTCTATGGGGGCTGTGCTGTATTACATTCTATGGGGGCTGGCTGTATTACATTCTATGGGGCTGTGCTGCATTACATTCTATGGGGGCTGTGCTGCATTACATTCTTTGGGGGCTGTGCAGCATTACATTCTATGGGGCTGTGCTGTATTATAGTCTATGGGGGCTGGCTGTATTACATTCTATGGGGCTGTGCTGTATTATAGTCTATGGGGGCTGGCTGTATTACATTCTATGGGGGCTGGCTGCATTACATTCTATGGGGGCTGAGCTGTAATGCTGGATACAGCTGTAATTATATGTTATATAGTCGTGTTACACTCCCCTCACTTCTTGTAGCCTACAAGTGTACAAAGATATTATACAGTCACCATGTGAAAAGTGGGCCTGTGTGACTTCAAATGCCAGGGCTGAATTTTAGTCCCAGTCCGGCCCTGCTACCTCCTCATCTCACCCTCTTTCTGTTGGTGTCCCTCAAGGCTCTGTCCTAGGACCTCTTCTCTTCTCAATCTATACCCATGGCCTGGGACAACTCATAAAGTCATATGGCTTCCAGTACCATCTATATGCTGATGATACTCAGATCTACCTCTCTGGCCCAGATGTCACCTCTCTGCTGTCCAGGATCCCAGAGTGTCTGTCAGCCATATCCTCCTTCTCCTCTCGCTTCCTCAAGCTCAATGTGGACAAATCTGAACTAGTTATCTTTGCTCCATCTCACATATCTTCCCTACCTGATCTATATATCACAATAAATAAAATCACACTTTCCCCTGTCCCGGAAATCCGCTGCCTCGGAGTAACCCTAGACTCTGCCCTGTCCTTCAAACCGCACATCCAAGCTCTCGCCACCTCCTATCGCCTCCAGGTTAAAAATATTCCCGGGATCCGTCCTTTCCTCAACCCTAACTCTACTAAAATGCTTGTGCATGCCGTAATCATCTCCCCTCTCAACTACTGCTACATCCTCCTCTGTGGTACCTTCTAACACTCTCGCACCCCTCCAGTCCGTCCTTAACTCTGCTGTCCGACTAATTAATCTCTTTCATCGCTACACTCCTGCTTCCCCTCTTTGCAAATCCCTTCACTGGCTCCCAATTTCCCAGCGTATCCAGTTTAAAGTACTAACACTGACCTATAAAGCCATCTATAACCTTTCTCCTCCTTATATTTCCAAACTAATCTCCCAATATCTTCCCTCACATAATCTCCAGTCCTCCCAAGACCTCCTTCTCTCCTCCATGCTTATTCGCTCCTCACCCAATCGCCTCCATGATTTCTCCCAAATATCCCCCATGCTCTTGAATTCTGTGCCCCAACACGTCTGATTATCCACCACATTTGGATCCTTCAGACGGAACCTGAAAACCCACCTCTTCAACATCATCGGAGCTACTGCAACCCCACCCTACTGTCACCTTCCCCATAATCCTGCAGAATGTAAGCCCGCAAGGGCAGGGTCCTCTTTGCTCTGTATTAGTCTGTCATTGTAAGTTTGTTTACTGTAAGTGATATTTGTATTTTGATGTATCCCCTTCTCGTACAGCACCATGGAATTAATTTGTCAGTAGGATCGACAATCCTAAGCAATCTGTATGGGCATGCAGGTCATAGAAAGTTGCATAAAATGATACCTCAATATATGAGATCCAATGCCTAATTCCAGAGAAATCCACGCTTTTCTTAATATGTATATGAATTGTTAAGATCTATGGCGGGAAACAGATATTCCTGAGAATTTGCCTCAGGAGCTTGTTTCAAATGGAAACACTTGTTACCAGTGTGAGATATTTAGATCAGGAGAACGGACTGTCAGAAAAACCTACAAATAAAATAGAATTACAAAGGCTCAACTATAATACCCGAAATTTACTAATTTACCAACTAGACTTGCTTAAAAGACCTAGATTTAAAAAAGAATGTAACAGAGCTCTATGACACTCAGCAAACCAAAATACAAATAATAAACCACAGCCCACAGGACAAAATGTCCATCACATCAACCACAGTATATAACCCTCAGTATGTACACCATATTACAGAAAGGGCCAAATGACCATAAAACTAGAAATATGACTATGGCCAGGAACATAAATAAACCCCTAGAGAAGGCCAAGTGGCCAGTCACAATATAGAGAGATGAATAACATCTCTATCTGAAGCCAAGGGGCCAAATGTCTGTTCTTACATGTCTTAGGCTGGTTTCACACTTGCGTTTTGATCTGCAGCGTTTTAGCGCTAAAAAACGCATGTGTTTTTTTTTCTATACTTAACATTTAAAAACGCATGCGTTTTTTAGCGTGCGTTTTGACGCGTTTTCGGCAACGCATGCGTTTTTTGATGCGTGCGTTCATTTGCAGAAATGCAACCTATAGTAATTTCTAGCGGCGTTTTTTTGCCTCAAAAAAACGCATGCGTTTATTCGCTGCAAAAAAATGCATTACTGTCTATGTAAACGCATGCGTTTTTAAGCACATGCGTTTGCTTGCGTTAAAAACGCATGCGTTTTTATAGAAAAACACAAGAAAAAACAAAAAAAACAAGAAAACCCTAACCCTAACCCTAACCCTAACCCTAAACACAAGAAAAAACAAGAAAACCCTAACCCTAACCCTAAACACAAGAAAAAACAAGAAAACCCTAACCCTAACACTAGGGTTACTAGGGATCCTAACCCTAGGGATCCTAACCCTAACCCTAGGGATCCTAACCCTTAGGGTTAGGTTTACGATCCTAACCGTTAGGGTTAGGGTTAGGATCCCTAGGGTTAGGGTTAGGATCCCTAGGGTTAGGGTTAGGATCCCTAGGGTTAGGGTTAAGGTTAAGATCCCTAGGGTCACTAGGGATCCTAACCCTAACCCTAACCCTAGCTATTTCTGTTTTTAGTGGGTTTTCTAGTTGATTTTGATGATTGGCAGCTGTCACACACTTTTCAGCATGCGTTTAAAAAACAAAAACGCATGTAAACGCCGCAAAACGCCGCTTTTTTTTCTGCATGCAAAAACGCATGCGTCTAAAAAACACGGCGTTTTGCCGCGTTTACATGCGTTTTTTCACCACATGCGGTTTTTTTAACGCTGCAGATCAAAACGCAAGTGTGAAACCAGCCTTACACTGGTAACTCTCCCTTTCATTTACAATAAGCTCTGGAGGCAGATTTTCAGGGAGATCTTTATCCAGCCCATAGATCTTAACAGCTTATTTGCATATTAAGAGAAGGTAGATTTCTCTCTACTAAGTCATCAGATCGCAGAAACAAAGGTATCACTTTATTCAGCTATGACCTATGTGCCCATGTAGATGGCTTAGGGCAGTGTTTCTCAACTCCAGTCCTGAAGACCCACCAACAGGCCATGTTTTGAGGATTTCCTTAGTATTGCACAGGTGATAATTTCATTACCTGCTCATGCATTAATTCCATCACCTGAGCAATACTAAGGAAATCCTGAAAACATGACCTGTTGGTGGGTCTTGAGGATTGGAGTTGAGAAACACTGGCTTAGGGGGTTTAGATCCTACTGACAGATTTCCTTTAACTAAAAGACACCATCATTTATTTGACAGCTAGTATTGAAAAAGTTTAGTCATGACAAAAGAAATGGAAGACTGAAGTCCACATGTGGAACATTTTTATTAACTGGCTGAACATATTAGGCAAGATGCTCTATTGTAGTCCATTAGCAGTTTTACAGTAAATACAATGGTATTCTCGAATAGAAGTCATTTTGGGGAACAGATACAACATCAGCAATATGTATATTGCTTTTCTTTATTCATTTACATTTTAACATAGTATAGCAGAAATAAATATTTCCTAGTAATTATGACAGACAAAAAACATCAATGGCGAGGGCAATACTGTGTTAGTAATACATCAATCATATACAATGGGGAAAATAGGTAATTAATACACTGCCGAGTTTGCTAATTTTCCCGCCTACAAAGAATGGAGAGGTCTGTAATTTTTATAGTAGGTACACTTCAACTGTGAGAGACAGAATCTTGAAAAAAATCCATAAAATCACTTTGTATGATTTTTACATAACATATTTTTTGGACTATAATATGCACCGGACTATAAGACACACCTAGGTTTTAGAGGAGGAAAATAGAAAAAATTTGAATAAAAAAATGTGGTCATGATACACTGTTATGGAGGGCTGTATCTGTTGCTGACACTGTTATAGGGGTAATGTCCCCCAATTCTGTACTAATATCCCCCATACTGGTATATATACATCCAAATCCTGGTATATATGCCCCACCATCCAGATATATATGTCCCCATCCAGGTATATATGGCCCCCAATTGAGGTATACATATCCCCCATCCCCATCCTGTTATACATGGTCCCCCATTTAGTATACATGGCCCCATCACCATCCAGGTATATATAGCCCCCAACCTCATCCTAGTATACATGTCTCCCATCATGGTTTACATGGCCCCCTATCCAGGTACACTTGGCCCCCCATTCAGGTATACATGGCCCCCCTTCCTGGTATACATGGCACCTCCATCTTGGTATACTTGGCTCCCATCCCTATCCTGGTATACATGGCATGGATCCCCATCCTGGTATATATGGCCCCATCTCCATCCTGGTGTACATGTCCCCCCATCCCCATCCTGGTATACATGACCCCCATCATGGTATGTATGGCCTTTATCATACTGCACACACACAAAAAAAAAACAATTCTACTTACCTTCCCTCTCCTCCCTTGCAGTGAGACATCCTGTGCTGATGCCAGCAGCTGATTTCAGTGTGTGAGCAGTGCATGACATCATTGCCATATGCCCTACATGCCGATGTCAGCTGCTGAAATATTTACTGTTCCCCACGCCCAGGACTATGGGAGTGGAAATCAGTGAATATTCATTTTCTTTAATAGCGGGCACATTGTTAGCCGCAGCCGCCAGCTCCTGCAGTGGCTGAGTGATCACATGTGCCTGCTATTAAAGAGAATGAATATTCACTGCTCTTCACTCCCATGGGTGTGGGGATCAGTGAATATTCATTCTTTTTAATAGTGGGCACATATGATCTACCAGCTGCTGCAGGATGCTTGTGGCCGTGGCTAACAATGTGCCCACTATTAAAGAAAATTAATATTCACTGCTCTCCACTCCCATAGTCCCTCCCACCTCTCCATGCTGGCTTCAGTGTATAGAGGTGGGAGGGACTATGGGCGTGAGGAGCAGTGAATATTAATTTTCTTTAAAAGCAGGCACACGTGTTAGCTGCAGAAGCATGCTCCTGTCTCCTATGACCTGCTTCTCCGCCGCTACCGCTTCCCCCATCCACAGCCACAGCCAAACTATAAAGTACATCTGGACTATAAGACACACCCTGCACTTTCTTCCAAAATTTTGAAGGAAAAAAGTATGTCTTATAGTCCAAAAAATGCGGTAATTTATTTGCATGAACAGAACTTAATGTTTGGTACAAAAGCCTTTGTTTGCAATTACAGAGGTCAGACATATCCTGATATTCTTGACCAAGTTTGCACACACTGCAGCAGGGATTTTTGCCCACTCCTCCATACAGATCTTCTCCAGATCTTTCAGGTTTCAGGGCTACCACTGGGCAACATTGAGTCTCAGCTCCCTCCAAAGATTTTATATTTAGTTCAGGTCTGGAGACTGGCTAGGCCACTCTGGCACCTTGAAATGCATCTTACAGAGCCACTCCTTAGTTGCCCTTGCTGTGTGCTTTGCGTCATTGTCATGCTGGAAGACCCAGCCAATCTGCAATCCTGATGGAAGGAGGTTGTTGGACAAAATCTTGTGACATATGACGGCATCCAACCTCCCTTCCATACGGTGCAGTAATCCTGTCCCCTTTGTCAAAAAGCACCCTCAAAGTATGTTTCCCCTACCATGCTTAACAGTTGGGGTGGTGTTCTTGAGGTTATACTCATTCTTCTTCTTCCTCCAAACACAACGAGTGGAGTTGATGCCAAAAAGTACTATTTTGGTCTCATCTGACCACATGACCTTCTCCCAAGCTTCCTCTGGATCATCCAGATGGTCATTGGCGAACTTCAAATGGGCCTGGTCATGTGCTGGCATGAGCAGGGGGACATTGCGCGCCCTGCAGGATTTTATTCCATGACGGCATAGTGTAATATTAACGGTAATGTTTGAGAATGTGGCCCTAGTTCTCTTCAGGTCATTGACCAGGTCCTCCCGTGTAGTTTTGGGCTGATTCCTGACTTTTCTCAGAATCATCCTTACCCAAGAGGAGAGATCTTGCATGGAGCCCCAGACCGAGTAAGATTGACAGTGATCTTCTGTTTCTTCCATTTTCTAATAATTATGCCACCAGTTGTTGCTTTTTCTAAAAGCTGTTTGCCTATTGTCCTGTAGCCCATCCCAGCCTTGTGCAGGTCTACATTTTTTTTTACCTGGTGTCTCTAGACAGTTCTTTGGTCTTGGCCATGGTGGACAGGTTGGAGTATGATTGATTGAGTGTGTGGGCAGGGGTCTTTTATACAGGTAACGAGCTCAAACAGGTGCAATTAATACAGGTAATGAGGGCAGAGTAGGAGGGGTTCTTTTAGAAAAACTTACAGGTCTGTGAGAGCCAGAATTCTTGCTGGTTGGTAGCTGATCACATACTTATTTCATGAAATAAAATGCAATTTAATTATATAAAATTAATACTATGTGATTTACTGGTTTTTATTTTTAGATTCTGTCTCACAGTTAGGCTACTTTCACACACAGCATATTTGCTGCGTATTTTTACGCGCGCGTATTTTGCTGCTGCTTTACCTGCGTTTTTTTACGCAGGCAAAAAACGCAGCTGCTTTCACACACAGCGTTTTTTGCTGCGTTTTTTGCAGCTGCGTTTTTTTCAGCATTGTGTACTGAAAATAAAGTTTGTTTGAAAAAAAAAAAAAGGGGAAAAAAAAAAAGAGTCATTGAGGTCATTTCCTGTCTTTATGACTCAGAATACAATACACACTGGAGTTAACATCATGTTGATTCTGCCAGCTGCAATGGCCTTGAGCCAAAGACGCCTCAGCAAGCGGAACAGACATCAGCTGGGGTTTACTAACCCCACTGTCACTAACCCCAGGTTACTAGGGCAGGTGTCAGTCAGACGCCCCCCCTCGTAACCCTGTACGGTAAGGGTATGTTCACACGATCCTGATTTCAATCCTTTTTTTTCAGGACAAAAACCGCAGCTCTTGGCAGAAAACGCAGGTGCGTTTTTGGTGCGTTTTTGATGCGGTTTTTAATGCGGTTTTTAGTGCGGTTTTTTATGCAGTTTTCTCTGCAGATTGTCTGTGTTTGACACAAATAAAGCTTTAACTGCAGTGGGGGAAAAAAAAAAAGAAATGATGTCATTTCCTTGTCCAACCCTTTTCTTCTTCCATCCTCCATTTTGGGACTAAACACCAAAATGAGTGGACGTGTTTTGAATTACAGCGCTCCGCAGAGTGCTGAGCGTAGGCCAGATCACAGCCCGCGGATCCAGCTCTATCCAGCTATTTAAGTCTACGTTCACATTTGCGGTCTGCGCCGCAGCGTCGGGCGCCGCATGCGTCATGCGCCCCTATATTTAACATGGGGGCGCATGGACATGCGTCGCACTTGCGTTTTGCGCCGCATGCGTCACTGCAGCGCACGCATCCGGCCGCAGAGGACGCAGCAAGTTGCATTTTTGCTGAGTCCAAAATAAATCAAAAAAAGGACGCATGCGGCGCACAACGCAAATGTGAACATAGCCTAAGTGCCACGTATTTAAGTGCCACGTATTTAAGTGCCACGTATTTCTTTGCCACGTATCACGTATTTCAGTGCCACGTATTTCAGTGCCACGTATTTCAGTGCCACGTATTTCAGTGCCACGTATTTCAGTGCCACGTGCCACGTATTTCAGTGCCACGTATTTCAGTGCCACGTGCCACGTATTTAAGTGCCACGTATCACGTATTTCAGTGCCACGTGCCACGTATTTCAGTGCCACGTATCACGTATTTCAGTGCCACGTATCAAAGTGCCACGTATCAAAGTGCCACGTATCAAAGTGCCACGTGCCACATATTTCAGTGCCACGTGCCACGTATCAAAGTGCCATGTGCCACATATTTCAGTGCCACGTATCAAAGTGCCACGTGCCACGTATCAAAGTGCCAAGTGCCACATATTTCAGTGACACGTGCCACGTATTTAAGTGACACGTGCCACGTATCAAAGTGCCACATGCCACATATTTCAGTGCCACGTGCCACGTATCAAGGAGCCACGTGCCACGTATCAAAGTGCCACGTGCCACATATTTCAGTGCCACGTGCCACGTATTTAAGTGACACGTGCCACGTATCAAAGTGCCACATATTTCAGTGCCACGTGCCACGTATCAAAGTGCCACGCATCAAAGTGCCACGTGCCACATATTTCAGTGCCACGTATTTAAGAGACACGTGCCACGAATCAAAGTGCCACGTGCCACATATTTCAGTGCCACGTGCCACGTATTTAAGTGACACGTGCCACGTATCAAAGTGCCACGTATCACGTATTTCAGTGCCACGTATTTAAGTGACACGTATCACGTATAAGTGCCACGTGTCACGTATTTAATTGCCACATATTTAAGTGCCACGTATCAAGATTTTCCATGGAGAACAGACACATCCAGAGATATGTCTGCTCTCCACGGCTGCAGCAACACACTGACAGGAGCCATAGTTCCTGTCGGTGTGTCACTGCGCATGCGCGAGCGAGTTTACCGGCGGTCATTGACCCCGGCACTCTCGCTTAACGGCAGTGCTGCGTGGGAAAGTTCAACGCAGCTGTACTGCTGTTAACCGAGACGCCGGAGTCATTGAACTCCGGAACAGTACGCGATACACTGCTAGGAGCTTCGCTCCTGGCAGTGTATCGCCGGAGAGCAGGGGATCGGCGTGGGACACTCGTTTTATGGATTCTGCGGACAGGGAGTATGAATTTGGTTTATTATTTTTGGATTTTTTCCTGGAGGATCGAGGGCTTCGCCTACAAGTGTGCTGTTGGTGAGTATATACTCTGTGTTATATGTTGTATGTACTGTGTGTCATGTATGTGTATTGTGTGTAGGTGTTTTGTGTAACTTTACAATTGTGCTAAGTCGCCGGACACAGGGACAACTCTCCCATCCTAATACCGGATGGGAGTAGTAGTCCCATACGGCGACTTAGCACAATGGTGGCACTAGCGTCGCATGGGGACACACACGCACACACACGCACACACACACACACAGAAGGACTCCATGCTGCTTCACTGGGGGGCATGGGCTTCCCTCTTCCTGTCCGACGTCACGTCTGGTCCTGGGTGTCAACCCCTCCGTACAAAGACGCCGACACCCAGGACAAAGGCGCTGTGTGTGGACGGTAATATGGGGCCCTATGGGGATACGCAGACACGCCGCTGCGTAAAGAATTGACATGTCAATTCTTTTTACGCCGGCGTGTTTGCAGACAAAAGCGCCGCGTTTTTTTGCGGTGTGTCTGAACGGCAAAGTGAATTTCTCATTCACTTTACCGGCAGACGAAAATGACATTGCGCATTTTTGAAAAGCGCCCGCAAAATAGCGCTCAAAAATGCGCTATGTCTGAAAGTAGCCTTATGACAGACCTCTCTATTCTTTGCAGGTGGGAAAACTTGTAAAATCGGCAGTATATCAAATATTTACTTTCCCCAATGTAAATAATAATACATATGTGTTAAAATAATGCATCTTACAAAGGGTTTCAAACAACATAAAACTAAATAAAAAGCACACAATTGGTTTGCTACCTACCATACTTTATTGCATATATCCTTGCACTGCAAATTCAAGTGGAGTGTATATATCAATTCTGAAACAGAAATATAAGTACAGTTAGTTAGGTAGAACCCAACGTTCATCTATAAAAAAAATATTTAGGCTCAGATCATTAAAATATTTTCTCCAGAAATCTAGCGTATAACTTTTTTTAAAATGTTGCAGATCCAGTTAATTCTCCCTACTTTTCGAAAAGTGGAGGGAGCCCAGGCCGGGGGGATCGATGTTAAGCCTAACTGAAAAAATTCACCATAATCTATGCCACATTTATGGCAGCTGAAAGATGTGCCAGATTTATTAAGAGGTGCATGCCTTGAAATGAATTTGGCTCATCCTTCTCCAGCGCATTTGTCAAGTCTAGCTTACAATAAGAAAACGTATAGGAACACATACTGATCAAGCTTGTTTGAAAAGAATACATTATAGCATATGATGGGTGAGGGCCTATCAACATGTTTGACCTGAATGTACAACCATTTACGTATTCAGAATAACAATATAATTAATAATTAGGTGTGATCTGCAAATTTTAGTAAACAATTTGATTGCTCAGATATGTACGAATTTTCATCATACATTTTACATTTATATTGATACATGTAAAAAGAACATTTTATCTAAATGTCATTCTAAAAAGTTGTGGGTTAACCATGGACATCTAGAGTGAAAATAGAGGCCTATTTTCAGAAATGTACCTAGTCTCCCGACTGCCTGAGGTGAATTGTGAAATGTCATTCCCATCCAACCCTCAGAAGAAAAACACAATTTCACTGATCACAATGGAGTCATGAGAAAACGAAGTACATCCTTTTTGAATTATTTGATTTCATATACATATAAAGAAATAATAAAAAATCATCTGGTTCTTAGAAGGTTTTAATATTAGGTATATAGAATCTCAGATGAATAACAACACATGAGAAATTACACTCTGTCATTTATTAAAAAAAAAAAAAGCCAAAATGAAGAAGTGTGTGAAAACGTAATGGTACCTTCACACTAAGCGACTTTGCAGCGAGAACGACGACGATCCGTGACGTTGCAGCGTCCTGGATAGCGATCTCGTTGTGTTTGACACGCAGCAGCGATCTGGATCCCGCTGTGATATCGCTGGTCGGAGCTAGAAGGCCAGCACTTTATTTCGTTGCTGATCTCCCGCTGTCATCTCTGGATCGGTGTGTGTGACACCGATCCAGCGATGTCACACACACATGATCCAGCGGCAGGGCCGCGCTTAGTAACCCGATATTTACCCTGGTTACCATTGTAAAAGTAAAAAACAAACACTACATACTCACCTTCTGATGTCTGTCACGTCCCCCGCCGGCGGCTTCCCTACACTGAATGTGTCAGCGCCGGTCGGCCGTAAAGTAGAGCACAGGCGTGACGTCACCGCTGTGCTCTGCTTTTACTTTACGGCCGGCCGACGCTCACAGTCAGTGCGGGAAGCAGACGGCCAGGGACCTGACGGACATCAGAAGGTGTGTATGTAGTGTTTGGGGGTTTTTTACATTTACACTGGTAACCAGGATAAACATCGGGGTACTAAGCGCGGCCCTGCGCTTAGTAACCCAATGTTTACCCTGGTTACCCGGGGACTTCGGCATCGTTGTCGATATTGCTGCAGCGTCGCTTAATGTGACGGTACCTTAAGTTTATGATTTACTCCCATTAAAATGCGCATGACTCCATTTCTTTATGTAGGTCAGCACTCTAGATCAAATGCTCCACATCCAACCCTTGACTGCGGCTCGCTTATATTTCCCATGTAAGTGCGGCCACCATTGATGCCATGTACACGTCCACTGTTCTCGCTGATTCCCAGGGAGTCTGCATCGGCCATACACCCTGCGCTCTACATGGAGAAAGCTCTGGCTGCCAGAACGTAGATCTTTCCAAGTTCTACACGCTGACATCTTTGGTCCACTACTTAGTCATTCTGGCCCGTAGTCAAGCACAACCTCCCAATAATCTATTGGTCTGACCCATATTATTACTTAATTTGTAGCTGCAGTCACTAGGTCATCTAGTGTGGTTACTGATTGTCAGACCTTGGGATTTATGCTCTTTCATTGCTCTGTAAATTTACTTTACCATTGCCTCCCAGTTCCAGTATTTGTCTCTAAGGGCTCGCTCACACGAGCGTGTACATCAGAGGAGTGCTAACAAAAGTTATTCAATGGGGCAGTGCTGCTGCCCAATTTTCTCACAGACAGCATGCTGCTATTTCACTTTGAAATCGGATAACACTCGCCCATTCAAGTCTATGGGTGTGTAGAAAACATTGGACTGCACTCGGATTACATCAGAGTGCAGTCTCATTCCTGCAGACTCACAGAATGGAAAAATTTAGTTTAAACTTTTTTTTATTTTTTATTTAATTTTGTAGTCCTCTTTGGTGACTTGAATCTGTGACTGATTGTTTATACTATATACTGCAAGACAGCAGTATTGCAGTGTATAGGAAAAATCATTGTCTCCTATGAAGCTCAGGCTGTGGCTGTGCTTCCCATGAGTGTCAAAATGTAGTAATCCTTAAAGGGATTGTCACTAGGTTTCTGACACTTAATCTCTGAGCAGCATAATGGTGAAGGAGAGACCCTGATTCCAATGATGTGTCACTTACTGTGCTGCTTGCTGAAGTTTTCATTAAATCACTTATTTATCAGCTGTTTATCACTAGAGGACTAGTAAACCTGTTATTATGTAGGTAGTCATATTAGTGAGTTCTGTAGAATCCAGCTCCCACCACTCATTCACAGCTCTCTGCCTATGCACAGTGTACAATAAAATCTATGAATCAGTGGTGTAAGTGGGGTTACACAGAGCATGTACAGAACTGCTAGACCTGCAGCACATAAAACAGTGATTTTATTTAAAAAATACAACACATGTCCCAATAAGTGGCACATCGCTGGAATCAAGACTCTGCCCCTACATCATGCTGCTCTCAGATAGGGTAGCACAAACTTTATAACAGCGAGCCTGCACTCACGCTGAGGAGCGGCTGCCTCCCCTTTGAATAGTAGACCCTATGTGGGAGTTTTGTTTCCTACAGTCATTTTTATGCGTATATTTTGTCGCTCTTATTAATACTTTGTTCTATATATTAAATATAGTTTTATTAACTTTTTTGTCCACTAAATAAATTATACTTATCCGCATAATACATGTGGTGAGAAATCAATGATAGATGGAGGTCTGACCTATACATATATTTCCTACTTCTTTGGCTGCTTCTTGTTTGCCCAGCCGAGAGTCATACAATAGAATGTTTGCCTTGCTGAGGAAACAAAGGTCACAATCTGCTTATTACCTGTGGCCTTGGGAGTTTCTCATAAACCAGGAGATCAGCTAGCTAAAGGTACCGTCACACTAAACGATATCGCTAGCGATCCGTGACGTTGCAGCGTCCTCGCTAGCGATATCGTTTAGTTTGACACGCAGCAGCGATCAGGATCCTGCTGTGATGTCGCTGGTCGCTGAATAAAGTCCAGAACTTTATTTGGTCGTCCGATCGCCGTGTATCGTTGTGTTTGACACCAAAAGCAACGATACCAGCGATGTTTTACACTGGTAACCAGGGTAAACATCGGGTTACTAAGCGCAGGGCCGCGCTTAGTAACCCGATGTTTACCCTGGTTACCAGCGTAAAAGTAAAAAAAACAAACAGTACATGCTCACCTGCGCGTCTCCCAGCCTCTGCTTCCTGCTCTGACTGAGATCCGGCCCTAAAGTGAAAGTGAAAGCAGCGGTGACGTCACCGCTGTGCTGTTAGGGCCGGAGCTCAGTCAGTGTCAGGAAGCAGACGCTGGGAGACGCGCAGGTAAGTATGTACTGTTTGTTTTTTTTACTTTTACGCTGGTAACCAGGGTAAACATCGGGTTACTAAGCGCGGCTCTGCGCTTAGCAACCCGATGTGTACCCTGGTTACCCGGGGACCTCGGCATCGTTGGTCGCTGGAGAGCGGTCTGTGTGACAGCTCTCCAGCGATCAAACAGCGACGCTGCAGCGATCGACATCGTTGTCGCTATCGCTGCAGCGTCGCTTAATGTGACGGTACCTTAAGCTTTCCCTGCTACATGTACCATTATTAGACCTACACACGTGGTCAAAATTGTTGGCACCCCTCGTATAATGACAGCAAAAACCCACAATGGTCACAGAAATAGCTTGAATCTGACAAAAGTAATAATAAATAAAATATCTATGAAAATGAATAAATTAAATCCAGACATTGCTTTTCAACCATGCTTCCACAGAATAAAAAAAAAATAAAACTCATGAAATAGACCTGGACAGGAATGGTACCCCTGAAAATAATGTGACAAAAGGGACATGTTAAATCAAGGTGTGTCCACTAACTAGCATCACAGGTGTCTACAATCTTGGAATCAGTGAGTGGCCTGTATATAGGGCTACAGATACTCACTGTGCTGTTTGGTGACATGGTGTGTATCACACTCAACATGGACCAGAGGAAGCGAAGGAAAGAGTTGTCTCAGGAGATTAGAAAGAATATTATAGACAAACATGTTAAAGGTAAAAGTTATAAGATCATCTCCAAGCAGCTTGATGTTCCTGTGACTACAGTTGCACATATTATTCAGAAATGTAAGATCCATGGGACTGTAGCCAACCTTCCTGGACGTGGCCTCAGGAGGAAAATTGATGACAAAGACGGATAATACGAATGGTAACAAAAGAGCCCAGAAAAACTTCTATACAGATTAAAGGTGAACTTCAAGCTCAAGGAACATCAGTGTCAGATCGCACCATCTGTCGTCTGGGCCAAAGTGGACTTCATGGGAGATGACCAAGGAGGACACCATTGTTGAAAAAAGTCATCAAAAAGCCATACTGGAATTTGACAAACATGTTGATAAGCCACAACGCTTCTGTGAGAATGTCCTAAGACAAAAATGGAACTTTTTGGCAAGGCACATCAGCTCTATGTTCACAGATGGAAAAATGAAGCAAGAAAAGAACACCATCCCTACTGTGAAACATGGAGGAGGCTCTGTTATGTTCTGGGGCTGCTTTGCTGCATCTGGTACAGGGTGTCTAGAATCTGTGCAGGGTACAGTGAAATATCAAGACTATCAAGGGATTCTAGAGAGAAATGTGCTGCCCAGTGTCAGAAAGCTTGGTCTCAGTCGCAGGTCATAGGTCTTGCAACAGCTAAAAACACCCAAGAATGGCTAAGAGGAAAATATTGGACCGCTCACAAGCGGTGGACTCCGCGTCAGGCAGCGCCACAGCAGGGCTGCGTCCATGACATATTATACCAAACAGTACCTTTCCGTTTAAGGGTGATCAGTACCACATATCACCTGTTAGTGACAACATTCACACTATCGGCAGACTTTATTTGCAACTGATGAAGGTCAGACATACATGACCGAAACGTTTTGCTATTGCTGTCACTGTATTCCCGCTTGCATCTATTAAAAAGCATCTTTATGCGAGTTGAGTGCCAGGTTTTTTACTATATGAACCCCAGAGCAGAGACTCAGAGGCCCGGTACCGGGTACCCCTCGGCCCTGCGGCGGTGGGGGCGCTACAATACCATCATTTCTGTCCAGGCCTATTTCATGAGTTTTATTTATTAATTTTTTTTATTTAGAATTGAGAGTCCTCGGTGGTTGATACCTTATAATGGCTAACTGAAAAGATGGTAACAAATTGCAAGCTTTCGAGACTACTCAGGCCTCTTCATCAGGCATAGACTAATGCAAATTCTGAAGAAACACATATTTATACACAACACAGCAGAAAGATAATGCAACAGATAAGACAAGTGAGGTTAAGCAGAGCTATCATTATGGGAGAGTGATAAACAGTTGTGTCCATAAATATTGGAACAGTTCAGAGATAAGGAGTGTGAATGTTTTATTGTCCTCTGATTGGGGTCTGGCTCTGTGTTGTGATGCCCCCACAAGGTCTGAGGAGCAAATTCCTTAATTGATGTAGAAAGACATAAATCCATGAGACACATTCATTTCAGCACTGAGAGTGTCAAAGGTCATCATCAGCTTATACTCCCAGACCCTTCTGTCTCTCTGAGATTTGAAATTACCCTTTAATACAAGTAATCTCATGTCCATGGTGCTGTGTTCAGTGAGACCAAATTTTAAAAAAAATTCTATGGAAGCATGGTTGAAAAGCAATGTCTGACTTTCATTTGTTCATTTTCAGCAACAGTAAAAAAGAATTCCAATTGTATATAACACCCAGAAAAACATCAATTTGAGAGCTCAATCCTGCACAAAAAGTTTGCAACTTTTGCCATTTTTACTTGGGCAAAAAAAATTAGTGGGCAAAGCATGGCAGGAGAGGGCATGGCCCAGAATGACATGACATATTATAATTTAAACCAGAAAAAGTGGAGTATGCTCTATCAGAGATGTTCACCAGCCAAGTAGTAGAATACACTTCGGCTGCATGCGCCAAATTGTTTAAGTGGCAAATGCCTTTTAATGAATTTGATGCATCTTACTCCAGCGGACTCTGCATAAATAAGGACATAAAAATTGTCAGTCTTAATAAATCGGCCACTAACACTAGTCTAGGTCCAAGACTAATTTTCTAAAAGCTTTGCAAGATACTTGCAAAATGTGGGATGTCTCACTAGTGTCCAGGTGATTTAAGGTAGTCTTTGTATCCAGTCTTCTACCCTCATAATGAGTTACTGCGTTATACAGAACCGCAGGCATTTCACTGCACTATGGCCTCCACTAAGATTTTAGACAAGGAGGACACGACTTCTTTATGACACACTTTGTTATGGATTTATAACTACCCTGGGATTCCCCATATTTTCCTCCTGTTTCATCACACTCTCACATACTCAGCGCATTTGCAAATAATAGAAGACCTGCTGCTCACTCAAGTCCTAAATATGATTCAAGTGATTGACATTCAAAGGGTGTGTTATCATCACAATGATTAGACCGCTGTGTTAAATACATAAGACCACTGATGTGATGAGACCACTGATGTGATGAGACCACTGTTGTGATTAAACCACTGTTAAATACACGAGACCACTGATGTGATGAGACCACTGATGTGATGAGACCACTATGTTAAACACACGAGACCACTGTTGTGATGAGACCACTGTTGTGATGAAACTACTGTTAAATATATGAGACCACTGATGTGATGAGACCACTGTGTTAAACACACGAGACCACTGATGTGATGAGACCACTGATGTGATGAGACCACTGTGTTAAACACACAATACCACTGAGGTGATGAGACTACTATGTTAAACACACAAGACCACTTATGTAATGAGACCACTGTTGTGATGAAAATACTGTTAAATATACGAGACCACTGATGTGATGAGACCACTATGTTAAACACACGAGACCACTGATGTGATGAGACAACTGATGTGATGAGACCACTGTGTTAAACACACAATACCACTGATGTGATGAGACCACTGTGTTAAACACACGAGACCACTGATGTGATGAGACCATTGATGTGATGAGACCACTGTGTTAAACACACGAGACCACTGGTGTGATGAGACCACTGATGTGATGAGACCACTGTGTTAAACACACAATACCACTGATGTGATGAGACCACTGTGTTAAACACACGAGACCACTGATATGATGAGACCACTGTTGTAATGAGACCACTGATGTGATGAGACCACTGTGTTAAACACACGAGACCACTGATGTGATGAGACCACTGATGTGATGAGACCACTGTGTTAAACACACAATACCACTGATGTGATGAGACCACTGTGTTAAACACACGAGACCACTGATATGATGAGACCACTGTTGTAATGAGACCACTGATGTGATGAGACCACTGTGTTAAACACACGAGACCACTGATGTGATGAGACCACTGATGTGATGAGACCACTGTGTTAAACATGCGAGACCACTGATGTGCTGGTTTGAATTCATTGTTGAAGTGAGTAGTAGCTGAGCTACAGTACTTGGGAGAGAGTACAAAACAGTGACCAGAGCTGTGCTGATCGGCTCTTCACTGTTTATATCGGTCTGCCACTGCAGCGGATTGTGAGGATGCCCAGTTTTGGATCTCCACTATCTGATATTAATGATCCATCCTAAGGAAAGGCCATGAAGACAGTAAGCTTGGAAAACACCTTTAGAATTTGTGCACATAACGGCTTTTATACTTGAACCTACCAAGTTTTATAAGTTGAAACTGCTTCCAGAAACATCCACAATTTTTACAGTGTTTTTAAAATGCTCCAAAAGGCACTGGGTGCCTTCTATCTGTCTTTTTGGGCTCCGCACAGACTTGTTTATTTTAATTTCAGTGTCTTCCTACCAGATGATAACACAAGAATGGTCGGGTCACTTCTATTAGCCACTGCAGGGCGGGACTGGCCATCTGGCAAATGTCGGAATGGCCTGTCTGATAGTGGGCCACCTTGTTTGCTATATTGTTATCATAATCTGAATCCTCAAGAAGCCCATACTGTTAACAGTTGTGACAGAGAACAAAGTCGCTGGCTCCGTCACCCAGGAGGCTGTGAGTGCCCCTTCTGTCCACAACCTGCCAGAGGCCAGCACCAACAGGGAATGTCGACTGTGCAATGACGTCACTGGATCACGCTGCCAGCATCCACAGTGAAAATGGATAGAAGAAGGGACAGACACTGCAGAGGATGAGGTGTCAGGATTAGGTGAGTATAAGGATTTTTTTGTTTATTTTTGTGGGGTTGTGGGACATCACACTATATAGGATGCTGTGAGTTGGACCATCATAGTATACAAGGGCTGTGCGGTGGTCCACCATACTATATAGTGTACTGTGGGGGGACTATCATACTACACAGGGGGCTGTTGGGACGGCCATCATACTATATGTTGGACTGTGAGGTGGACCGTCATACTATATAGGGAGCTATGATGTGAACCGTCATACTATATAGGGAGCTATATGGAGGCTGTTGAGGCTACCATCATACTACATAGGAGCTGTGAGGTGTACTATCATAATATATAATGAGCTGTATAATGAGCTATATAATGACCCTCATACTATTTAGTGGGCTGTAGGGGGACCATCTTACAGTATTGGGTCTGTAGGGGATCTTCATAGTGTATGGGGGATCTATCATACTGTGTGGGGGGACCATCTTACTTGTAGGGCGGTTGTGGTGGATATCATACCGTATGGGGTGACTGTGGTGGACATTATACTGTCTGGAGGTCTATGGGGTACATTATACTATGTTGGGGGCTGTGGTGACCATGATACTATATGGGATAGTTATAGGGGACATCATACTGTATGGGGGCTTTGAGGTCCTCATACTGTACAGGTGACCTTGGTGGACTTTATGTAGAGGCCTGTGGTGGACATCATACTGTGTAGGAGTCTGTGATGCCTCTCATACTGTATATTGGGGTTGTCGTGGATGCCATACTGTATGGGAGGCTGTGGTGACAATCTTATTGTGTAAGGTGATGTGGGGCATCATACTTTGTGTAAGATTTGTGGGGCAATCATACTGTGTGGGGTCATCATACTTTGTGGAGGCATTATATTCTACGCGGGTCATAAAAGGGGTATCATAGTAAGTGAGACCACTTAGGGGCTTCAGTAGGGGTAAATTAACTAAGTGTTGCTATATATTTTCTTCTCCATTTCTTAAAATGTTGTGAGATATGCTCTTCTTTGACTGTGATGTGATAGGACTTTTTCTATGGGGCGCCTGGTATTTCTATGTACGGCACTGAGGGTCATTATCATAAGGAGGCAAAATGGGGGGATTGTTATTTTAGGGGAAGCAAGGAGTCATTATTAACATAAGAAAGCACAGGGGATATTTTTATTATTATAAGGAGGTACAGGGTCATTATTATGAGGTCAAGAGGGGCATAATAAAGGAGGCACAGGACAATTATTATAAGGTACCACCATTTGTGGTTTGTGTAGAGTTGGTAGAATGTGAGTAGGGTCCGGGAAAATCAGAAAAGTGACGACGTCTGTGTGTTACATTTTGCAGGGACGAGTTATGGATGGAATTCTTAAGAATAAATGACAACATCAGTGAAAAGGTCACTGGTGAGAACCTGCACAATATGCTCATATATGGTCTGCAGAGCACTGGTGTAGACCTGATATCACCATTTTATGGTCACTGTATTGGGATAATATCAGTTTTATGACAATGATTTTGATTAAAGTAGTTGTCCAAGCCTGAAGTTACAGTCTGCAGTGACTCTATATGACTGCAGACTTCTGAATACTTCCAGAGCTCGCGCACTGTGCAGATTCTCTGGTGCTGGCACTGGGAGCTGGTGATCAGGTGTAGTGACGTAATTTGAACATCATGGGCCCCAAAGTAAAAGCTCTAATGGGGCCCCCAATTATTACAAGTCTTTAATAGCATTGGTCTTTTTATATAGGCCTTTTGGGGCCCCCTAGGCTCCAGAGCCCGGGTGCGATTGCAATTCTCGTATCTACTGTAGTTACGCCCCTGATCAATGTTACCACAAGTATGTGATTTGCGAACATGCGGTCACGGGCCAACTAGACATGCACGGCCTCGCTCAATACAAGTGAAATTAGCGAAGTCAAGTACAATTAGTTAGAATGTGGCCAGAGGTGTGAAAATCGCATTCTTGTGGTCACATGACGACTGCTCCATATGTCGGCACCGGTGTATCCTCACAGTGTGCGCTATGAGGAAGTCTGAAGTTACATAGGCTTTATCCTCAACCCCTGTAACAATCAGTATGGATCAGTATGGTGGTAATATTAATATTGTATATGCTGGTAATATTTGGTTATGATTTGTTGGTATTGGTAATGTTTCAACATTATTATTTTGATATTATAATTATCTAATCTTAAATTGCAATACTATTGGTAATTTCCTCCAGGCAAGGTAATATTAGTAATATATCCCATCTGATGCTCAGGGGTCGGGGACAGCATGGGCATGTGTGATTTCAATGCCAGGGCTGAATTTCAGTCCCCGTCCGTCCCTGAGCCACTACTTCTCTTTCCAAACCTGAAGTAGTTAAAAGACGATCAAAAGATTAAGCAGATGCCTTTTCATGAGCAGACACCTTCAGGTTCTTGTTCCCTTGTTATTTTCTCCATACATATCATCACATCGTATCGCTATCACAATCATCGCATTCCTCAATCGCAATCATTTCCTCTGCTCATGCCACCATGTAACTCCTGTACGTAATGTCGGCTCTTCCTCAGCACTAATGTAAGAACTGCAGACATGACAATGCAGTCATCAAATCTTCCAAGTTTAACAAGCCAAAGCAATCATGTTTTTTATTATCTTGCTACATTCAAACAGCCAGAACTTTACATCTAACTTATCGTTTGTTAATGTGCATTTTTTTATCATTGTGGAATGCAGTGAAAAAAAAGAATCGTCATTTTGGGCTTATTTACACCACTCACCTTACACCATTAATTACGGTACTTATCAGATTTTAAACATTATAGTGTCAGTGTTACACTTACCACGCCACCTATTATGTAGCTGTTGTATTGTTTTTGTGATATGTGATTATTTTAATTAAAAAAAGAGTTTATTTTATTTTAGATTTGGTTTTTTTGGTTGCACTCCCTTCAATATTATTAGAGACCGAACAGAAACCTTTTAAAAATTAGTATTGATTTTTCATGCTAAAGTTACAGATGTACAGATTACAAATTCCTTCAAGTAAGTAATATGAGGGTGTGATATTACAGATTGTGGTTTACAGAAGCAGCTTCATATACCAACGAAAGAACATTAACTTGTAAGAGCACAAAGCGTAAAGATCAAGAAGCTTCTGATACTTCCCTCAAAGCTTTAGATTTCCTGTTACTGTTTTCTGCAATTACAGTGCCTTGCGAAAGTATTCGGCCCCCTGGAACTTTTCAACCTTTACCCACATATCATGCTTCAAACATAAAGAAACCAAATGTAAATTTTTGGTGAAGAATCAACAACAAGTGGAACACAGTTGTGAAGTTGAACAAAATTTATTGGTTATTTTAAATTTTTGTGGAAATTCAAAAACTGAAAAGTGGGGCGTGCAATATTATTCAGCCCCTTTACTTTCAGTGAAGCAAAATCACTCCAGAAGTTCATTGTGGATCTCTGAATGATCCAATGTTGTCCTAAATACCTAATGATGATAAATATAATCCACCTGTGTGTAATCAAGTCTCCGTATAAATGCACCTGCTCTGTGATAGTCTCAGGGTTCTGTTTGAAGCACAGAGAGCATCATGAAGACCAAGGACCACAACAGGCAGGTCCGTGATACTGTTGTGGAGAAGTTCAGTATCCAGATTTGGATACAAAATGATTTCCAAAACTTTAAACATCCCAAGAAGCACTGTTCAAGCGATCATATTGAAATGGAAGGAGTATCATACCACTGCAAATCCACCAAGACCCGGCCGTCCCTCTAAACTTTCATCTCAAACAAGGAGAAGACTGATCAGAGATGCAGCCAAGAGGCCCATGATCACTCTGGATGAACTGCAGAGATCTACAGCTGAGGTGGGACAGTCTGTCCATAGGACAGCAATCAGTCATACACTACACAAATATGACCTTTATGGAAGAGCGGTAAGAAAAAGCCATTTCTCAAAGATATCCATAAAAAGTGTCGTTTAAAGTTTGCAACAAACCACCTGGGAGACACACCAAACATGTGGAAGAAGGTGCTCTGGTCAGATGAAACCAAAATCGAACTTTTTGGCAACAATGCCAAACGATATGTTTGTCGTAAAGGCAACACAGCTCATCACCCTGAACACACCATCCCCACTGTCAAACATGGTGGTGGCAGCATCATGGTTTGGGCCTGCTTTTCCTCAGCAGGGACAGGTAAGATGGTTAAAAGTAATGGGAAGATGGATGGAGCCAAATACAGGACCATTCTTGAAGAAAACCTGTTGCGTCTGCAAAAGTCCTGAGACTGGGACAGAGATTTGTCTTCCAACAAGACAATAATCCCAAACATAAAGCGAAATCTACAATGGAATTGTTCACAAATAAACATATCCAGGTGTTAGAATGGCCAAGTCAAAGTCCAGACCTCAATCCAATCGAGAATTTGTGGAAAGAGCTGAAAACTGCTGTTCACAAACGATCTCCATCAAACCTCACTGAGCTCAAGCTGTTTGCCAAGGAAGATTGGGCAAGAATTTCAGTCTCTCGATGTATAAAGATAGAGACATAACCCAAGCGACTTGCAGCTGTAATCGCAGCAAAAGGTGGCATAACAAAGTATTAAGTTAAAGGGGTCAAATAATATTGCATGCCCCACTTTTGAGTTTTTGAATTTCCACAAAAATTTTAAATAACCAATAAATTTTGTTCAACTTCACAATTGTGTTCCACTTGTTGTTGATTCTTCACAAAAAAATTACAATTGGTATCTTTATGTTTGAAGCATGATATGTGGGAAAAGGTAGAAAGAGACACTGGGGGCATATACACATCACAGGAGACACTGGGGGCATATACACATCACAGGAGACGCTGGTGGCATATATACATCACAGGAGGTGCTGGGGGCATATATACATCACAGGAGACACTGGTGGCATATATAGATCACAGGAGATACTGGGGAAATATATACATCACAGGAGACACTGGGGCATATATACATCATAGGAGACTCTGGAGGCATATATACATCACAGGAGATGCTAGGGGCACATATACATCACAGGAGACACTGGGGGCATATATACATCACTGGAGACGCTGGGGGCATATATACATCACAGGAGATGCTAGGGGCACATATACATCACTGGAGACCCTGGGAGCATATACACATCACAGAAGATGCTGGGGGCATATAAACATCACGGGAGACACTTGGGGTGAATATACAGGTAGGGCCATGTATATGTATACACCTAAATAAAATTTGAATGGTTGGTGATATCAACTTCCTGTTTGTGGCACATTAGTATATGGGAGGGGGAAAACTTTTCAAGATGGATGGTGACCATGGCGGCCATTTTGAAGTCCGCCATTTTTGATCCAATTTTATTTTTTTCAGTGGGAAGAGGGTCATGTGACACATAAAACTTATTTAGAATCTCACAAGGCAAACAATGGTGTGCTTGGTTTTAACGTAACTTACTCCAAAGCAACATGCCCGCTGCCTTGGGGTTATCCTTGATTCCGAGCTTTCATTCACCCCCCACATTCGATCACTGGCTCGCTCTTCTTATTTGCATCTCAAAAACATTTCTAGAATTCGCCCTTTTCTTACTTTCGACTCTGCAAAAACTCTTACTGTTTCTCTTATTCATTCCCGTCTGGACTATTGTAACTCTCTACTAATCGGCCTCCCTCTTACCAAACTCTCCCCGCTCCAATCTGTCCTGAATGCTGCTGCCAGGATCATATTCCTCACCAACCGTTACACCGATGCCTCTACCTTGTGCCAGTCATTACACTGGCTACCCATCCACTCCAGAATCCAGTACAAAACTACTACCCTCATCCACAAAGCACTCCATGGCTCAGCACCACCCTACATCTCCTCTCTGGTCTCAGTCTACCACCCTACCCGTGCCCTCCGCTCCACTAATGACCTCCGGTTAGCATCCTCAATAATCAGAACCTCCCACTCCCGTCTCCAAGACTTTACACGTGCTGCGCCGATTCTTTGGAATGCACTACCTAGGTTAATACGATTAATCCCCAATCCCCACAGTTTTAAGCGTGCCCTAAAAACGCATTTGTTCAGACTGGCCTACCGCCTCAACGCATTAAACTAACTATCCCTGTGTGGCCTATTAAAAATAGAAAAAAAAAGAAAACACATAATCAGGTTCCTTGCATCGTGTTCTCATACACTTTATACAGTTAATAGCCTCTGTGTCTGTACTGGTACATACTTAGGCAGTTAACTGGTTCATGCAGCTTTACATGAACACCCGAGCCTTACACTATGGCTGGTCCAAATAACTAAAGCAATTGTTACCATCCACCTCTCGTGTCTCCCCTTTTCCTCATAGTTTGTAAGCTTGCGAGCAGAGCCCTCATTCCTCCTGGTATCTGTTTTGAACTGTGATTTCTGTTATGCTGTAATGTCTATTGTCTGTACAAGTCCCCTCTATAAGTTGTAAAGCGCTGCGGAATATGTTGGCGCTATATAAATAAAAATTATTATTATTATTATTCTTTCATGAGTTATTTACAAGTTTCTCTTTGTTTACAGAAATTGACATGTCGCAGAGATTAACACATGAGGAGCGGATAGAAATTGTGTTGGTGTCTGGTGAGCGCAGTACCCGGGTCATTGCAGCAGATTTCAATGCAAGACACCCTAAGCAAAAAAACTGTCACCATTCCCATTTGATTTAGGTGTATCCATATAAATGGCCAACCCAAAAAAGTTTGCCTCATCACTGAACATAATGTTCTGTGTAAACTGAGGGTCCTGTTCCAATTTTTGTTTTGCTTATTCTGCAAATTCAGCGTGCCAATCTGGCATCAGTCGAACATCCCTTCGGCGGATATGAGCTACTCACAAATGGCACCCTTACAAAATTCAGCTGTTGCAGCATCTCAACGAGGATGACCAAGACCGGCGCCCTGAATATACATCACGGGAGACACTTGGGACATATAAACACTGGAGGAATATATACAACACAGGAGATGCTGGAGAATGCACACCTTGCAGGATTTTAATCCATGATGGGGAAGTGGGTTATTAATGGTAACGTTTGAGGTCGTGGTCTCAGCTCTCTTCAGGTCATTGACATTTGTAGTTCTAGGCTGATTCCTGCCCTTTCTCAGAAGTATCCTTGCCCCATGACGCAAGAGCTTGCATGGAGCCAAAGACTGAAGAAGATTGACAGTCATCTTGTGTTTCTTCCATTTTCTAATAATTGCGCCAACAGTTGTTGCCTTCTCACCAAGCTGCTTGCTTATTGTCCTGTAGAGCAACCAAGCCTTGTGCATGTCTACAACAATTTTATCCCTGATGTCCTTAGACAACTTTTTGGTCTTTGCTATGGTGGACAGGTTGGAGTGCGATTGATTGAGTGTGTGGACACAATTTTAGAAATCTGACAAGTGTCACTATGTGGTAATAACTCTGGAATGCTTCAGCGGATCCCAATGATTTAGATTTTTTTTTTAAACATATTGTACTTTATGTTAGTGGTAAAATTTGTTCTATATAATTTGCGTTTGTGAAAATATTGCAATTTTGGCGAAAATTTTGAAAAAAATTAGCAATTTTCAAACTTTCAGTCTTTATATCCTTAAACTACGTAGTAAGGCCGGTTTCACATTTGCGGTTGTGTCCGCAGTGTTTCATCCACAATAATCCGCATGCGTTGTGTATTCCTATATTTAACATTAGGAACGCAAGTGTCTGCGTTTGATTGCGTTTTGCCGTGTTTGACGACGCATGCGTCGTTTTGTCGTCTGCGGTTTGGCGCGGTAAATGCTACATGTAGTAATTTTAGAGGCGTCAATTTGCTGCCTAGAAACGTATGCGGTTGTTAGCGGTAGAAATGTGCCAAAAAAATGCATTGCTGTCTATGTGAATGCATGCGGCCGCCAGCACATGTTTGATGAGAGAAAGTCTCAGGAGTTTCTCTCATCACACACACTTGTGTGAGCACGGCCAAAAGTCCATTGTCTAACCATTATGGTTTTTTTTTTCAACAGTGGGCAGAGTCAAAACACGTTGGCGTTCGATGAAGGACTGCTTCAACAAGGACCTGCGTCAAGAGAGCCGTATTCCCAGTGGTTCTGGAGCAAGGATCCGAAAGCACAAATACCATGGCATTCTGGCATTTTTAAGACCGGTCCTTGCCCAGAGAACGTAAGTATTTCTCCCGTGCATTAGGTTGTGTTGTATTGCCATAATCTGTATGTTTCTATTCCACAGGAGTTAGCGTCTGGTTAATTTTTGGTATTAATTTGTTTCCTTTTTTCACAGCACATGGAGCAGCACTGTAGGCCCAGGTTCTGGAGCGGTCCTTCATCAGACTGCCACGGACCCGTCCCAGCCATCCAGCAGCGCTGCAGCAAGTGGGCCTGCCACACAAACTGGAGACGAGGAAGCTGGTCCATCAGGTCTTCCCCTTTCCCAGTCCTCTGCCCCCTTTTTTTTGGGCTCCTCCTGGCAGCGGCAGAGGGCACTGGACAGGTCCCTCATGCCCGAGTTTTTGCACTTGAGCTCGGTTTTTCACGAAGGACTCAAGGCTTTGGGTGACCGAATAGATATTTCCCTTAGCCACATGAATACAAGTATCCAGGAGGTCAACAAAAGCCTTGACCAAGTAAAAGCTGACCTCCAGAGGCCAGCACATCATTTTTTTAACCAAATTGAGCAGGACATGTCGGAACACCTTACTCCTGATCTCCATCTTAGTGTCATGCAGGCCTGCAACGCTGCTTATGTGCAGGCTATGCAGCAGAGTCGGTATTTTCAGCAGACTGTGGCGGCATATCCACCTGTGCCATCACTGTCACGATTAACCTCAATGCCGACCTCTGCTGCATACCACTGCATGGCCACCTCTATTCCTAGCACTGCCGGACACCACTACAGCACCACCACCATGCCGAGTGCTGTAGGACAGCCCATCATGACAACCACTGCTCCTGCTTGGACCTCCTCCACTGACACCACGATGCAGCAGCAGGACCCTGGCATGGCCTTCTGTACCGCCAACACCACGATACAGCAGGACCCTGGCATGGCCTTCCGTACCGCCACCACCACAATGCAGCAGGACCCAGGCATGGCCTTCCGCTCTACAAGCGCTATGGACTCTCTCATGGCTGCACGCTCTACGAGCACTATGGGCTCTGGCATGGCTGCACACTCTACGAGCACTATGGACTCTGGCATGGCCTTCCGCTCTACGAGCACTATGGACTCTGGCATGGCTGCATGCTGTATGAGCACTATGGACTCTGGCATGGCTGCAGTCTCTACGAGCACTATGCACTCTGGCATGGCTGCATGCTCTACGAGCACTATGGACTCTGGCACAGTGCAGCCGGACCCTGACAGGTCATCAACCATGACCATGCCACGACATATGAGCCCACCGAGGCTTCCCAGAACCCGGCGATCCCAGAAAGGAAAAAAATAAATAAAAAACAGCGTACTCTTAGTATTCCTCCCCCCTCAACTCCCAGTGTGTCTGTAATGTCAGGTTTGTCTCACCCTTCCAGTGCGTCTCAGGCCTCTCATGTGTCAAGCCCTATCCCCGAACTACCAGACCCCACAAGTTTCATTGCGCCTTCTCCTGCCACCCATGCGTCGTCCACAGTTAGCCAGGCCTCACAGCTTCACATCCCCCGTTTCCATAACTCTACCCCAAGCAGGCGCAGTTAAATAAAAAGTTTGTGTATAACAAAATAAATAATATTGTTTTTTGTCCCCAATTATGTGTGGTTTAATTGTGTATTTCGCCGCCGTCAACACACCGTGCGCCGAACAGTTAATTTTTTGGCCACATCATAGCTCCAGTAGTTAGCAAGTAAAAGACTGCAGCTTTGTGTGTCTTTAGTATAGAGATATAAGGTGGGCCAAAAAAATAATACTTGTATTATCTCCATAATCTTCCTTCTGCTTAGTCTATGACTAGTGTTGCAGACTGAAGAGAAAATGGCGGAAATACAATGCAGAACTATACTCAACAGGTCAGGTGTCCAAACACTCGTTAGTTAGGACACCTGACCTTGTGAGTAGAGAACTGTCTTGTATAACCTCCATTTTCTCTTCTGTGTACGTAATCTATTTCACACAAAGTGAAGGGACGATGGCGGTCATACACGGCATATCTATGCTCATCTGGACATGTGTCAGAAATAGTGAATTCATGAGGCTGTTATATGTGCATCATGAATTCATTATTTCTGACACCTGACTTGATGAGTATAGATCTGTTTTGTATGAGAGCCATTGTCTCTTCAGTCTGTGTCCAATGGATACTGCAGAACAGAATCAGGACGCAATGACGTCAACAAGCTTACCACTAAAACAACATGGCTGCCGTCACACTAGCAGTATGTGGTCATTATTTTATATCAGTATTTGTAAGCCAAAACAAGGATTGGAACAATTATAGGAAAATTATAATATTAACATATCTAGCACCTCAGCCTTTATCACCCACTCCTGGTTTTGGATTACAAATACTGATATTAAATACAGACCAAATACTGATAGTGTGAGGACAGCCTGGGTTTGTAGAGGAAATACATAGGAGACACGGTGAAGACACCAAAAAATAAAGTTTATTAACGAGAAATATTAGTAACATTTAACAAAATATCTGGTACAGATAAAATCCCAAGAGGACATTTACACAACATTGTCCTGCCATGACACACGTCCAATATCCGAATAAAAAAAGGCAGCAAATTGGTTCCGCATGTGGCCAACTTCAGCAGTTGACTGCAGCGGGTGATGCTGGTAATCTGGCAATGGGTTTCCAACTGGTTCATCCAGTTCAATGTTGGGCCGCTCCTTAGCCATTATGTAATTGTGCAGAAGCACACAGGCTTTGACCACCTCGTCGACTGTCTCCATTTTTAGATTATTGACTGATGCAAGAATGCGCCATTTTGAGACTAGAATCCCAAAGGTACACTCTACTGTTCTTCGGGCCCTGGTCAGTCTGTAGTTAAAAATCCTTTTAGAGTGGTTCAAGTCCCAACTGGAATATGGCTAGGTTTTCACACATCTGAAAGGCCTCATCACCAACCATAACAAATGGCATTGGTGGACCTTGAGCGTTGGGGAGAGGTCGTGACCGTGGAAAATTAAAATTTTTGCCATACACACGTCGGCCCATATCAGACTTCTTAAAAGTCTGTGAATCGTTGCCACGGCCAAAAGCTCCAATGTCCACGGCGATGAAGCGACAGTCTGCATCGGCTATTGCCATGAGAACAGAAAAATATTTTTTGTAATTGAAGAACTCCGATCCTGTTCTGGCAGGTTTGATAATGCGGATGTGCTTTCCATCCACCGCTCCAAAACAGTTGGGGAAATCACACACACTCCAGAATTTTTCCGCAATTCCAATCCACATGTCCAAGGTGGGTAGGGGTATAAACTCATCCCGGAGTACATTCCACAAAGCCCAGCAGGTGTCTGCAACTATTCCGGAGAGGGTGGATATTCCAAGCTGGTATTGGAAGCGGAGGGATGATAAACTCTCTCCGTTTGCCAGAAATCTGGAAGAAAAAAAACAAAAAAACAATTACAATCAATTCTATTTATGGTGTTGTTATGCTAAAGACATAAAGGAAAAGACCAAAAAATAAACATATCAGAACACCCAAAATTAGCACTGCCATTGGTTTAGATTTGTTACGTACCTTAATGTAACCAGCAGCCTCTGGTGGAATCGCTCTACGGAGCTGGGTGTCCTGTCTCCGTATGGCTCCTTGGACACGAGCAAGCAAATCCCGGAACGAGTCTTGCGACATCCTTGAATATTCCGGGAATTTCTCCGGGTTGGCATTAAGCTCGCCATACAGCGTGTGATAGGCTCCACGTTTCTCACGTAATTCAATAATGGGGTGTCTCCAAAAACACCTACGAGTCTACGACGTCTCCTTCTCCATCTTTCACGATTTCTGTCTTGCTCCCAAGCAAAGGCACAGGCAAGAAGCAGCTTGATGCTTAAATCCAGGTTGAAATAAAAGCTCTCCATTCGAAGATCCATCATGACACAGGATACAGGAGCAAAATCTGAAGATTTCAGCTGTTCAAGGGTCTATATAAAGATATCCCATAATACACGTCCTCTGTAGTCACATTGGCGGTGTCTGGTTATCTAGATTTTTCTCCTGTAAAATTTGTCACCATGCGCACCAAAAATGCAAACGCAGGAAAAAACGCATAGAAAAGCGTGCAAATGCTGCGTTTTTTTAACCGCACGCGTTCCCGCATGCGTCTAAAAAACGCCGCGTTTGTACGTGTTTATATGCGTTTTTTCATGCACTTGCGGATGCGGATTAAACGCTGCGCATTCTAACGCAAATGTGAAACTAGCCTAAGTCATGTTGTACAAAATAATTCATAAATAAGATTTCCCATGTGTCTACTATACATCTTTATAATTCTTCAAACGTCATTTTATCTTGTTTGGATGTTCGAGGGGTTAAAAGTTTAGTAGCAATTTTTCATTTTTTCAACAAATTTTGAACCCATAGTGACCGAACCAATTTTGACCTTTACAATTCTAACTTTATGAGGTAACGCTGGAACGCTTCAATGGATCCCACTGATTAAGAGACTGTTTTTTTTCCTTTGCTAGGTGAAGAGAATGGGGCATCAGACTGCGCTGCTTGCCTGTCAGGATAATGTACCAGAGAAGTCCAAGTAGATGTAATAGAAAATAGACTTTATTTCTACGCGTTTCGTGGTGATCACACCACTTCCTCAGGACAGGTATAGACTGTCCTGAGGAAGTGGTGTGATCACCACGAAACGCGTAGAAATAAAGTCTATTTTCTATTACATCTACTTGGACTTCTCTGGTACATTATCCTGACAAGCGAGCAGCGCAGTCTGATGCCCCATTCTCTTCACCTAGCAAAGGATCATCACACCGGGGCTTGCAGCAGCCGCCAATGCTAAGTGCAGTGGTTGTGTCTTACACAACCATAATAGGTGAGTGAATCCATGCTATCTCTCACGAATATTCCCTTTTTTCTCGGATAAGACCCTATTTGCGCTCTATATTCCTTCAAGCTACCCTGAGACTGTTTTTTGTCATATTTTACTTCATGATAGTGTTAAAATTTGTCCGATATGACTTGTGTTTATGTGTGATAATATTGCAAATTTGGTGAAAATTTAGCAAATGTCAAACTTCTAATTCTTATGACCTTAAATCAGAAAGTTATGTTACACAAAATAGTTAATAAATAATATTTCCCAAATGTTTACTTTGCATCGGTATCATTTTTAAACTTTTTTTGTTAAAATTTGATCAGCAATCTCTAATTTTTTCCAACAACAGTGACTTTGGAGGCACTATATGACAGAAAATACCCAAAAGTGACACCATTCTAAAACTGCACTCTTCAAATTTTTCAAAACTACATTCAATATGTTTATTAACCCTTCAGGTGCTTCACAGTAACTTAATCAATGTGGAAGGAAAAATGAACATTTAACTTTTTTTTTTTTTTAAATGTACTTTAGCCCCAAATTTGTTATTTTCACAAAGATAACAGGAGAAAATGGTCCCTAAAATGTGTACAATTTCTCCTGAGTATTCCGATACCACATGTAACACCCCAGGTAACCAGATATTACAGTGATGTTGCTTTCCTTTCGGGGAGGGCGATATCATGCTTGGAGGCAATTAGGATTCCCTTTATCAGGTAAAGCACCTACATTCAACACATTCTGAATCCAGGCCAGAAGGGGGAGCTCTGAACCCGGATTCAGGGGAGCTTCCCCCAGATATATGTATTCTGGTCTGGAGGAGGAGTTAATCAGTTGGTAGCAGAAGTGGAGGAGAGTGGAGTGAGAGCAGAGAGTGGGGCCATGCAGCCACGTGTGAGCTGCAGCTCCAGGAACGAAAGATCACCTGAAGGGTTGGAATGTTAGTGAGCATCTGAGGAAAGGAGCAAAGGAGAAGGAAAGGGCTTAGAGGGGAACTGTGACCCGGCACCCTCTGAGCCGAAGCGCAGGAACCGGGCACCGGGAGCCCGAGGTTGTGTTGAACTCCATGTCGCACAGCAGAACCGGAGGGCAAAGGACTTTATGTAATTTGTCCGCACCCACACCTGAAGGTGAAGCAGTACACAAAGAGCTCGGGTCATGATGGAGACCCTATAAAAGGATCACACTGCCCACCATACGGGTAACTGTCCCAGGACAGGAGAGAGAGGACTTTGTCAGGAAGCCACAGGCAGCAAAGACCTTGCATTGCCTCCAGGCTGGCCAGACCACATCACCACCTGTTGCTGGTACCCTGGACTGTGGCCTGATTCAACCAGTAAACCAGGTAAAGAGTTACAACCCTGTGTCCTCTGTTTATTTGCTGGCATCCACCACACCATCCCTGCCCAGCACAACAGGAGCCCTGGGGACCCAGCTTCACCTGTGGGAAACGATACCATCTTGCTGCCGTACCATCACACCCAGAGGACCCCTTCAAGCAGCGTCGGTCACCCCTGACCGAGTACCACAGGTGGCGTCACGAACTTGTATTACTTTACCAAATCCCTTTAAAAACTATCCCTTTTAATTGGGTGCCCAGGGCCACGGACCTGGTTACAGCCACCGTGACATCCTCATTAAGTACCAGACCCGGTACCGAGTATCCCACGGCCCTGGCGGGCGACTCACACATGTGTGGGAGAATACAACTATTTTGGTGCACGGCAGGCCTCGGAAGGAAAAGAGCACCATTTCACCTTTTGAACTACAAAAATGGAGGGAAATGAGAGCAGCCATGTCACATTTGGAACGCACATGATGAGCCTAAACAGTGGAAACCCAACATAGTTGATCCCATTTTGGAAACTAAACTCCTCAAGTACTATATCGAGATGTGTGGTGAGCACTTTGAACCCCCAGGTGCTTTACAGAAGTTTATAACATAGAGCTGTGAAGCTAAAAAAATTAAATCACATATTACCCACAGAAATGTACTTTTAGCCCCAATGTTTTCTTTTTAACAAAGGTAACAGGAGAAAATGGGCTCCAAAATTTGTTGTATAATTTCTACAGAGTATACTGATATCCCATATCTGGGGGAAAACTACTGTTTGGGTGCACGGCAAGGTTTCAGAAGGAAGGAGTGACATTTTGGAACGTAGACTGTGATGGAAAGGTCTGCAGGAGTCATGTCGCTTTTGAAGAGCCCCTGGTGAGCCTAAACAATGAAAAAAACACCCCCAGTTACCTCATTTTGGAAATGACACCACTGAATGATTTTATTCAGGGGCATAGTGAGCATTTTGAACCCACAGGTATTACACAGAATTTGATAACACTAGATCATCATATTGAAATTTTTTATTATTTTTATGAAAATGTTTTAGCACCAAATTTGTAATTTTCACAATGGATTACACCCCATAATTTGTTGCCCAATTTGTCCCAAATGCGACAAAACCCCATATGTGATTAAAACTGCCTACTTGGGCACATGGCAGGGCTATTTGCCTAGGAGAGATTGTGAATGCCATGTTGCATTTCAAAAGCCCCTGATGTGAAAACAGCAGAAAGCAAGTGACCCCATTTTTTGGGGAAACTAGGTCCCTCAAGGAATTCATCTAGAGGTATAGTCAGTATTTTGAACCCATAGGTGCCTCACAGAATTTTATAACATTGAAATGTGGAAATATGACAATTTAGTGGTAAAAATATAATTTTTGTATTAGCTGCAAATTTGTCAGGTACACAAGGGTTGATGGGTGAACCTAGACACCACAATTTATTGCTCAATTTTTCCCGAATGCAGTGCTGCCCCATATGTTGTCAGAAATTACTTTTAGGCCACACTTCAGGGCTGAGAAGGAAGGATCACTGTTTGGCTTTTGGATCACAAATTTTGCTAGAATAATTTGCTGGCGACATCTGCGGAGCCCCAAAGGTGCCAGAACAGAAGAAAAACCCCAAAAGTGAACCTATTGTAGAAATTGCACCTCTCAATGAATTCATTTACGACTGTAATGACTATTTTGTAACATCCAAACCAGGCTTTTTTTTCTGAAGAAATGCAAATCTCCCAGTCTAGTACCCATACACTATGTCCCTATATATTGTAGCGCCCCCATACATTGTGCCCAGCTTGTGGTTCAGGCAATAAGCACCCATAAATTGTTAATTGGCTTCTAGTCATTGCAATAATGCCAGACATGTGGCCGCTTACTGTTGTTTAAGCACAGTGGGGCTCAGAAGTGGGAGGGCACTTGGATTTCAGAGCACAGAATTCACCAGCTTTTATTGAGGTGGTGGGAGCCATGTCACATTTTCAGAGTCTTTGTTCTACCAATAATGTGAGACCTGCCTATTGCTCCAGTGTCCGATGACGGACCTGAGTGGAAGCGGGTTTGGGCGGGATAAATTAGGGTTTTTATTGGTAACATTTTGGGGTACATAATATTTTTTGATCTTTACCAGTATAAGGCTGCGATCACACTC